>NC_059560.1:6743866-7359003 GCF_905220415.1 Colias croceus
ATTAAATATTGAAAATCTGCCAAAAAATATCAAATAGTCACGAAAAAAACTTCTGAAAAAATAATTTGTACATTTTTATCAATTATTTGTTCTTGGGTCTGGGTGTTATTATCTATATATGTATCTATTAAATTAAATATTATATTTATCGTCACTTAGTACCCACAACACAAGCCTTAATTGAGCTTACTGTGGGACTAGGTCGATTTGTGTAATAATGTCCTATAATATTAAATATTAATAATGTAATAATATTTTTATTTATACATAGTTATGTATTATGTATCATGTATGATATGTATGTATGTAAGTGTATATGTATGAATGTGTATTTATGGTATGTACGTATTTATAGTATTGATATCAACATTTATATTGTATTTACTTATTTATTTATTATTAGGTATCTATTCTTATAAATATATATATATACGTATATAATATGTATAATTGTATATGTACATATTTTTATTTTATTTTTATTTTTCTTTTTTTTATCCTTTTAAATCAAACACCACCCATCTAATTTTAATTCGTATGACAAATCCTATCCAAAGGTTGCCTGGCAGAGATCGCTTATAGCGATAAGGCCGCCTATTTAACATGTTATGATTTTCTTTTTTGTTCTTTTTATTTTTGTGTTAATCTTTTTTGTGTGTGTTAAATAAAGAATTTAAATAAATAAAATAAATAAATAAATATTATATATTTTACAAAGTAAACTGTACCTATTTGAAATCATCGCTCTCATTTTCAGTTTAAATCTTATGAATATATTCAGTATTATATAAGTTAAATCTTTATTGTGAAACCATATTTCCTTTACAGGAGAGCTGAAATTCAAATATCATATACTTTAAATGTATAAAATATTGGAATACCTCCAGCTACTGCGGTTTCCTCGTCTCAAATTATAGTCGATTTAACGTTGGAACTACCGTCGATATTTTAAAAGATATCGACGGTAGATAAAGAATTTATTTAAGTTTTATTAATTGTGATAGAGTTACTACATTACATATTACATTTTTATTTCCTTTGTTTCCAGGTTAAGAAGTAACAGAATTTAATATGCAAGTAAACTATATTATCACTAAAACACACACTCATTTATAATTGTTAACTGTTTATCGTAAAAATAAAAAATATAAGCAAAGGCCTTTACCACCACCAAAGCTTTTGCATATTTTAATATCACATATTATTTAAAATATACACCAACGACCTTAAAACATCACCCTATATAGTATATAGGTCATACGATTTTCTATTCACTGTCAAGATAGTCAAACATTCCATATTCTTTCATAGAATACAAGAATCCGAATGGAATTCTAGAAATACAGCCTCCTTACGAGATATTAAACTGAGAACGAGGCATGAATAAAATTCTCCATGGCTTGGAAAAATTACTGCAGAGTCGGCCTATTGTCAACACTGGAAATACAGGGTGATGTAATATAAAAACTTTATTTTTCATCGCGTGTGTTTAGAAAGTGGGGAAAATTACGAATGAGGAATAAAGGAGAGACATTCATTTCTTTTTATTATGTTGAGGCGTTGTTTTTGTATCTTTTTTCACATAAATGGCTGAATAGATCTCAATGAATGCAGTAATATGGCCAAAAAACTGAAGTTGTCTTCTTCTGCATAGGTATATTATTTTAAAGTCTGATATTTTTCCATTTTACTAAATATTATTATTACTAAATCTTTTGCAGCATTCTATAGGTACTTTAAAATAAATAATGTTTTTGTTAATACTTTTTTGATGTAAACGCGGGTAAAACCAAAAGTCAAAGCTTGTATAGTATAAAGTATAATCACCCACTATACTAATATATTATTATCTGTGACCGTTCGTACGCAATAACTAACTTTGACCTATATTTTTTGCAATTTTTTTTTTAATCAAAAATACTGCACAATGTCACGTACAGCCGCGAGTGGTTTTAATGACAATGCTTGTTTTCGATTAAAACATTTCTGTATGAGCTTTATATAAAAGTAGGGGAATTATTTTAAGTATAAAATAATATAAAACTGGTTTTTTATTTGTGCTATTAGTATGTAATGTGAAAAAGTGTAGTTCATCCACATCGTTAGTTTTTATCATTTTTAATAACTGTAGTTTATAAATTGCATTTAAAATACCTACTTACTATATTTCCGTGAAATTTAAACAAATGTATAAGTAGTATATTTTTAAACACTCATATAATTACCTACATACTTAAACACTCTTTTTGTTAAGTACAGACTCAAATAAAACACCATTTTTATAACAAATAGATACATACTACTTGAAAAATAATCTAAAAAAGATAACCATCCGAATTCATAAATAACATTTTTGATTCCTCAACGTCCGTATTGTGAACAAAATGGCGTCATTTCCCGCCAAAATAATTAAACGTTTCAATCTCTCCCGCGCTTTGTGCGAATGCACGTATTATTTTATGCAAAGCAATTTGGTGTGAGGAAATAAGCTACGAATTTGCAAAAGTAATTTTACAAAAAGCTTTCGTGCAATGAAAAACTATTTCGAAATAAAATACAGATGAAAGATACGATTGGCGCGAAAATTGATACTATGATGGCGTGAGATTCTTTTTTTGTTATTGTTGAAATAGCATACTGAAAGACTTGTGGATGCTGATCGAAACTCTATTTTATATTTTATAACATACTAGTGGTCCGCCCCGGCTTCGCCCGTGGTACATATTTCGCAATAAAAGGTAGCCTATGTCCTTTCTCGGGTATCAAAATATCTCCATACCAAATTTCATGCAAATTGGTTCAGTAGTTTAGGCGTGATTGAGTAACAGACAGACAGACAGACAGAGTTACTTTCGCATTTATAATATTAGTATGGATTGTGCACACGACATTACAACAAAGGGACGAACCAAAGAGACTGGAGTAGGTCAAAGACAATCCTCTTTGATTAAAGGTAGTAAATTATTATAGATAATACTCAGAACTATCATATTTTATATAATATAATACCTATATATAATTTTATATGATGTATCGATGGTTATTGAAGTCAGACATTTTAATAGGTACCTACTAAGTACCTATATCACAGAATACTTAATAGTAGCTAACGCTTATATAGTGTTACAGTACTGTTTGAACTACCGATTAACCGGGACTAATGTATATTCAATAGTCTAATTTACTTAGTGTATTTGCCTAAGGTAAATGACCTTGATTACAAGTAAGGGTGTGTCATATCCTATTGAAAATTTTAGACAATATACATAATACACATAGATACTTAATAGTCATGATATAAAAAAGCGTGTGTGCCGAGCACACGTGTCAGAAGTGAAACTTCTTTGGCAAGATTCAAAGATACCAAAATCGTTGCCTTACTCCATGGCGTGAGGGAGGCCTTTCTAGTGAGGCCTTTCTAGGCCTTTCTAGTTTATTTTAGCGATTTCTGTAAGTATTACTTAACTAAGAATCTCCTTAGAATATTGTTTATCTTTATTATTCATTGAAACTCGAATGAACGGATTAGGGAGAACTTTATGAAGTGAAAATGGAAACTTGAAGGACAAAGGGTATTCTTTATCGAGACCATATTATATAAAGGGAAAGCATGTATTGTAGGGCAGATGTTTATGCGTGAACAGTTTTCACAATGTGTGAAGTACCAATTAGCCCACAGTTGGCTAATTAAAAAGTAAGTATAATAACAACACATTAAAATATTATCTAAAGGGCGTCTGCGTGTAAGACCTATTTATATTATGCTCCCACTTATATGCCTTCCAGACCAAGTATATTGTACCGATTGTAACGAAGTATTGCACAAGAAACATATAATTACCACACATATGTATGCTTTAATACAAAGCCGTAGTAGTAATTAAATAAAAAACATAATGCATATTTAAAAGAGACGAGATATTGATTTTAAGAAAATCTTAAGAGCTAGTCTAAAATATATAGAATTAACATTTAAGATGTCCAGGTTCTTCCTTAGCTGTCGTGGAAGAATTCCGACCAATACACGCGGCCCCATCATTAAAGCGGCTCTACGGCACACAGTGGGGTTTTAGTCGGTAAGAATCCGACATAACCCACGGCTCCTTCCCCGGGCACCGTGGGTATCTATGCAAGATTTCCACACTTAAAAAAAAGGTTCTTTCTTAGCCACCTACCAATAATTGTAATCTCAAGCTATATTTAGACCAAAGTAACATAATCGAGTTACGGACACACGCGATTCCAAAATGTCTACAAACACGCTAGAAAAAGTCCCCTAATCGTATCTAATCATGGAATGTTTTTACGCTAATTACTACGTGTAATACTAAGGATTTATATTTACGTGGAATTTTGCTTTCATGAATTCATTATTACAAACTCTATGATATAATTTTTTTTTGGTAACGCGCACTCGATCTTAAGATTAATAAATATTAAATGTAAAAATAGAAAATATTGCTTTTTACGTTTAATACTAGCAATTAGAATTATAACCACATACTTAGGTATATCTGAGAGATCCATTATTTATAAAATGATAAATGCTCTGTAGCGTAGGACGCCCTGCTACACGGTGGAGTGACGACGTCCGCAAGGTTGCTGGCCATAACTGGCGGCAAAGAGCCAACGACCGGGCTCAGTGGCGTGCATTAGGAGAGGCCTACGTCCAGCAGTGGACATCGATGTTGATGATGATGATGAAATGCTCTGCTTTTAGTATACTACAATAGTATAGTATTTAGTATACTACAATAATTGTAGTTAAACTCAATGGTCTTATATCTAAAATCATTAAGCTAATTGCCGTGAAAGCTTAGTCAAAATTAAAAAAGATCCAAACTACCCAATTTAATTCTACAGGCATCTTTAAAAGCTTACGAAATCAATATCAATTTAATAATTATCATAATATTTTTGCCACACGATTGGTACTTATGGTTTACACGGCAAAAATAACGAATAAATAGAATTGTTATTTACCAATATTATTTTCTAGATAGCTGAAGCCGTTCTTAGAAAAATGGACGACAGTACGATAGTGATATGCCGTATCAACAATCCATTTTTCAATATAAATTCCTATGAATGGCGTCACAAAGTTTATTACTAAGCACATATCGGAAAGGGTTTCCGTTTCATATAAAGTTTTGTAAAAATTGTATTTCTTCTGTGCGAAATAATGACGCGCCAAACGCCACGAGCTATGAAAAAATGGCAAATTGATAAGTAAAAAATAAGTTGATTTTAAAACTATAAATAATACCAGTAAGGTAATAACCCTATAAAATTTTATATATCTATTTAGACTTAAAAACTAGCTGTTCCTCTGTCTCCGCTCGGATATACACGGTATAAAAAATTAAAAAAAAATCATTAGGTACCTACCTATGATGTCACTTTAGGAAAAACGTATCTACAGCTATGTATTAGTGAAATAATTTTCTAATTCGAATCATTCATTCCTGATTACTGTATCTACTACAAACATCTATTCTTACATATCACAAAATACGTAATTAATCCATTCTCCTTTCCTTTTTTCTATTTCACTTCCTTTCTTATTTTAGAAACCCAACCTTGCCACGTCATCTATATTTATACGAGTATTTCCCAAGTAAGTCGTTAGTAAAAATATTGAGGGAAGTCACGTTTTGCCATATATTATTCGCCCCAGGGTCTTCCTAAACGTTTAATGTCTTGTAAGAAAAGATTAGTATGGCCTGATGAGGGCATAAATTATGATGACCTATATCTTTGATAGAGGAAGTAACGTTGTTCTAGTTTACAGGGTAGAACATTTTCTATGGGCTTTGGAAAGCAAAAATCCTTTATGTTTAAAAAGAAATAGAATTGCATTTAAATAGTTCCGAACATTAACTTTTCCAGGCCGGGAATCGAACTGGCTAAAAAATAAGACAGCTAGCCTGCGGCGTTGTTAAAGGAAAAACCCGGATAGTTTCTGTATCCGTAGTAAAATATAATCGATGAAACAAATAAATAAAATCGATCAAGAAGATGAAAAAATGTAGCTAACTTATAGAAATGTTTTAAAAAAAGCATTTTAATTTAAATCTTATATAACTAAAACGAATATTTAGAAAAAGCATATAAATAGCCACACAGGTGAGATAAGGTGAAGGTGGTGAGATAAGATAAGGACACAGGTGGGATAAACTGCCACCTGCGGTGTTCCCGAACAACTACGACATTGGGGCCTTCAAGAAAAGAGCTTATTTGTCCATAAAAGGCCGGCAAAGAACCTGCAACACTCCTTGTGTTACAAGTGTTTGTGGGCGGTGGTGACCACTTGTCTTAACATCAGGTGGCCCACCTGCTCCTTTGCTTGCTCTGACATAAAAAAAAAAGAAAACTCCAGAATAAAAACCTTTTAAGGTTTATTCCTGTTTCGTCGTTTCAGCCGTGGGACGTCCACTGCTGGACAAAGGCCTCCCTCAAGGATTTCCAGTACGACCGGTCACCGGCGGCCTGCATCCAGCGGCTCCCTGCCACTCGGACCAGGTCGTCCGTCCATCTTGTGGGAGGTCGTCCCACGCTTCGTCGTCCAGTTCGTGGCCTCCATTCCAGAACCTTTCTGCCCCAACGGCCATCGGTTCTACGGGCTATGTGCCCCGCCCATTGCCACTTCAACGTACTAATCCGGCGAGCTATGTCGGTGACTCCGGTTCTCCTACGGATTTCCTCATTTCTGATTCGATCTCGTAGGGAAACTCCGAGCATAGCCCTTTCCATAGCACGTTGGGCGACGCTGAGCTTGTGCACAAGGCCCAGGGTTAGAGGCCACGTCTCTGTTCCGTATTCCTGTTTATCCCAACTTAATTTGGAAGTCAAATAAATTTAACGGGCCAATGTTTCGCCAAGTTGGAAACTATTCAAATTTTGAAGTTGCCGAAACGGTAATAAAAATTTCAAAGTTTAAATGCCTTGAATAATGTTTAATTGCACGGTGTAGAGAAACTTCTGCGATCGGCTTTGAATTACCTGTCTGTGTTTTAATTAATTGTACATAGAATGCCTTTTAATAAACACTTGTAACACTTTATTGTAAAGAAAAGGTTTGAGTTTGAAATTCTATGTCCCCTTGTAGGCCTTGGGGTATAGGGAAAAACATCTGTTTTATTGCTATTTATTCGCCGATATCTTTTTTTTACAATTTTACTGGGTATTGAATCAAGAATTTTCGGTTGTTCATACGGTAATGTATCATATAAATATAACACACTAGCTGTTCACGCGATTTCACCCCCGTGGCTCCACTCCTGTTGGTCGTAGCGTGATGATATATTATAGCCTATAGCCTTCCTCGATAAATGGGCTATCTAACACCGAAATAATTTTTCAAATCGGACCAGTAGTTCCCGAGATTAGCGCGTTCAAACAAACAAACTCTTCAGCTTTATAATATACAACATATTATAACCTATAAAACACACAACAACATTACACAGCTAGTATACAATATAAAAATGATTATTAAAGAAAAAACGCGTCTAAAGAACCACTTCAATAAAGATGTTAAGTCAGTTTGTGTACGCTACAGTTTGGGATCGATAGCTCAAATTTTGACACGATCCAACCCGTTTCAAAGGTTGTTTTAATCTATTTTTCCTCCATCTTTCATCCATGCAAACTTAATGTACTATAGGTAAACACGACAAGGTATATCTAGTTAATTATATAATCTAGATACTAATATTATAAAGCTGAAGAGTTTGTTTGTTTGAACGCGCTAATCTCAGGAACTAAACTGGTCCGATTTGAAAAATTATTTCGGTGTTAGATAGCCCATTTATCGAGGAAGCATTATAATAATAAAAGAGCATGTATGCTGAGCACACGTGTCAGAAGTGAAACTTTGGCAAGATTCGATACCAAAATCATCGCCTTACTCCATGACGTGACCGTATTGCCGTGACCTTAAAATTCGACTCTCAACGCGCCTAAATAAGTTTCACTTCAAAACACATATTGTTAACAATTACAACATAATAATTATCGACACTGTATCATAATGAGTTTTTCTCATACTTTAAAAAACCGCTACACACTTAAAATTAAATTAAAAAGTACTTTCAAGGCAGGTTCAGTGTTAATAGAAACCCCTAAGCATAATACATAGAGACGTTATAAATCGCTTACCGCGCAATATTAGAACCTTTGTTCTGGAAAATATTTTCTACTTCATAATAATACAGCTTCAACGTTCTATTTTAATCCAATATTATCACAATATTAGTTTTCTTGGGCTTGTGTTATGTATTGAATTTAAGTCTTTAATGTTTGGTTAGCGGTTATGGGGAAAAACAAATTAATTAAGTTATTTAGGGCTGATATTCAATCCTTGGTTAAAACTTATTCATCGCATAACGTATTAGAATACCATTCCAAAAATGTATTGTAGTTGCCCGTATCGTGTCATACTTTATTGGACAGGTAAGTTTTAACCAAGGATCAAAAATCCCGTCTTATATATTTCTAGTAAACATACGGAATACAAGCTTCAAAATATTATGTTCTTGAGCGACACACATTATGTGCATGTTTCATAAAACCTGTATTTTTGCCTTTGGTTTTGTTTGAACGCATTTATCACTAAATAACGCTGAAACACACCTAAGAAGAGTTATAAATCTATATATATATAAAACTCAAAGGTGACTGATATAGTGATCTATCAACGCACAGCCCAAACCACTGGACGTATCGGGCTGAAATTTGGCATGCAGGAAGATGTCATAACGTAGGCGTCCCCTAAGAAAGGATCTTGCGGGAACGGGGAAAAACGGGGATGCACGTACAAAGTCGTGGGCGGAAGCTAGTTCTAAATATAATTCATTGTCACATACACACCAGCACTATAATAAAACAGATTGCATCATTAATAATAAAAAGTTGAAACAAAAATAAAAAAATGTTTCTACGAAGCCTCCATGTTACGCCGGGAATCATTTTGAAAGTTTTGTAAATCCGCTTTTCCTACATAGTTTCTAGTTAACGAAAGTGTTATTAGATTTTTAATGCTTGTCTATAATATGTCTGTTCGTTACCTAACTTTAAAAACAAAGGATGGGATTCGAACCTGCTTAGTAAACTTATAATAAATTTTCATGGTATTGTTTAGTACCTTAGGATATAAATCATTGCACTATAACTCTTCAAGTACCTACATTCATATTTCGTTCTTAACAAATAAACATATAAGCTACCTACCTTAAATTCATAAATTTCTTTAAAATTTGCTTTAACAATAATTACATAGCTTATTTAATTAAATTTATAAGACAAATTATCACAAAATGGCTGATGATTTGATAATTAAGAGAATTGTACAATTTTCGCGGCAGTCATGGTAATTACCAACGTTAAGGGCGCTTCAGACAATACACAGTCAAAATATTAAAACAATTGTAAATAATTTAATACTCATTTTGTCAATTGAGTTGCCAACTATACAGTTGATTTATAATATTAGTTATATTTTTTTAAGCAAATATATTTTTTGTTTTTGATAAGATCACAATATTTTTATAAAATCATAATGAAGACATATTGTAATAGGTTCAAAAATTCAATCCTTGCTTCAAACACATAGTCACACAAACCTTTTTATCAAAATAGCGTTATGCTCGTCGAGCTTTATCAAAAATGAAATTTAAAATTACACACAATATTACATCTTCTAGGCACCTACAGCTGAGAAGAACACACAAGAAATCCTTGTACCTACAAAAGTTAAATAACAGTCAGAGCTAAAGACTTTTAGATCTTTTCCAAAGAAATTGCTTCTCCCATGTCATATGAGTAATAAGACACATGTCACATTAAAAATGTATCTACCTGTTTATTATGACACGCCATTTCTAATAAATGGAGAGAAACGTCACACGTGTGAACACGGCTTTATTTAAATTCGTTCTGGAATATACCTAACAAGATTTTCTACATGTTCGTTTAGTAATTATAAGTTTACTTGTGTTTGCAATATACTAAATTAATAGACCGAATCTGAGGGACTTACATTTCATGTGAAATGTGAATTTTCATTCCTATTTTCAAAGGAAATGTTTTTATGAAGGGTTTATATTAGTTGGTCTGGTGCTTGTGTATTTGACCGCTTCAAATTGAGCTTTAGAAACAAGGAAACTTAATTACAATTAAATTAGCTTTCTAAATAACTTTTAAATCGTCAAATTAATTAGTTTCTACAGAACCAACAAGAATATTACATTTTCAGTGTATTACTTTTTTTTTGCTAGAAGTAGTCTCTTGTATGTAAAAAAAACTTGGTACCTATTTATTCTAGTAAAAGTTTATCTTCCTGTTTCGCTTATTACTTATAATTGAATTTTTAATAAACCTTTTTTGTTTTTATTTCAGATTGAAACTTCAATAGTGTTCTATGGTAAGTAGATCATGTTTTTTTATGTTTATCATTAAAACAGTTAATTTTAATTGGATTATCTAATTTTTTTAATGAAGATTTCATCAAAATTGGTTAAGTAGTTTCGGAGGCAACAATCATCGTAACAAGTTACTTAATTATAATGATATCAAGAGTTTTCAAATTCAATTCCAATAGTAGATATAAATAAGCATATTTTCCTCTTTTTAAGCCTAAAATATGTATATTGAAACGAAACGCGAAGTTTTCAGTTGGTTTATTTTTAATTTATTACCAATGCGACGTTTCGAATGCTTTACAGGAAAGTTGCGGTAAATATATAAAATATTTGGTCTATACGGATATTTACTATTCAGTCAAAGAAATATGTATGAAATATATTCATATTTCCTGTTAATCGTTTCCCGGATTCGCTGAAATAAAATTGCATTGATTTACTTTCGGGTAAAAGTATCCTACATAATCCTTCTAATATTATAAATGCGAAAGTTTGTATGGATGTTTGTTACTCTTTCACGTAAAAACTACTGAACCAATTACAATGAAATTTAGCACACATATAGAGGGTTACTTGGATTAACACATAGGATAGTTTCTATCCCGGAAATCCCATGGGAACGGGAACTATGCGGGTTTTCCTTTGCAAACGCGGGCGAAGCCGCGGGCGGAAATCTAGTATTAATTTAAAGCATAATGAATCGGAATCTAAAAGTAAAAATTCTCAGTCAGTTAAGTAGTTCTTGCGTAAAATCAGCATAAAATTGTTACGAATGAACTCATAAACTACTAGACTTAAATCTATACTAATATTATAAAGCTGAAAAGTTTGTTTGTTTGTTTGAACGCGCTAATCTCGGAAACTACTGATCCGATTTGAAAAATCCTTTCGGTGTTAGATAGCTGATTTAACGAGAAAGGCTATAGGCTATATATCATCACGCGACAACTAACAGGAGCGGAGCCACGGGGGTGAAACCGCGCGGAGCAGCTAGTAATTATTAAAATTAATGTTAAACAGAGGATAATCTTAGTTAGAGATCTACATGTTCACAGCTAATAATTATAAGCAATTGCTTTATTTTAATGCAAGTAAAACCGCGGCTACTGGCTAGTCATCTATTTACACCGTAGCGTAACAGATCAGATATTTCTGTATCAGTCCTATTTCAACTACGTGTTTACGATACAACGTCAACTGTTTGCGTTTATTACTCATAATGTCCTTTATCGTTGCTGAGCAGGGGCGTAACGGCCGCCTGTTACACCGAAACGAGCTGATAACTTTATTAGATTTCTATGTTTCTATACAAAGGCCTAAATCTCAACAATACCTAATGTTACTGCTGAAATAGACCCAGAGTCTTGGTAATTTTGCTCTATCGAGGCTCTACGGTTTAGGTTTCTAAGCCAATCCATACTTATATTATAAATGCGAAAGTAACTCTGTCTGTCTGTCTGTCTGTTACTCAATCACGCCTAAACTACTGAACCAATTTGCATGAAATTTGGTATGGAGATATTTTGATACCCGAGAAAGGACATAGGCTACCTTTTATTGCGAAATATGTACCACGGGCGAAGCCGGGGCGGACCTCTAGTTCTCTATAAAGTTGCAATATTATTTTAAATTACATAATACATATATTAGTTAGTATTAGTAAACATAATGACTACGGCCAGCAATAAAGTCAATACATTTTGTCACGATTAAAAACATAAACTGTTATTTTGATAAAAATAAAATTTATTTATGGACTTAACTACTTATTGATAAACAAAGTAAAACTAGTCGTTTAATAGTTAACCTATAAACGTATTTAAATATAAAATGCACTCCAGTTTTCTCCAGTGGGACATGTCTCTTTCGCGTATCGATAAAAGTGCTCTAAGCATAAGTAAGTTACTCCTACGAGACAACTTTACTGCAAGATTGTTATAAATTTATAAGAGGAAAATATTTTCAACTTGAACTTAATCTCCAAAGTTTTTCTCTCTTTTCGATCTTCTTCATTTATTTCTTCTTATCTTAAAGAAAAACTAACTTTGCATAATATTATAACTTGTTTGTTTAAAAGGTGCATGTGGTTTCTGAGCCGTTTTTGAGTTATGCATAATGCGTCGCTTAATTGACTTGGTCGTTAATCTCTACTTGAATTAAGTTTTTGTTATTCAAGAAATGTAAAAACTGGTGTACCTACGTTTTAGAAATATAGAGAATAGGAATGAAATTTATATACAAACAACTGTTTTCATTTAACACGACATTTCTAAAATTTTACAACGCGCGTGGGCAGAGTTAGACACACTACAACACAGTCAACACTACTAGACGTGTCAACTATCTTCACTGTGAATTTTTAAACAATACTCGAGTCAAATAACAAGAAAAAGCTAACATCAAACAGCGATCAAAGCTTAAACAAAACTGTCTCTTATTTCTATTAGTATAATATTTCTATTAGTATAAAATTCAATTTTAAATCATTGAAAACCAATACACGTTACGATACGGTGTAAGTTGTAACAAAGAGCCGTTTTATGTTCCCGAAAATTTTACATTAGGAATTTTTATTTACGCCCCGTACATTTCGCGTTCAAATTGGTTAATTAACTTTAATTGCTTGGACGATACTAATTACTGTTCATGCGAGGAATTAAACAAAGCAATTGTTATGTCCGAAATTGAGATAGGTCAGTTATATTTGCTGAATTACAGTTCGCTAGTGCTTTGTGTGGAAACAACATTCATTCTTAATTATAGTGGCCGTTTTCATCAAATGCTACATTTATTTCTGAACGTTTACAGTATATTAACATGTACGGAATATATAAAACAAAAAAGTATTTGCCACTCTATACAGGGTGTCTCACTGTTGGTATACTAAGCTCAAAGGAGGTTATAGTTTTGCATACGCTGAGTACGTAAAAAATACTTATAAAAGTCCAGACGCATTTTTTTTCAAATATATGAATTCTTAAAACTCTATGTCCCATTACAAGCAACCCGCCAAACTTTGCCACCAGCACGTGAGCTATCGTTTAAGATTATGTTTTCATAGACAAAATGCTCACATTAGAGAAGCGGTATATGCAGGCTGCGCGAAGCTAGAGAAGAAAACATGGATTTTCAGGAAAAATTTAACAAAAAATTTTTGACGTAATTTTGTTGTTTAAGTATTTTTTTCGTGACAATAGTGTATTAGTAACAATAGTGGGACACCCACATATAGTGTAGCTTTCTGTTAATGAAAAGTTTTCATGATCGGATCATTATACTTACATTACAATATAATACATAATACAGCGTTAAAATTATAATGTTTATATTAATTTATAAGTTGTTACATTACTACCTGTGACCTGCGGCTTTACCGGCATTGCTACGCTCCTATTGATCTTAGCGTGATGATATAATATAGCCTTAAGCCTTCCTCGATAAATGGGCTATCTTACACTAAAATAATTTTTCAAATCGGGCACTGAGATTAGCTCTCTCTCTTTCTCTAAACTCTTCAGCTTTTTTATATAAGTATATACTTAGTTTTAATTACAGATGAATAGATTAATTTATACATCTATTGTTCATTTTCTAGTAATCAAGCTGTACTAAGCGCTAATAAAGACGTCATATAAAGCCTTGCAAAAGTTCGCAAATAGATATCGATTTTCCTGCACATGTTGTTTCACAGCTCTATGCCTTAATTTGTTGAACGTAGCTTGTTAAAAACGTAGAAGTCTGATACAACTTTTATTCATTTTTACCCAGAGTAGGTATCTTATAAAGAATTACCTACTAAAAAATGATATTCTTACTACTTCTTTCTTCTTCTTTCTCAGCCCGGTTTAACCCAAAGTTGAGTACCTATAGGCCTCTTCATGAGCACGCCATTCTTTTCTGTATTTCGCCACTCGCATCCATTTTCTCCCCAAGACCTTCACTATATCGTCAGCCCACCTAGCAGCCTTACTACTTACTGTATTCTAAACCTAAACGTTTATAGGTATTTATATTTTCTAAATCATACTTACTACTACCTAATGTATTATTACTAAATAAATATTTATTAGCATGAATACTTTCTAAAACTAAAATCTAGATTTCTACCTCACAATAGAATAGCCAAAGATAGTTCCACAGAAGCGAACAACCATTAACAAACAAAGACCAATAAAACATCAATATTCATTGGAAACACCCTTTCATGTACCAATTAACCGTATTACAATAAACCAGAGAAGTTTCCTAAGGCCATTATATTGAAATTATACCAAACAATTCCAACACGCTATTGTTCAATTAACTTTATGTTTGACTTTGTTTATAACCAGTACTTAGTCAA
The DNA here is from genome assembly GCF_905220415.1 of Colias croceus. NCBI lineage: Eukaryota > Metazoa > Arthropoda > Insecta > Lepidoptera > Pieridae > Colias > Colias croceus. Next base: position 6,758,630 of record NC_059560.1, read on the forward strand.
AATATGACGACATTGATCTGAAAGGCATTATTGATTTGTGACACCATCTAATTTATCTTGTAATTACAAAGTTTCATTTTATTCTATTTACTATTTTATTCTATTTACTATTTGATCTAGGTCAAGTTTTTTAGATAAAGCACGAAAAATATCATTAATTATATAATTCGATTAACAATCAATTGTCGATAAACTCCAGGACGTGAATGTATTGCCATGAAATTTTACTCTCAACTCGCTTATAGAAATTCAAAATTATACATTTTTATCCCCTACGAAGTACGTAGCAGCGCAAACACTCTTAATAATAATTGTATCTACTAAGCGGTCATCTATCCTATATAAGTAAAAATTCTGATTAACTGCAGATATTAACCTTCATAATATGCAATAACTACGTTGTTTAGTTAATTCGTAGAAACATGTCTGGGTTCGAATCTTGCCAAAGGACAGTTTTAGAATACATGGCTCTTCCTTATTACAAATAAGATTGTCAAATCGTAACAAAATACGAACTTAGGCTGGTTGCAGAGCTTCACCGACCATCAGTGCGTACGTCAGTCGCGCTTGTCATAATAATATGTATGGAAATACGCGTGCGTATCGTCGGTCTAGCTATGAACGGTTTTATGAATTTCCATACATATGACAAGCGCGACTGACGTATACGCACTGATGGTCGGTGAAGCCTTGCAACCGGCCTTAGATACGATTGCAGATGATTGTAACAGTAATCGAGTTCATTAAAAAATATACGAAGAAGAATATTCATAAAATTACATATCCAGCTGTGTAGCACTGATTTTATAGCCTTAGAAAAAAAAGCGTGTGTGCCGAGCACGTGTCAGAAGTGAAACTTCTTTGCCAATATTCAAAGATACCAAAATTGCCGCCTTTCTCCATGTGGTGACGGAATTGTCATGACCTTGAAATCTTACTCTCATCGCGCCTAAAGAAAAAGAAAGAAAAAAAGAAAGAAAGAAAAAAACATTTATTCCTAGAAAAAGGTACACACACAAGAAGAAAACACAAAATAGAACAAGAAAGAAAGTACGATAAAAATTAGACATCATGTTCGCTGAGAATTTCGTACTGTGTGTGCACTGCATTTCCAGAAAAGGGTCTTGACTCAGCTTTCTGCCATAGTCGCAGCAAGCTGCGACTACAGCGCTGGTATTCTGTCAAGACCGAAGTTTCACTTCAAAAAGTTCAGTGCTTATAAAAGTCTAAAAAGTATTTTATACTAGCGGTCCGCCCCGGCTTCGCCCGTGGTACATATTAACGTTTTCTCTACATAAGAACCATCCTCGTACTTCAAGGAATATAATAAAAAAAGAATTATCGAAATCGGTTCAGCCGTTCTCGAGTTATGGAATTACAACGAAAAGTGGCATTGATTTTTATATATTAGAAGAGATATGTATACTTATCAAGTCAACAATCTAACCGCTTTTAATAAACAAAATTCCAAGCCAATATCCATTATTTCCTACAGTTTCATCAACATATCGGCCATCGGTTAGAACTTTTTTAATTTACTCTCCACCATCCTATTGATTTTCAACTTGATTAATAATGAATTTTCTTTGTGATACTTTGAATTGATAATCTAATGTGTACGTAGAATAATAGAAGAATATAACGTAGAATAATTTATATTTTACTAGTTTTCCGCCCGCAGCTTCGCCCGCGTTTTCAAAGGAAACCCGCATAGTTCCCGTTCCCGCGGGATTCCCGGGATAAAACCTATCCTATGTCCTTTCTCGGGTGTCAAAATATCTCTATACCAAATTTCATGCAAATTGGTTCCGTAGTTAAGGCGTGATTGAGTAACAGACAGACAGACAGACAGAGTTACTTTCGCATTTATAATATTAGTATAGATTAGATACAGTGTTTTGATAATAATATATTGATATAATTTTTTTTTTTCAGGACAATTTTTCACACACGGCACGATCTGATCCCATACTAATAGACCGGGGTCGATAATTTTTGAAACAAAAGAAAATAGTAGTAGGTTGAAACCCACTAGAAAAGGAGGGGAATGTGATTAAAATTAAAGGAAAAATAAATTACAGACAATCCGAGTTCGGGAAGAGGGAGGGGGGGAGCTTTTAAGGCTAAAAAATGGTTTCTCTTGATTTCCGTCAAAACTACAAGTCCTATGGAAAAAAGTTCAATGGCAAAGTTGTAGGTAATAAAAAGTTCTACAACTTTTGTATTAACAATTTTTTCACATAACCTCAAAATTTAGGTGAAAAATTCAAAAAACCATGTTTTTGGTTTTTTATTTTTATCTACTTCAAAATTTATTTTTTTTCTACGAAATTTGGTGAAAACTTACTTTATTATGTCCCAAATACACTGTAATTTATTTGATTGAAAATATTTATTTTTTCGCCTTACCTATTTCAACTTAATACCAAAAAAACAACCTAATTTTCAATGGAAAATTCTGACGTCAACTTACTCAGAAAATGCATACAAACAGTGTGATAATGAGCTTTTTTGGCAATGGCAAATTTCTCAAACGACCTGAAATGTTTTTACCAACATCATTTTGTTTATGAACATGCTGTCAAATGTTAGCTGTGGTATCGTTACTTTGATCAGGTGAAATTTTTTCTTTTGAAATGTTACCGAAAAGCAGATACTTACAAGTGAAAATTTAAAGTTCAAGAAGTGTGCCTGATTTAGTAAAAGCTTATTGTAACTTCTTTAGGCGCGTTGAGAGTAAAATTTCAAGGTCGCGTTTAAATGACAATACCATCACGTCATGGAGTAAGGCGATGACTTTCTACTTCTATTCATAAGTAATTTACATTTACTAACTTAAATAAATATAAGATTACTTATGTAGTAGTTAGGATATTATTAGATTGCTTAGATCCCTTTCCAAAATGTTGTCTACATTTTTGTGTCTTCGCAAGAAAAATGTTTATCTTCTTACTTCTTTATATAAAACGTCTTGAACCTTTTTCGTTTTATTTTGGCGTTTCTCGGTAATTCCTGAAAATTTAATATTGATTAAATATACTAATATTGGATGTTACACTGTGGTATTGCTTTATTTGAAGTGTCTAGCCAATAAAAGAATTGTTAATGCAATATTGTAATAGAAAATTTGATATAATTTTGTTTTTATTTATTTATTATTATAAAGACCCGTCAACAGTTGTTACATAAATCATCTTTCTCCTTGCAGTGCATTTAGATCAAACAAGCATAGAGCACAAACACACAATACCTATTATAAATTAGGTAATACAAGGTTAATAATTATTATAAAAGAAATAAAAATGTTACTGTGTTTCGCAAAATGAGGGACCGTATCTTTTTCTGACCCTTCCCCGTCCATTCTTTTATCCTTCCGGATTCTTCTTTTTATCCATTTAATAAGCTTGTTTGCCAGTTCTAACAAAAAGTGTTTACTCTTAAATTTCCGGTACAAGGAAAAAAAATCGCCAAAAAGCTCCATCTGCAAGAAAAATGGACCATATTTAAACATGAATAACTAAAGAAATTATACTGTTTACATGGGTTACAAGGTTGCCTGGCAAAGATTGCTGTGTAGCAATAAGGCCGCCTATTGAGCAAAATATTTGTACCTCATTAGTTTGTACTAGATTTACTTACATTGTTTTGTACATAAAGTTATAAAAAAATAAATAAAAATTTCATAAACTTCCCTGTTATTACTACAATTATAAAACGCCATAAAACAAACAATTTTTCTTAATAACCTCTTGTTATTTGATTAACGTAGTGCCATAAAATGGTTGTAAAACTGGATGGACCGTAAACTAAGTAACGCCGTAAAATGGAGAGACGCCAAGTGTGTCAGCAGCCTTAGCTTTAATAAATAATTATCTATGTTTATAGCTATAATGAATTTATGGCTAAAAGCCTAGTCTGAAATTGGGCTGCCTACTTGCCTGAAGATAATAGACTATTTTGCATCTGTGGACTGTGTAACGTTTTACGTAGATGAGCTATATCAAAAGGGACCTAGGTAGGTTTCAAGGCTACGTAAGTAGATATAGGTTCCCTCTAAAGATGATAGTAATCCATACTAATATTATAGATGCGAAAGTAACTCTGCCTGTCTGTCTGTTACTCAATCACGCCTAAACTACTGAACCAATTTTCATCAAATTTGGTATGGAGATATTTTGATACCCGAGAAAGGACATAGGCTACTTTTTATCCCGGGAACGGGAACTATGCGGGTTTTTCTTTGACTGCGCGGGCGGAGCCGCGGGCGGAAACCTAGTTCATTATAATATATTGAGTTCAAAGAAAAATTAAAATAAGTTAGCTTTTGAAAGCGTTATATGGTAATTCTATTGCATTATTTTTATACAATCTATTATATACAATCTATACTAAATATTATAAAGCTGAAGAGTTTGTTTGTTTGTTTGAACGCGCTAATCCCAGGAGCTACTGGTCCTATTTGAAAAATTACTCGGATAGCCCATTTATTGAGGAAGGCTAAATGCTATATATCATCACGCTAAGAGCAACAGGAGCGGAGAAATGCGGGTAAAACCACGGGGCACAGCTAGTACAATATACATTGAGGAGCAAAACAATATGTAAAATACATTATGCAATAGGTATGCTCCGAAAAAAGATTACCAATTTTAAGTTTATCCCCTCATATTTTTTAATCTGCCTAAATAAAATTATTTTGTTAGAGAATTTTTTGCATTAATAAGTAAGTAGGTAGGTATGTTCACATAAATCTGTCCCACAGCCTCCCTTTGATCGCGTCAGATCTTCCATATCATTAATTTATGAGAGCAAAGGAACCTGTGTATGTAACTAGCTAGCTTGATACCGTGGCTTTACTCACGTGTACCCGGGTAAAAAGTATATGCGTGTATCCGTAGTACTAGATAACTCAATACTAAATAGCATAGAGATCGAATAAGCCTGCTTTTTCTACCTTAACGATTGCAAAATATCAGTCCAAATTCTCATCATATTATACCGATTATATGAACTTAAGTAAGCCTTAATAAACATATTTCCCTTAGAATTTCTTTGATGTGTAAAAAATCCCAGCTTCTCTTTGAGCTTAAAGAACTAGGTATTGATTAGCACTGCTGCGAGGAAAACGAAGCGAAATTTTCCCGATAGCTTCTAGAAAATTTCATTCAGGATTTTTGAGGTTTTTCGCTTTTATTTAAGAGTGTTTTTCTTTCTTTGCATGTATGTTGTAAAGGGAAATGATTTATGTGTGAATAACGAATAAATCTATAGATCTTTAATTGTAATCGGTTCAGTAGTATTTGCGTGAAAGAGTAACAAACACACATCCTCACAAACTTTCGTATATACATATAATATTAGTAGGAATTAGTAGGATTTTATAAGCGAGTCTACTTAATGCATTTTCATTTTTCTCTAAGTATAAGTGTTATTTTAAAGTACCAATGAATGAAGCCCATCAATCTATTTACTCATAATAATGGCATATTACTTTCCGAAATGAGTTTAACAATAAAATTAAGAATTGAAAAGGGCTTTTAAACAGAATCCCCACATTTAAATTGGATTTTGCGTCTAGACTTTATGTGCTTAAAATTTAGAAACTTCGCAGAAGAGTTTATAAGAGCCTTGTAGCAGGTAAATAATGCAATGATTATAATATTATTTTATTTTAATGTATTTTAGTTTTATAGCATTCACGTTTTGGAGAACAAATAGGAAGATATTTTTTAGGGAATAGTAATTTTTTCATAATAATTTGCTTGTTATTTATTAATCTAAAGCGATAGAATAAAATAAATATTATAGGACACTAAGGAATAAAATAAATATTACACAAATCGACCTAGTCCCACAGTAAGCTCAACTAAGGCTTGTGTTGTGGGTACTAGGCGACGATAAATATAATATTTAATAAATACATAATATATAGATAATAACACCCAGACCCAAGAACAAATAATTGACTTCATCACACAAATATTTGCCCTGACCGGGGATCGAACCCGGGACCGTCGGCTCAGTAGGCAGTTAGTTTACCACTGCGCCAACCGCGTCGTCGATACTTAATGATTTGGTTAAAGGCGGTTTATTCCCTGTGTTATTGTACTGTTACACACACGTAAATCCCAGCAAAATAACTAAAAATACTAGTATAAACTAAAAATGACGGCTATTAGTGCTTATAACTGCTATATAAGTCGAATTTTATTTAATTTTTAATTTTTAAAGTTTTTTGGGTGGGTGATATAGTTTGTTACTTATATAAATTACGCCACAGTATACTATTCCATCAGTATGGACACAGACCTTTATGTTGAATCCAATTTGATGGTTCTGCTATTTCGGGTCAAGTCGCGACTTGACATTAATTAGTCGATGCAAGTCTGTGAAACAATTGAATTTAGCATTTATAGAACTTGGTGTAGTTTTAGAGCCCGCGGCTTCATTCGTGTAGTACCTACATAAAAATAAATATGTATTAATCTACAGGGTGACAAAAATGTAAATAAAAAAAGCTTGTGCGCTGAGCACACTTGTAAGAATTGAAACTTCTTTGTTTAGATTCAAAGATAAAAAAATCCTCACGAACACTGCCATAACGTGACTTTGAAATTACACTTCAAAAATTTAACGTCGTTTTGTTGTGTAATTATTTAGGGAAACCCTGTATTCTTTAATGTAGTCTATACCAAACTATTAACTTCTTTACTGTTACAATTTACAAATGTGGCTTGTCCAAACTGTTTATTTGCTATAGTTAAAAAAATATTCTAGTACAACACGGACAAAGCCAGTTCAAACAACTACTCTATATATAAAATCTCCTACTATAATAGCTCAAACAGTAAATGAACCGTTAATAATATTTAACTACGGCTAAATCATAACTTTTTTGCTGACCGTACTAAATATAGCAATGTCGTCGTTTAGTTATATTTTACCCTGGGGAACTATTCTGCCGACTTACTGCGAAGTTATAGAGTATATTAGGGTAAGGGCAAACGTATAAAGATAGATTTTTTTCTATATTATAATCCACATAAAGGCGAGTGTAGGTATACAGTTTTTATTTTAGTGAAAATCTAAGGGCTAGTACAGACGATGTTTTTTTTATAATTATTTGGAATTTATAATGCAATTTTTGAAAGGAAAGAAAACTGCATTCAAAGATTTCCAAAATTTTTCTTATCACATCCGGGAAACGAACCGACTAAAATCTGTTTCAATTACCAACATCCTGTACTTTATAGCATTGATTTTTTTAGTAAATTATAAGGATCAAATATCTCCAAAAAAGCTTGATAAATTAAAATATAGGAAGAAAAGCATGAAGGCAAACATAGTTACAGGATTAATAAATTGACAAAGAACCATCCCACCCCACAATACATAACAGTCCATCAAACAACACATATTACAACATAAAACGATACAAAAGTATTCTCTTCCAGCTTAAACACAACAAAGGGGGGAAAACAAAGCATTTTCCAGTCGAATTCATCTAAACAGAGTTCATGCGAATCCAACACTTATCACCTAAAAATATCAAGTCGCCTTGACATGACATCGGGCTAGTGATGTGATGCTTAGATTTCGGTATCGTTATTAACGTTATGCAAATAATAGACAATCCATACTAATATTATAAATGCGAAAGTAACTCTGTCTGTCTGTTACTCAATCACGCCTTAACTACTGAACCAATTTGCATGAAAATTGGTATGGAGATATTTTGATACCCGAGAAAGGACATAGGCTAATTTTTACCCCGGGAAATATAATAGGTTTTATTCCGGAATTCCCACGGGAACGGGAACTATACGGGTTTTCCTTTGCAAACGCGGGCGAAGCCGCGGGCGGAAATCTAGTATAACATAACACAAAAACTATTTACATAAACACAACTAATAACATCATTTACTCCCTCTAAAAGTAAACTAAACACCCATCTGCTTCCACATCACGTATCAATAAGGAAAAACTAAACCGTTATTGAGATACCCGTATCCAAAACCATACCTATACCCATAACGATACCACATCTTTCAAATAGTGATATGCACATAACCTTTACCTAGTCGTTGACCTAAAAAACGTTGTTACATCGCAAACGAGGCTTTTAGACCCATTTTTATTTAGAAAAGTTATGCAATGAGAATTATGGAATTAATTTTTAAATGCAAGCCTGCATCCAGGTTCATAATTATGGAGTTTGTGTTCTTTCAACAAATGGAGGAAATTTAATTATCTTTATCCAACTTTGAAAATGGTGGGTAATGTGTTAAAATGTAATAATGCTTACACAATTATTACACATACACACACGTACCTACATATAATATATTATAAACAAATGCACTTGTATTGTATGTATGTTTATTTTTATTGTGCTTATTTTTAAAAAATCGCACACAGAATAAAAATTAATCGTTAAAATTAAAATACAATTTCTCAAACTCAACTTATTATTAGCTCATCATCTCTCGATATATATTACAGTAGAAAGCTAACCAGTATCAATGTAAACACGATATATAAAAAAATGGCCGATTCGCGGCAAAAATACATTTTCATATGCAAATATGGCAATAACGCATGTCATAAAGATGATTATTTGCGCGGGAAACGATGGAATGACTTGAAAAATAATACTGAAAGAGCGGGAAAAGTTTTTTTTTTTTTTCATTGCTTTTTATCGACATTTGTGTTGGTAATATTCGCTTTGAATAAATGATGACTTTTTGAACAATAATACTATATAATATTATAATGTTGTTTGTGGTTTAATCGTATCTAATTCTTAAAATCTTACTTAAAATACATAATCAGTAAGTACAAACAATAATATATATATATTTGCTGAGAATAAAAAGTTTTTTTAGATCTCGATATCCAGAGATATAACGATTTAAAAATTCTTGAATAGATAGACTAAGTTTATATTATTATTTACCGAGAAACGTAGGCTATTTTTATGTTGCGAGAATGAGCGAAGTCAGGGCAGCTTGTAGTTTATGTACCCGTATCTTATGTACACACAATATAGGCTAATTTTCCGCCTAAGAAAATAAAGAAACATTTCATATAGGTATGCAAATATGAGGGAAATCCTTTGAGAATTCAAGATATGAGGGAAAAGACACGTCAATATACGCTTCAAAGGTAATTTGCTTCCGGAAAATTGACAAACGAAAATAGTCACTAATGGCTGGTAATAAAGAGCTATATTATGTATGAGTGTGTGTTTTTTATGTTATGTTTTTTGAATCTTATTTTAGGAGAGAAGAGTGGATGTACTTGAGTTAACTTTTGATTGATGAGGTTATAATATTTTTACTGTAGCATTTAAAAGGGACAGACACTACAATGTTGATTAGAAAATATTTTGTTTCTTTTAGTTTAAGCGCTTTTAGACCAAAATTTCAAGCGTCATGGCAATTTCACGTCTTGGAGTAAGGTGACAATTTTGGTATCTTTGAATATTGCCAAAGAAGTTTCACTTCTGACACGTGTACTCGACATAATAGGTACGCTTTTTATTTAACTTGCATAAAAAGCATGTTCATTTTTCAACTAAAATTAATTCGTTCAATTTATAATAAAATTTATATCCGTAAAATTCGCTACTTTGTTATCCCAAGTAAATTACAAAACAATAATATAAAATGGTGGAAGCAGAGCAAATAATCTGCGTCGTGGTGATAGCGTGATTCAAATTTACTCAGAGTCACGCACTACAGTCGCTATTTCGTGGCCGACAGTCACACCGAATTGCAACAAAAAATTATATAATAATATTTTTTTTTAAAAATATCCCCGACGTTGATATGATGTAAAAATTGTCCCTTATATAAATGTTTATCTATTTTTCTGTACCGATGTCGACTTGAATCTAACATAGAGCAATGAACTTTGTCTTGAAACTTGTTAAAGACTTCCAAAATATGAGAAGCCTGGTAGAACATAGAAGGCTGGTCACATAATGGTCCGTGAAAAATTCAATCAGCAAAAATATATAAAATGCATCTACCCTTCAAGGCGACACGGGAACTCACTTTACATAAATAAATAGTAGCTAGATAGTAGCTTACAATATTATGTAAATCTAGACTATACTAATTATAGCTGTAACATACACTGTAGTAGCACAGAAGTAGACTCTATATCTATCCGTATTCCATATTGGAATAAGGATATATACGTATATAAAAAAATATTGTATTTAGCATATTCCATATTTCCAAACTTGCCCATTTATTATATTTTTCTAGTATTGTTGAACCAATTTTCATGATATTTGGCACACACGTAATGGGTAACTTGGATTAACACATAGGATAGTTTTTATCCCGAAAATCTCACGGGAACGGGAACTATGCGGATTTTTCTTTGACTACGCGGGCGAAGCTTCGGATGAAAAGATAGCAATAAATAAAAAACTTGAGCCATGTCAAGGGACATCCGGATGGAACGAAGTGTTAAGTTAGAGAGATACAGACAGAGAACCACGCGCACGCCGCACGGCTTACAACTCTAGCAAAAAGTGTCGTGACAACTTTTCGTAAGAATTTTTTCCGTCTAGCCCCCTTTTTCACAACGCGCGATAAGGAACTTCGTTCCAATTGCACATCGGTGTAACAACGGCAATTCCCTGAACATTAATTTAGCATTAGCTACACTATAATGGCATAAGTTTTTGTACCGTACAGAAGTTTAGCTCGGAACACGCGACTCTGGTTTATTTACACATAACTTTATTAATGTATGTTTGTTTGTCACGCCATTCGGTACGGTGTGAAATAAAGCTCGCTCTGATGTTAATCTGATTATTTAATTATCGTGTTTAGTCGTTATTATTGTTTATTGCAGTTTTATCGCAAATTACATAGCAATGGTTAACAGTTTTCTAAATAAAGAAAAATTATTGCAATTAATTGCAAATAATTATTACAACGAAGCTTTTAAAAAAAGAAGGTGTCATCATAATCACTGATTTCAATTACAGACAAATCTTATTTATTACGAGTATTATAAAAATTGCCACTTCCTAAAAACAGTACTTGGAAAATAAAATTTAAATGTGTTTTAAAAAAATAATGTTTTCAGCGAACATAAAAAACATCAAAAACCAATCCATCCGTTCGGAAAAGATTCAAACTCAAACTCAAACTCAAACATTTATTTATTCAATTAGACTTCTTTTAGAAGCAATTTCGAATCGTCATTACATTTATCTACATAATTCATAAACATAATCCAAACATCGTTTTTTAAGAAACATCTATTTGAGTTTGAAAAGTCAAGACGTTGCTTAGAAACGACACCTCAACATTACAGGAGTAAAGAGCCTTTTTCGACAAAGACGAAACCTTAACTTTAAGAGAACTCAGACGAATCCAGGCAACCAGCAATAACTAGGAACGAAGAATTGCACAATCAACTCTCACTTCCCCATTTATTTGAAAGGCCGAGACGCAATTCGCATTCAAAATGCGAGAAATGTCTACAGAATTTCATTTTGCACAGACGAATGTTACAACAGAGGGATCCTTACAAATCGGGCTTGGCTATTGTGACGTGTTTCAAGCGGTTACAATTGTATGTAACGAATGCTCTGTGCAGCTAGTTTGTTATACAGCTTGATATATTGTAGCTCGGATTAAAGAGTGGATTTGTGTCTTTTTGACTGAGGTTGTTTGCAAGTAATGTTGTTAACAATTTTAATGAAGGCTTGATAAATTAATACATAAACTAGTAAATCTAATTGTTTTTATTATAATAAGATAAGTATAATAAGAGTTTAACAATCATAAAAGAAATCATTGCATGAAATATATTTTCTGTTCAATTTTCAGTATACAATCTTTTAGTGTAATATGCTGTTACAAGTATATTATGATAACATAATATACTTGTAACAGCATATTACAATTAATTAAAAACATTACCAATGGATAATGGTTTAAAAATAAAGTCTCTTCCTTAATCTGCCGTTATTTATAAAGAATAAGAAATGCCAAATAAAAGGTCACTAAAAAAAGAACTTCCAAAAATAGACGTACAAAACACATTCATAATTGTGTCATTTTTTTTTATTCCAGCGTACTCAAGTGAAATTTGTATACCCTTAACCGAGTGTATTAAATGTTTAATGGCCTCTTAGATATAATTACTCTGTAATACCTTAAATTATAGCTCTCACAATCAACGGCCCTTCTTACCTTTTTAAGTTCTTCACTTAAATGCTACTTATTTTTCTCACTTGAAATATAAGCACCTTGGGATTATATAAAAGGACGATACTTTAGATTTATTAACTTGAAACGATTAAATGGTTGATAATAATAATTCATGCTTGATATTCATTTGTATTGTTTACTGGGTAAAGGAAAAGTGGGAAAACAGAAAAAGATAAAGCATGTTATGTTATATCATATATCTTATTTACAAATGAAATATTATCAAAATTGGTTCGGCACTTTTGGAGCTACAATCTGCTGTTACAATCAACAACTTTAATTTTCAAATACTCACGTAAATATGTAAAATGTATATAGGTATTAAATAATACGATGCCTACGGAAGAACGATTTTGCCCTCACTAATGTCATAAATGGAAAATTATGTTTTTTTTCCTGATTACAGATAAACACATCAAAAGCTGTTTAAAAAAAGCCAATAAAAATAATCTCTTTGTTAAATATCTTGATATAATAATAAATATGGCGAATAACGGTAAACAGATGTTGTTTTAAACATAAATATTTTTGGCTACTGTCCAAATTATATTTTACTCTGTGGACTAGTTAATGTTTAAAATACTCGTTAATTAATTAATATATTGTTTTGTATCGGGAGCATGTCGATTATTTGTTAAATGTTTGTTTATTTGTTACTCCGTATTGGATTGAGCGCGTACGTTTCAGGTTCTTAAAAATAATGATACGAATTCTTACCTTTATTTTTAGATTTTGAATAGAAAGTAAGCTACATCCCGCGGTTTTGCTCATATTCCAAGTGTCAAAGTGTGTTCGCGTGAAGTTTAAAAACCAATAACTTTTTTTTACATTTGGCATGCGTAAATTTCTTAAGTTTTTCGTTCATATAGATCCTTTTACAAAAATATAATAATTATTAACGAAATCTTTCATTCGTTTTTATATTATATCCATTACAAACTAATAGGTATAAACTTACAAGCCAAATACCTTTTTAATTCTTGTGTTGATGTTTTATTTCATAACGTTAAAAAATGACAGATTATCACAATTTCGCCAGGCTTAACATAATCCGTGCAAACAAAAACGAAAGCTGCTAATCCTCTTGTAAAATAACAAGTTGAGTACAAAAAATTTGATACGTGTTGAAATTAACAAAAAATTGTTATATTTTTTATTTTATACATTGCAGTTTTATGATGTTGCAATTTCTGAATTTGTATTGCATTTGTACAGACGAAAATATTATCAAAGCAATTCTCATAAAAATAAGTACTAAATAAGACTATAATTATTGTTTTTATTATTGTTAAAAGACAGGTATAGACCAAAAAAAAATTATTAAAAAGTATTCCACAAAAATAACAATTAATAATAAAATCACAATAACCTTAAAAGTAAAATTAAAAATATATTAATTACCTAGCATATCAATTTTAACTTAAATCCTTAAATTTTGAATGGTTTAAAATTACGTGGGGTAAGGGTCAACTTTGTGATCGAAAAAGTAATTTTCGTAATAAATTCTCAAAGTAATGAATTGTGAACAATCTCAATGATATTTCAATTTGTACACCAGTTGAAAACACACAAAGGATATCAAAATTGTTCCCTTCATTGTAATTTGATAAATTATTTGTATCGGAAACATTTGGAAAATCTGTGTTTTGAGCGGCCATAATAATATTAAACATAACATACCTACTTATAGTATACAACTTTAAAGTATGAAAAATAATATACCAAAAGCTAAAGAGTTTGTTTGAACGCGCTGATCTCATGAACTACTGTACCGATTTCAAAAATTCTTTCATCGTTAGAAATAGGTAGTTAGGTACTATCATACGTGATCCCTTTTTTTTTTTTTTTTATAGTGGGGAAATCTTCCAAAGATACCCACGGCCCCCGGGGAAGGAGCCGTGGGTTATGTCGGATTCTTACCGACTAAAACCCCACTGTGTTCCGTCGAGCCGCTTTAATGAGGGGGCCGCGGGTATTTGTTAGAATTCTTCCGCAACCCCCTCGGCATCATACGTGATCCCTGGCTCCCTGAGTGTTATAGACTATATAATGTACCATGTACGAAGCTGGGGCGAACCGCTAGTATATGCTAGCTATAATATGGTTATACTTATGCTTCGTCGATATTTGCATATATGCATCTGAAGATATTTTAATAACGTTTAAAAACCGTGCGATATGACTGATCATTGAAGATATACAACCGGTTTCTGAATTAAGAATTGATTTGATTGTTTTGAAAAAACTTATGTCAAATTCAAGAATTTATTGAAGCAGTATTTAAACATGGTTCTTTCCTTCAAATACTCAATACAGGAAGACTGAAAATCTATTAATTATTCAGCAATATTAAGCCCTAACAATGTCATTCAAGTGATATGCTTGAAGCACCACTCGGAATCTAGGCTTAATAGTTTCTGTCAATTATCAACGGTTCCCAATTAATGCTTGTCAAGGACTCGTAGTATTATGAATAAATAAATTTAACATAAGGCCGATTTTTCAATGCTTGGATAAAACTTAACCGTCCAATAAAGTATTACACGATAATATTAAAATATCACGTAAACTGTCAAATACGGGCAATTAGAATACGTTTTTAAAATGGTAGTTTTATACATTATTCGACGAATAAGTTTTATCCAAGCATTGAAAAATCGGCCCTTATAGGTATTTCCTTATATCTGTCATATAAATATTGAACACTGAAATAATATTTTAATAATAATTATTATCACTAATAAGATATGCAAACTTAAGGATGTACTGTTTTTAGTCTTTTGATTTTGTTTAGGTAACATTACCTACGAAGCTAACCACGTTATGTTTAGCTTAATTATTTTTATTTATTTACAGCTTTTTATTCCGGTAATAATAATAACAGTTGTAACAAACTCATAAAAATGATTCTAAAAGATACGTATGTTAATTGAATATGTCGAAATTTTTGGATGATAATTCATACATATAAATTATTATCATCCAACGACAGAGTTTACCTACAAACTAAGTAAATTTACGTTTTAACATTCTTCTTCTAGAAAGGTCTACTTTCAATAAAAATGCTCTAAATTATCACATAACTATCCGTAAACATACATACAAAATAAATAAATAGACCGGCATCAATTTAACCGCAAAGAGCATAACTCATAAACCATTTGACGCGTTCAGCATAGCAATGAAGGAAATTCCTTCAGTAATGATATATATATAGCTGTGTATCGTTCGTAATATATAGCTTCTATATATTAACATGTCTAGAGTCTAGACTAGACCGTAATAGATATTGGTACTGTATAGGTTTTGACTTGTTAAATCGTTTTACATTTGTTTGCTAACAGTAAATAAAATATAATTGAATTTAAATTTATTTTGTGTATTCATGTAAACTTTTCATGTGCCTAACTTTAAAAAAAATGATAAATGTCTTTAGTAAGGCTTCCAAGGAGAAAAACTGGCAAAAAACTCGATGCCCAGATACTTACTCTTTGAAAGTTTTGTTACATTTTAAGTAAATTAGTTGAATCGATTTTGACGAGTTCGTGTTTGTCATCGAAGAATCTCGAGATTTATTTGTATAATAATTTATTAGATATATTTATTAAATGTTCCCGTACCTACTTGTAGATGAAGTTCAGCATATTAGTGTCTTATTTATAAAATAACTAACTATCCCGGAAAACGTAGTAAGGCAGAACAACATTTAGGGGTATGAAAAAAGATGTTGGCTGATTCTCAGACCTACCCGATATGCATAGAAAATTTCATGAGAATCAGTCTAGCCGTATGTAACTAACATTGTGTCACGGAAATTTTATATATTAGATTACTGCCTAATTTATAACAAACAGTTAAAAACAAATAGGATATGGGATAAATAAAGTAATTTTGAACAAATTCCATTCATCATATTACAAAGGCTGGAATTAACAAGGGTTTCATAGCCAATAAAATAGTTATTCTGATCGTAACAATATCTCCATCGTCATAAATTGGCTGAATTGTTTGTTCTGCATCAGATCCGACCAGTTAATGATACTGGGCAATAAAATAGGTAATATTTTTTGTATTTATTACCTAAATAGACAGAAGCTTATAGCTGTAAACCCCTCAGTAATCTCTTTATCTATACTTTTTTTTAATACTAAATATTATAATAAAGATTAAGAGTTTGCGCTAATCTCAGGAACTACTGGTCCGATTTGATAAATAATTTCGGTGTTAGATAGCCCATTTATCAACGAAGGCTATATAATATCACGCTAAGACCAACAGGAGCGGAGCAATGCGGGTAAAACCGCGCGGCGCATCTAGTAGGTAATACTGTTTGTATAACTTGTATTTATTACCTAAATAGTATTACAAAGGCTAATAGCTGTAGATCTAATATAAATCTCTTTATTTCTAAAAGAACTAGCTTTTTGCCCGGGGCTTCGTCCGTTATGTCTAAAATTATGTACTAAAACCTTTTTCTTAAATTATCCTATCTACCTAATAAAAAAAATCGCATCAAAATCAAATTGAAATCAAATCAATGTTAATACAATTTTTAGTTTTTGTATATTACAATAAAAGTAATAATAATCCTAGACTAGACTATCCGTTTGGCCTCTACGCTATCACAAAACCGCCCGAGGCGAATGCTTCAAAAAAGAAAATGCTCATATATAATATCCTTCATATTACGTTTATCATTTTTATGAAAAAACTATTGAATACGAAGCTGCTATAAATAAAAATGTTCTTGATAAACCACGACAAAACATTGACCAGAATGAAACTAAAGAGAAAAAAAGCAGTATTCGAATGAATGAAAAATTCTTTACTGCACACTAAATACGAGATTACAAAATAAGAGCGACATGCGAGAGCGGTCATATCGCTGTAAGCGTTACAAGTTCATATACTTAATACTATCATTAAGTACATAGTATAAAACGAAGTCACTTTTTATGTCCCTATGTCCCTTTGTATGCTTAAATCTTTAAAACTACGCAATGGATTTTAATGCGGTTTTTTTAAATAGATAGAGTGATTGAAGAGGAAGGTTTAAGTATATAATTTATTAGGTTTTGACAAAGCGGGCGGTAAGCTAGTATATAATAAATCAAACATAAATTGCATAAACCAAACTACAACGAAACATCCATCATAACTGGAGAAATGTTGACAGATTTACGGACAAATCGACGGACTAACAGCAGTATAACAAACTTCCTGAATCTAGCTTTCTCAGAAGCAATTAGGATTTACTAACAGTCTAGCCTGAAACACTATTGAAAGCAAACATGGGATATTTTCCTTATATTTTGTCAAACAAATTGGTTATAATATTATGTTGTTATTTTGCCCTCTTTCTTCGCCCCGTTAGCATTCATTCTTGTCCACCCTTTAAAATGGTGATTTCTTTTTAATCTGTAACAAAAAAAAAATATTGTAAGCGTTAGAAGTTATACTCAGTGACGGGAGGTAAAGTGACTCAGATTAACGTGATGGGAGGTAAAGTGACGCGAGTTCAATTGACGGGAGGTAAAGTGACACGAGTTAAAGTGGCGGGAGTTATAGTGATGCGAGTCAAATTGACGGGAGGTAAGGTGACGGGAGGTAAAGTGACGGGAGTTAAAGTGTCGCAAGTAAAAGTGACGGGAGCTAAAGTGACGCGAGTTAAAGTGACGGGAGGTAAAGTGACGTGCGCTAAAGTGGCGGGAGGTAAAGTGACGGGAGTTAAAGTGGCGCGAGTTATAGTGACGGGAGGTAAAGTGACGGGAGTTAAAGTGACGCGAGCTAAAGTGACGGGAGGTAAAGTGACGCGAGTAAAAGTGACGGAGGTAAAGTGGCGCGAGTTAAAGTGACGGGAGGTAAAGTGGCGCGAGTTAAAGTAACGGGAGCTAAAGTGACGGGAGTTAAAGTGACGGGAGGTAAAGTGGCGCGAGTTAAAGTGACGGGAGTTAAAGTGACGGGAGGTAAAGTGACGGGAGGTAAAGTGGCGCGAGTTAAAGTGACGGGAGGTAAAGTGGCGCGGGTTAAAGTAACGGGAGCTAAAGTGACGGGAGTTAAAGTGACGCGAGTGAAAGTGGCGGGAGTTAAAGTGACGTGAGGTAAAGTGACGGGAGCTAAAGTGACGGGAGGTAAAGTGACACGAGTTAAAATGGCGTGAGTTAAAGTGACGCAAGTAAAAGTGACGGGAGGTAAAGTGATGCGAGTTAAAGTGACGGCACGGGACCCGGGTTTTTTGGTGATCTTGAGAACTGGTCTAAATAAAATGAAACCCGGTTCTCCCGGTTCCGACCAAAATAGTAATAAATAGAACATAATTTAAGAAGTTTTTAAACTGAACATTAGTATCATAACATTAATATTATTATTGAAATAATTCTAAACTTATGTAAGCTACGAATTTACGTTATTTAACTACAGTATACTCGATCGTCGAAATGTCACACACACACACGTAAATCCCAGGTGATTCTCAACCAAATAAACTGAAACATTTATTTATTCAATTAGACTTCTTCTAGAAGCACTTTTGAACATTACATATTTAAACATTTACCACCGATTCGGAAAGCAGTATCTACGGAGAAGAACCGGCAAGAAACTCCATAGTTGCTCTTTTAAATCATGTCAGTTTTACAATTATTTAATTATACAATATACTTATGTAACATCATAATATATTATAACAATACTAGGTTTCCGCCCGCGGCTTCGCCCGCGTAGTCAAAGAAAAACCCGCATAGTTCCCGTTCCCGTGGGATTTCCGGGATTGCGTCATTTTCCCGGGATGAAAAGTAGCCTATGTCCTTTCTCGGGTATCAAAATATCTCCATACCAAATTTCATGAAAATTGGTTCAGTAGTTTAGGCGTGATTGAGTAACATAGAGACAGAGTTACTTTCGCATTTATAATATTAGTATGGAATATGGATGCCAAATAAATCCGATATTCAAACTACAGAATGTCTTAACCACAAAATCAATTGTACTCAATCGCAAAGTTTTGATTGGTCCCAATTTTAAAGGAAATTGCATATTAGGCTGCATCCGGCAGCTGGGCGCATTGTGGAATTATAGTTCCTAGATGTGACTGGTTTTTAGTTCTTTCTTATGGGCCATACACGCTATGATCTACCGTAAAGATATACCTGCGTAGATCAACTGATCATAGATAGATTAAAGAAACTGTACAAGTATATTGTCATATACCTTTACAATAACATTTACTTATAATGATAGACGTTAAACATGATTTTTAAATCAAACTAAAACATAATTATACTGTCTTACCACAAAAAAATTAAGACAAAGTTTAACTTTAAGCGCGGGTCTTCTTAAATCTGGTTTTGTCCTATTTCACATAGACAACCATTAAAGTGACAGATCCCTGGTTTAAAGTAACACTAGTAAGACTGTGTTTAAATTGTTTTGTAGTAAGACAATAATTAATATATTTTAAATTTCGTATTTCACATATAACAAAGATCATGAAACTAAAATTCATAATGAATGAATTAATGAATAAAAGCATTTTTGTACACACCAAAATAATGAAATAACATATTAAGTAAAATATACATAAATTGCACAATAGGCTACAGAGCCATCTCTTCCAGGTAACCCAACCAATGAAAACAGTAACAAAGAACGAATACAAGTAGGTGGTGCATACCAAAGCAATATCTAAAGCTCATAAATCTACTTTTAAAACTATTTATTCAGCCCATCCAGTCATTTCAACGTCAATGAACACTTTTGTCTTAAATAATTCAAAGGTTAATCCAGATATCTATATCTACGTAAAAATGGAGGACGCTTATATAAATTTAAATAGGATTTTCCTGTTGGTAGCGCACTTGTTCTATTTTAAAACGTTTATTATACCGGACATTTATTGTGTCCATATTATTTCATATTTGTATTCCTCGTGTGTTATTAATGGTTTTATTCTGCATATCTTTGGTTAATAATGAACCAATGTGGATTTCAATTGTTACGTTTTATATTTTCTATAAACATGAGGAATAACCTGTTTTTGTGAACTGTTTTTTTTTGTAACCGCAGCTATGGATTAATTTATCATTATCGTTATTACCGTTTTCACAAATACCTATGTAGGTAATCTATACTAATATTATAAAGCTCAAGAGTGTGTTTGTTTGTTTGTTTGAACGCGATAATCTCAGGAACTACTGGTCCAATTTCAAAAATTATATTCGGTGTTAGATAGCCCATGTATCGAGGAAGGCTATAGGCTATATAATATCATCACGCTAAGACCAACAGGAGTAGAGCAATGCGGGTAAAAACGCAGGGCACAGCTAGTCACGAATTTATTTACGAATCTACATTATTAAAAAAGCTGTCCACATATTTTATGTAACCTAATGAACATTTTTTTTTTCATTTTCGTGTGGTAAAAAACACACATTATGTAAATTTAATTTGTGGTATACATCCTAAATAAACGGCCTGTAACAACGTAATGAAATTAAAAAATATTAAAATGTAGCTATGTAAAAAGGTGAAATAATTATAATATTTTTTGTACAACATTTTGGAGGTGTTTTTAAGGCACGAATTACCCTCTGGCGATTTGGAGTTTAGATGTGCCTTAATTTTTATAATTTAGCGACGTAATAAATTGTAAGCTTGATAAGGATTCTATATTTTTTATATCTAGCTACTAAATAAAATATAATATATGAAATTTTACGTGTCGTGGCAGATGGACGAATGTTTGCAATTTTAATATATATAAACAGTATGTTTCTAAGGGCCGATTTTTCAATCCTTGGATAAAACTTATCCGTCCAATAAAGTATTACACTACAATATAAAAATATCACCTTAAACTGACAAAATACGGGCAAGCCACACATTTTTGAAATGTTTGTACAATTCGATATTCGAAGAATAATTTTTAACTGAGGATTGAAAAATCGGCCCTAAGAATGAATAAAACATGAATAAAACGTTTCTATACTCTCGCAGAAAAATGTTAGAAAGCTTCAAAATACTCTCAAACATAAATTTATTTTCAACATTTAATTATTATCTGTAGGGCGATAGACCCAGTGGTGGGCTGCGTGGCTAGTGTTGGAGGGATTTGTTACAAAATCAAACTAAAATGTACACTAATTAATTTATTGCTAAAATCACTGCTATTACACTTCTACTTGTTACTTAATTGTTACTGTTATTGTTGATTGCTATACTATATGTTAATTATTCTGTTAAATAAATGTTATAATAAATATGTTATATGTTTAATGTTAATGTTACGCGTCGCGACGGTAATATGTTATTTTGTGGATTGTTGATTGTGGACTGACTTAAATTTATGTTAAACGCCGCCCGCGATACCTAGTATTGCTGACTAGGGTGTTCGGTGGTCATTGCACCGAACATGCTCCCGGGCGACAAAGATGAGTGTGAGATGAACATGTTAGAAAATGGTACAAGGGTTTAAATGATTCAATGATAAGAGATATTAAATATGTTACTAATTATTCATGTTTGCTTAATCTAAAGTAAAGTGTAAAATATGAAATCTTAAAATCTAAATGTATATAAGTTAGATCTAAAAATGGAATGTTAAATTCTTAGAGTCAAATATAAAGACTTGAAATCCTCAATGCATGTTAATTAAATCTAAAAGTGAAATTTTAAATTCTTAGAGTCCCTAAGCACACAGTACACACTAACACTATCACTAACACTTTCTTCACAAAATAGTCTCATCGTCTGTTTATTGTTTTATGTTGCTTGGCTATAAGGTCTTCGGTCCGTTGCAAAAGGTTATATTGTGCTTCAATTACAGATGTCTGATTTTTTAATAATTCATGTACATGTCTATTGTTTGCGTGTATTTATTCTATGTCCATTCTATTATATTGTTCCGCGAATCGCTCGTCCAATACGCCGAATAGAGTGTTTGCAACATAACCCACACCATTGATAAGGCCGCGCCGCTGTCTCGCGTGCCTGTCGCGTGCGCCTGGCTCACGTGCCTGATTCAGCAAGACGTCGTTGTAATACAATAACTCCACCTGTTCATGATGTAATTGTGCTAGGTTTATATGACATCGTGCATTATTGTCCATACTATCACATGATTTTTGTAAATGGTACTTTGTAAACTTTTCGGATGCTTCCACACAGTAGGGTGACTTGTTGTAATACGCTACCATGGTCCATTTATCTTAAATTATTTACGTATCAGCCACAGAATCGAAATATAGTGACTGATTATTTTTAAATGCTGATGTTGTATAATTTGCACTTGCGGCAGTTAAGATATTTAAAAATAATAAAAATGAAATTGTTAGGGATAGGAAACTTTGTGAACCTTTTCGTGAGCTGTTTTTAAATTTGTTGATGTTGATCTTTGTCTTCTGTTATTTGTTTTTCCGAGCTTACCGGTAAAAGTGATATTTTATTGCAGGGTCTTTTTATTAACCCATTTTTTGTTTTTAGCGTTACTACTCTAACTAACCCATCGCCACCTGGATGTAACTCGACCACTCTTCCCATAGCCCATTTTCCTGCTGGTAAATTATCGTCATGAATTATCACTATATCCTCAATTTGTATGTTATTTTGTTGTTTTTGCCACTTTGCTCTTGCCGATAATTGAATGAGGTATTCTGACTTCCATCTTTTCCAGATATCATTAGAAAGTTTTGTTACCAGTTGCCATCTCGTTCTAGCGTCTTCTGCTGTTTCAATGACCGTAGTACCAGCTCGCCCGTGAAGAAAGTGTGCTGGTGTAAGGCAATCTATGTCTTCCACACTCTCAGTTAGCGCGCAAAGCGGACGAGAATTTAAACACGATTCTATACGAGCTAAAAGCGTGCTGTACTCCTCAAATGTTAATTTTTGATCACCGATAACTCTCTTCAAATGATACTTGACACTACGTACTGCTCTTTCCCACAAACCTCCAGCTGTAGGCCAGGCTGGTGCGTTAAAATGCCACTCAATTTTCATATCTGTTATTTCTCTGTAGAAACTGTTGTTGAATATAGATTGCAGCTGTTCGTATTCCTCTGACATGATGCGGTTAGCTTTTACGAAATTTGTACCGTTGTCGCTGTAAATATGTTTAGGTGTTCCTCTTCTAGCAGCCATTCGGCGTAGGGCTGATAAAAATGCGGAGCTTGTGAGCTCCGACACGATTTCTAAATGTATGGCTTTTGTTACCATGCATACAAATACTACTATATAGCCCTTTGTTGTTCGTACAGATCTCCCTTGGCTGGCCTTCACGTCCACAAATCCTGTATAATCCACCCCTGTATGGTAGAATGGAGGGGCGGGGTTACAGCGTGAATCTGGTAGATCTCCCATAAGTTGGTTTTTTAACTCCGGATTCTGTTTACGACACGTTACACAGCTTCTTATTTGTTTCTTCGTTGTTTTGTATCCACCCAAAATCCAATATTTTCTTCTTAACGTATATAATGTTAACTTAGCGCCTCCATGGAATGTAAGACGATGAGCTTGATCAATTAATAAATATGTTAATCTATGATTATGCGGGATGATTATCGGATGTTTTGTGTCGTAAGGTATGATGCTATTCCTTAACCTTCCCCCGACACGTAAAATATTGTCCTTATCTAAAAATGGATTAAAACTTAATAATTTGCTAGTTGAACTTAAACGATTATTTATCTGTAAATTATGTAGGTCGTTGTAAAATTCAGTTTGTTGTACGTGACGTATTATTCGTAATTTTGCTGCCTTGCATTCTTGCAATGTAATATGTTTACACGTAGGTCGATGTTTGCTTTTTGGTGTCAATGCTCTCTGTATCCATGCTAATATTCTTGTTATTTTATTAATTGAATTATATTTTTCTAATAACTTGTCAATTAAGCTTTCTTGAATTGTTGTTATAGGTACCGATACGTATGTTTTTGTTTCATGGTTGGTTTCGTAATTGTTTTTATTTACTATATTTTCCAGATAATTATGTTGCGATAGCCACGATGGACCCTTCCACCATAGAGATTTATCCTTTAATTGTGCAACTGTTAGGCCTCTACTCGCCGCATCAGCTGGGTTCTCTGCGCTTTTCACATAACGCCAGCACTCAGGCAACATTACTTCTTTAATTTTCTTTACACGATTCGATACAAACGTATTCCAACGAGCTTCATCCCCATATATCCATCCTAAAACAACCATAGAATCACACCATCCATACATCTTAATATTATTTTCATTATAACATGAAATAACTTTTAACATTAGCTTTGAAAGTAGCTGAGCTCCGCATAATTCGAGTCGCGGTAGTGAGACGGACTTGTTGTGTGGTACAAGTTTAGTTTTCGAAGCGATTAAAACAGTTGAATAATTATTTGTTCCCTTTTGAATCCTTCCATAAATTGTTGCTGCGTAAGCCTTTATTGATGCGTCACAGAAACCATGCAATTCGATGAGTCCTCCCTTCGAACAGCCTATCCAACGTGGTATATTAATACTGTTGATGTTTTCAATATCCGCTTTTAACTTAAACCATTCACGTTGTATATAAGTTGGTATGACGTCATCCCAATTGAGCTTTTCTTGCCATACGGATTGAAATAATAATTTTAATTTCGTGACTACTGGGGCTAACCAGCCTAATGGGTCAAAAATTTTTGAAATTTCAGCCAGGAGTATTCTCTTCGTGATTTTATTTGTGTTATTGAATTTAATGTTGCAATTGAATGTAAACATGTCTTCTGACGAGTCCCATTGTAATCCTAACGTTTTAGTGATCGCTTCGGCTTTGAAACTAAAAATGTTTGTGTCAGCATTTTGTTCGTTATTCAGGCTACTTAATAATTCAGATTCATTCGATGACCATTTCCTTAACGTAAATCCACCTGATTTCAACAACTGATTTAATTGGTAAATTTGTTTTTGACCCTCTTCAATAGTGTGTGACCCATGGAGCAGGTCATCCATGTAAAAGGACTCCATAACTATATCTGTTACTTCTGGAAATGATAACTTTTCATCCGTTGCTAACCTCCTTAACGTCATCATAGCCAAGAAAGGTGCTGATTTTGTGCCATATGTGACTGTTGTTAGTTGATGTTCTTGTAAACTTGGCTCCGATGAATCTCTCCATATAATTTTTTGAAACCGTTGATCTTCTTCGTGAATTTTGATTTGCCGGTACATTTTTTCGATGTCAGCAGTGTATGCGTATCGAAATTGACGCCATTTTAATATTAGTTTTTGTAAATCTTGTTGTAAATTGGGCCCCTTACACATAATATCATTTAAGCTTTTCCCTGTTGTTGTTTTCGCTGAAGCATTGAATACCACCCGAAGTTTTGTTGTGGTGGATTCTTGTCGTAAAACTGAGTGATGTGGTAAAAATATTTCTCTTGGTAAATTACTTGTTGATCGACGCATATGATTTAATTGTTGATATTCGTGAATAAAATCTCTGTATTGTTGGGCTAGCTCTGGTTGTTTGTTGAACTTCTTCTCTAAATTGTTGAATTGTGCTATTGCTAATTCCTTTGTTGACCCCAATTCTTGTTCATACTGTTCAATAAATGGGATTCTTACTTCATATCTTCCATCTGTTAATCTTCTCGTTGTTTTGTTGTAGAAATCTATACATTTCTGATCTTCTGTTGATAATTCTTCTGTTTCAGTGATTTCCTCAATTTCCCAAAATTGTTTAATGTTGTCCATGTTTGTTAACACAATGTTGCATTGAAAAGTATGCACATTACCACATAAAATCCACCCTAAATGTGTTTGTTGAGCGAGAGGTTGTGTTGTGCAGTCTCCTCTGATCATCCCTTCTAGAACGACTGTTGAGTAAATATCTGCTCCAAGCAATAAGTCCACTGGTCTGCTTATATTAAAGTCCGGATCTGCTAAGTTTATTTTCTTTATGTAGTTCCATGCTGGTTTTTCAAATGTTAAACTTGGTAAATTTTTAATTAAGTTGTTCATTATATATGCTTCTGTGTTGAATTCAAAATTGTTGTATATCGACGCGCATTTAATGTTAATTTTTCCCTTGCAATTGTTTTTGTTTTGTCCAACCCCGAATATAACCCCATGACATGCTTCCCGTTTCAACCCCAATTGTTGTGCACCGTTTTCTGTTATTAGTGATATTTGTGACCCCTGATCTATGAGTGCTCGCATAGTTATATATGTACCATTGCTGCTCCGTACTCTTAACATTGCTGTTGAAAGTAAAATTTCTGACACATCATTTTGCGACACGTGTGACATGCCGGCCCCGCTTTTATTCGAAGAATTATTGTTTAGTGTTTTGTACATAACCGGCCGTTCTGAGGTCGACGATCGCTGACTTATTGCATCATGCAAAATCGTATTATGCGCTCGGTTGCATATCCGACACCGATGAAATGATGAGCAAGGCTTTCCATTATGAGAAAATAGACAATTTATACAAATGTTGAATCTATTCAATGTTTTAAATTTAATTTCATTCGGTTGATCTAAAAATGTCTTGCATTTGTATAATCCATGTTCTAAATTACAGAGAGGGCAAGTTATGTTAATCTTAGATGATAAGTGATATGTTTTCATAATGGGTTTTGGAGAGTGGCGATTTCCAGAGTAGTTGTGCTGGTTGACTTGATAGTTGTTATTTCTCACATAATTTGGTAGACGATTAACTTCCTGAGAATATGTTGGATAGAAATTGGGCTTTATATACGAAGGTTTTTGACTGACAGGTTCTTGTTTTCTTCTAGATTGTTCTAACATTGTAAATTTACTCTCTAAATAATCCAAAAAATCTTGTAGGACCGGTAGCTCTCTCGGTTGTTTTAATGATTCCACATAATCGGCATGAGATTGGTTGTCTAATTTGAGCGCTAAAATATGTACTATAATGGGGTCCCAAGAGCTTATGTCGACATCTAGGTTTTTAATTGCATTTAAGCTCTCCTTTGTAGCATCATACATTTTCTTAAGTTGTACTAGTGATTGAATTTGCATGTTTGGCAGGCCTAAAATCATATTCATATGTGACGCAAATATTAGTTTTTTGTTTTCATATCTATGATTCAAAATGTCCCAACAGGTTATATAATTCTCCGAACTTATTTGTAGGTGCTGAATCAGGCGTTCAGCATCGCCCTTGATTTTGCTCTTTAAATATTGCATTTTCTGTGCATTAGATAAGGTGGGGTTGACGTGTACTATTTCATAAAATAAATTTTTAAAGGAAACCCATTGTTGATAGTTGCCCGTGAATGTGTGTATGCCCGTGTATGTCAACTTGAGGTGTAATATGTTCTCTGTGGGATACAGACCACAGCTTGGTGTTGATTGCTTCTTTGAGGCGGTCAAAAATACCTTCGTGATGAGTGAAGGCATTTTCATACTCATGGTCTTGCCCATCCAAAATACTATCAATCTCCCAGTGTAGTGTGTCTATTACGCCCCATCGCGAGTTCAATTGCTGTAGTACATCCTCAAATTTCCATTTAGTTGTTATTTTTTCTAAATCAATGCTGTTCACTGTTCTCATTAAAGCTTTAAAATTAACTGCTTGTTTATGCAACATCTCTTGCAATTTACTTGACCTTGAAACGGGTGCGGGAGAAATTGCACCTTGTTCAGCCTGTTTATTTGTTTTGTAAATGCCCTCCATGATGTTGTTAATTAAAAAATAATGAAACGATCTTACTTGTTCTGGAACTGTTGAGTTTTACACTTACACCCACTTAATTGTCACTCACTGTTACACCCAACACTAGCGCGTCAGCCCGGCGGCGCTGACTCTCAACGAGATACGAGAGGCGTAAATTCCCGAATCCCGTGATCCCGCTACGGTAGCTCGAAGGACCAAAATGTAGGGCGATAGACCCAGTGGTGGGCTGCGTGGCTAGTGTTGGAGGGATTTGTTACAAAATCAAACTAAAATGTACACTAATTAATTTATTGCTAAAATCACTGCTATTACACTTCTACTTGTTACTTAATTGTTACTGTTATTGTTGATTGCTATACTATATGTTAATTATTCTGTTAAATAAATGTTATAATAAATATGTTATATGTTTAATGTTAATGTTACGCGTCGCGACGGTAATATGTTATTTTGTGGATTGTTGATTGTGGACTGACTTAAATTTATGTTAAACGCCGCCCGCGATACCTAGTATTGCTGACTAGGGTGTTCGGTGGTCATTGCACCGAACATTATCTATATTCATGAAAATTTCTATTGTTCCAGATAAACCACGATCGTCAAAAATGAAGATCATATAACCGAAAATGTGTAAACGGATGGTCGAAACAAAAATAGAAAGAGTGAGAAAGAAAAAGAGAACCATTGCTGATTTCTGATTTGTGGAGAATATAATTATGGTGGCGATTCAGGTCTTTGATATTCAGGCAGAGGCTACCGTGACAAACGTTAAGCGTGAGAGATAAAGGTATAAGATTGTTCTTTTTTATGTTTGTACAATCACTACATAGTATAAAATAACGTTGCTTTCTCTGTCCCTATGTCCCTTTGTATGCTTAAATCTTTAAAACTACGCAACGGATTTTGATGCGGTTTTTTTAATAGATAGAGTGATTCAAGAGAAAGGTTTTAGTAGGAATATAATTTATTAGGTTTTAGACAAAGCGGGCGAAGCCGCGGGCGATAAGCTAGTCATTTATATACCAACTGTCCTAGCAGGTTGTTCTGCTCCCATGCCCCTTTTTCGTATATAACCTCCATAAGAACTATTCTTGTGCCTTATGGAAACTAAAAAAAATTGGTCGATCTATTGTCGAGTTTTACGCTTAGTAATACATTTAGTGAATCATTTTTATTATACTATAAACTAGCTTTCCGCACGCGGTTTCGCCCGCTCTTAAACCATAAGCATATTTAGCATATTTAGGTACATGCACAGGGTACATGATAACATCTGTATGTACCTAAATATGCTTAGATTTTTACAGACGCTAGGTGGCAGTTAATACAGTTTTAGGTTGTCTTTTCTTAATGCTGCAACGTAGCAATAGATAAAATTGTTTAGAAAAAAGATATAATAATTACCGGAAAGTAAAATACCTTTTACAACGCTAAACTAGTTCATAAATATATTAATACTATAAACCGCCCGCGGCTTCACCCGCGTTTTCAAAAGAAAAGCCCGCATAGTTTCCGTTCCTGTGGGATTTCCGGGATAAAACCTATCCTATGTCCCGGGGTAAAAAGTAGCCTATGTCCTTTCTCAGGTATCAAAATATCTCTATACCAAATTTCATGCAAATTGATTCAGTAGTTAAGGCGTGATTGAATAACAGACAGACAGACAGAGTTACTTTCGCATTTATAATATTAGTATGATTAATAATGCGCATATCAAAACAAATGACATCTGCCAATCGTATGTATATTTAAGTTCAATTTTAAATGCAAATATTATAAACTGATTAGTATCGAAATTCACGTAGGTATTTCAGTAACGAACGTCCAAATGAATACGATTTAATATACTGACAACATTCAGTTCAATTAATAATATTATGTATACTATATTAGGTACAATATAACATTAATTATTGTAATATTAAAATTCTCTTGTCATACAGTTATTAAACTATAAATACTGAAGCGGCTCAACTTACTTTATGAATACTTTAAATATGTTCATTTAGTCGTAAAGTTTAAATGTAGTAGCTACAGGATTTTTTGAAATATTTTATACGAATTCTCTCAAATTTATTTATCTGGGCAAATACCTATCGGAACAAACAGATGAAATTATTTTACTCAAAGAAAATTCGTCTATGATAAACTGAATTGAATATTTAAGTAACTGAATTGTACATTTTACAGAATGATCTATAAAATATAAATTGTGTGGATCCCTGTTACGTTAAATTGAGCTATATTCATTATGTTGGTGTTTGTGTGTGGAAATAACCATAAATAATAAAAATTTCCATCAAAAATGTTGTTTTCTGTCCACTTTCATTAAATGCATGGCACTTGTGTACACATTTTGAAATGAACATGAATTACAAAGACCACACAAAATAAACACAAGAAAATATATTTTTTCTAAATAAAATGTATACCATGGAAATGAGATAACTGCTGACTTTCTTTCTGCGCGCGGCTTTGCCCTTCAAAAAAATACCCTCATAGTTCCCGTTCCCGTGAGATACCTGGGATACAACCTATCCTATGTTATTTCCCAGGTCTCAAGCTATTTCTGTCAAAGCCTGAAGAGGAGACAGACACACAGACTTTTGCATTTATTATATTAGTTTCGATGGTAATAATCGCTAATTTACAGTTTAATTAGTCTGACTTCATCATTTTATACAATCTCCAATCCATACTAATATTATAAAACTGAAGAATTTGTTTGTTTGAACGCGCTAATCGCAGGAAATACTGGTCCGATTTGAAAAATTCTTTCAGCGTTAGACAGCCCATTTATCGAGGAAGGCTATATATAATCACGCTAAGACCTAGGGGAGCGGAGCCACGCAGGTGAAACCGCGCGGCACAGCTAGTCTTTAATAACCCATTGACCCCCGAGCGGCCCGATCGGTCCACGACACAATAGATTTTCTATTGTGTCTGTGATTCCGGGGGCTGAGTTAATAAGGGTATTATATTTTCCCCAGGCTATATACCATATGGATCAAGTAAACGTTACACGCAATGTGACCAACGGGACGTCAAGGGACGAAGAATGGACGGACTCCGTGCTGTTCAAGATAAGGACCGCGGTGCTGCTGCTCATCGTGATAATGGCGGTGCTGGGAAACCTGCTCGTTATTGTCAGTGTTATGAGGCACAGGTTTGTATGAATTTATATTAAATAGCTTTAAAGAAAAGCTTTGAGAATTGGAAATGATGGCGGTTAAGTGTCGCCACGGTAGGAAAGACGTTGGTCAAAATGTATGTAGGTATATAAGATGTTATGTTATAACGAATTCTATATAGGATCAATGTAGCTATAAGGAATAGAAAGCAGTAAGAATTGGAAATGATGGGTGAGCGGTTAGATGTCGCCATGGTACATTACAGCGAAATGACGTTGCTAAAAATTTATTTAAGATGTTATAACTGTTTGTGTTCTCATGCACACTCACGCAAACATAGGTACATACAAGCACACACACACACAATACACACACACACACACACACACAATATCCATCGGCCAAATCGTTTATTTTATTTTTATTTTTATTTTCTTAATCATTTAAGTACTTTGTATTCTTTCATCATTAGTCGCTAAAATTTATTTTGTTAACTTGCCAAATATAATGTAATATGGAATTTGTAAGGGGAGGCACTGCCTTCTGTGATACAGGTAATTACCTAGTTCAGAAAGCAGAGCAATATTGTAATGTTATATTTGAAGTTGCTAATAAATTTTATTTTATTTATTTATTTTATTTATAGGATCTCAATATGTAATATATCAGTATTTAAACTTTATAATTCGTTGAAAGTCATAAAAGTTTTCAATAATAGCTGTGCATTACTAATTTAATTATTTAATGTACCTTGCAACAAAATAAAGCACAAATTATCATCCTAAATTGTTGAAATTACTTTACTCGGATGATATTGTTTATCTTTTCATATTGATGTTTAGAAATATTATGGTGAAGTGAGTAGGTGAGCACCTATACTCACTTCACGGCGTCGAAAAAGATTTTATCGATTTACCTTTAAAACTGAATGAGTTAAATTCGTGTCTATAGGTCATGACAATCATCCCTAGAAAACATGGTGCAAAATGTTCTAATCTTAGTAGTTTTCCTGGCGTCAGTGTGTTAGTTATTAAGTCAATTTTTATCTAGAGGTATGTAGATTCAAGTTTGCAACAACAAAATCCCTACATCTGTCTCACCTCTGTCCCTATGCATGTTGAGGTCTGTAAAAACACGCAACGGATTTTGATGCGATTTTTTAATAGATATAGTAGTTCTCGAAGGAATCGTACAAACCTAATGTTAAGTTTTAGACCTCTAACACACGAACGGCAAGTTGTGAACGGCAGAGGCTACTTCAGCCGTCGCCACCTGTCGACGGCAGTCGTTCTGTGCCGTCAGCAACTTGCCGTTCGTCTGTTAAAACGCTTAGACGTAGCGGGCAAAACCGCGGGCGGATAGCTAGTAGTGATGATAAATTAAAGTCCGTAATACAATACCTAGAGAGGTCAATTGCGGTGAACACTGTCATCATAGGGCTAAGCGCGCACCACGATTTTAATTTTTGCGACACGATTTCAAAAACGCGCTGTAGAAAATCGCAGAGAGTACGGTGCGCGCACAGCGATAATTTAATAGTGATCCTTACTCACTTTCATCGTGGATTTCGTACAAGTTGCTTGTCTTTATTTACTACTTGGGAGGATAAGAAGAAAAAAAAAAAGAAAATTCGTCTATATTGGACTCATTATTTTACAGCAGATAGAATTGTCAAAGGTTTCTTTTATCCATACTAATATTATAAATGCGAAAGTAACTCTGTCTGTCTGTAAATTTGGTATAGAGATATTTTGATACCCGAGAAAGGACATAGGATCGGTTTTATCCCGGAAATCCCACGGGAACGGGAACTATGCGGGTTTTTCTTTGACTGCGCGGGCGATGCCGCGGGTCAGAAATACAATGAACTTCGGATGTATCCCAAAAAATTCTTTGGCTATTATAGAATGAAAATTCCGCCAAAAGGCCGCCCTTTGTGCTTTTTTATTTTTTTTATTATTGTAACCTTTATGTATATTTTGTTTCTTGTACAATAAAGTGTTAAATAAATAAATGATTACTGAGTTTATGTTTACCAAACAGTACCTACCTATACCACTACGATGTTTACTGTTGGACAGACGAAACACAAGTGAAGTGCCAGCCGGGCCCGAGTGTGCGATTTTATTATCGCAGTGCGCGCGGTACCATACAATTTCATATTCTGCATTTCATTTTGGCGACAATCGCGTCGCGAGCAGTCGCAGCAAAATGTGACAAATCACAATTTTAAAATCGCTGCGATTATTTAAACGCATGTGCGCGCATTCTCATAGTAACTCATACGTTGTATTTCTGCGATAAAATAATCACGCTGCATAAAGTCGTGGTGCGCGCTTAGCCTTAATGTATGCGTCAATAGCATTTGGTATCAGATCCTGTTTCTGATTTTGTGGTCAATGATCAAACATTTGTATTCTATGAGAGACAATGTTATATGCATTACTAGCTTTCCACCCGCGGCTTCGCCCGCGCAGTCAAAGAAAAACCCGCATAGTTACCGTTCCCATGCGATTTTCGGGATAAAACCTATCCTATGTCAAGGGGTAAAAAGTAGCATAGGTCCTTTCTCGGGTAACAAAATATCTCTATATCAAAGTTCATGCAAATTGGTTCAGTAGTTAAGGCGTGATTGAGTAACAGACAGACAGACAGAGTTACTTTCGCATTTATAATATTAAAGTAGGTATGGATTGTCTCTCATGTAATCAGCATATACAGAGGAATTGATATCACTTTTATTAACTGTGTTATATAAGCATGTATCATTCAAACTTAGTTGTTCTAGTTATCAATATACAAATATTATCTCCCTTATAGATTTCCAAAACGATCTGAGCCTCTCAGTTCCTGCCTTTTTAATAAGGCTGTCTATTTTGTATTTTCATTTGAAATCCTACGCGTAAAATTGTAATATTTTCCTTATTATAGCAATAGATTTGGTCTTAAGTTACTTTTATTGTAAAAAAATACGTGCTCTACATCACTACATAGTGTAAAACAAAGTCGCTCTAGCTGTGTAGTGTGTGTCCGTCCCTATAAACCTATGCTTAAATCTTTAGAACTACGCAACGTATTGTGTCGCAGTTTTTTAATAGAGAGAGTGGTTCTCGAGGAAGATTTTAGCATATCTTAAGTTTAAGACAAAGCGGACGAAGCCGCGGGTGTAAAGCTAGTAAGATCTCGTCAAATACGATTTCAATTATTTCAAAAGATGATCGTAATTGAAATCGAACTAGTGCCACTTTATAAATTTGAAGCAAGGAAATAGTAGTGTAGCATATACTTGACTGCCTCCTTGGTACAGAGGTTGACACGTAAGCGTAGAACCGAGGGGTTCTGGGTTTGATTCCCGGTGGAGACAAAAAAAAAAATGTCTTGGTCTGGCAGGACACAGAAAGCTGATCACCTACGTGTCCCTAAAAAAAGTCGATCAGTAAAACAGATGTATAATGCATCTGCCCCTTACCCCACTAGGGGACACGGGACTTCACATATACTTGACTATTACGTCTTTGATCTAGATTCTAGAAAGTTTTAGTCTCAAACAGTCAGAAGTTATGTCTAACCATCCAGTGCATGCATCCGGAAACCGGTAACAGTATCTCAGTTCTCAACTATTATGTCTATTCGAGTATTATGCAGATGTGATTGTTTGTAGGTTTGTTCTTAATGCCTCAAAAACTACACTATAATTAATAACTGTAGTTATCTGGTTTGAAAATTAAATTGTAATGTATAGCAAACAACCTTTATTCAAAGGTTTTAACTATTTCAAAGGGTCTAAAATGGCGGTTTTTAATGAAAAATTAATGAAAATAATTAATTTTTCCCGTGGTTTTTACTATTATCACTGCCTTTATTAAAATTATCTAATTAATTTATAAAAAATAGGAATAAATATATTTTTTTTATATAATTCTTAATGCACATTTCCACACAATATTTTCAATTCAGCCATAATAAACATAATATTCATACAAACAGGACGTAACTCATTATTATTTATAATTTTAATGACAACCGAAATGCCCCGGGGACGTTTTCCTGAATGTCAATTATAATTTTAAAAAATTACTGGCTTTACTAAGGTTTTATATTCTTTTAAATATTGACGTTAAACTTAATTGTATTTATTTAAAAGGGTATTTTCTTTTTAATTTACTCTTTGATGCAAGTGGGAATTATAATAAAGAAGTTATTGATTCTTCTGCTGAAAATAAAAGGTGCTGTCTTGATATTATTTATCATTCGACATATTAGATAGACTAGGTATCCAAAAATTGTTCAACCAGTTCTTGTGCCTTTAATCTACACTAATAATATTATTATAAAGAGGAAAACTTTGTTAGTTTGTTTGATTGTAATGAATAGGCTCATAAACTACTGGACCGATTTTAAAAATTCTTTCACCTCGAAAGCTACATTATCCACGAGTAATATAGGATAGGTTTTATCCCGGAAATTCCACGGGAACGGGAACTATGCGAGTTTTTCTTTGAAACCGCGGGCGGAGCCGCCGGCGGA
Source organism: Colias croceus (assembly GCF_905220415.1). Classification (NCBI taxonomy): domain Eukaryota; kingdom Metazoa; phylum Arthropoda; class Insecta; order Lepidoptera; family Pieridae; genus Colias; species Colias croceus. The sequence goes on from NC_059560.1 coordinate 6,794,182, forward strand.
AAGCTAGTCTTATATAGATGGACAGATTTAATTCAAACTTTGCGCACTCAAGGATCGATGACACTATAATAATATCCTGAGTTTAACTTAGGTATTAAAAGCGTGTTTTTGTAGTGAAACTTTTTTAGGCGAATTGAGAGTAAAATTTCAAGCTCGCGTTATGGCAATACTGTCACGTCATGTAGGCAACGATTTGATTTAAATCTTGCCAAAGAAGTTTTACTTCTGACACTTTCACTTCTTTTTTAAATAATTATATTAATATTATCAAGCTGAAGAGTTTGTTTGTTTGAACGCGCCAATCTCAGGAACTACTCGTCCGATTTGAAAAATTCTTTCGGTGTTAGATAGCCCATTTATCGAGAAAGGCTATTAATAGGCTATATATCATTACGCTAAAACCAACAGGAGCGGAACCATGCGGGTGAAACCGCAGGATGCATCTAGTAATTATAAAAGGATTATCAACACTTTTACTTTCCAGGAAACTACGTGTCATCACGAACTACTTCGTCGTGTCCCTGGCGTTCGCTGACATCCTCGTAGCAATGGTGGTGATGCCGTTCAATTTTAGCGTTCAATTCTACAACGAATGGATATTTGGCACAGTTATATGTGATCTGTGGAACTCGTCTGATGTCTACTTCACGTCTACATCAATTTTGCATCTGTGCTGTATATCTGTGGATAGATATTACGCGATTGTTAAGCCTCTAAAGTATCCTATAAAGATGACAAAAAAGGTGAGCTGTAGTATTTGATTTTATTACGAGTATTTATATACATTTTAGAAGTTAAAGATGCTCGCTGTAAAGTGTTTGAAACAATAAAAAATAATATAATTCGGGAAAATAATAAAATGAATAAACATCTGCTAGATGAAAACATTGAACTCTTAAATTATTACATTTCATGGAATACAAGTCAATACAAGTCAAAAAGAAAAGGAATTTCAGTATTTTTGTTAACTCTTTAGCATACAGTTTTTGATGTTACTTCAAAGGTTTTCTTCAAAGTAAATCGAAGTCCATTTACCGCAGTTATCAAATTTTACATCGAAAAGCTTTTAACGTGATAATAATTAATATATTTAAGCCATGGGATCAACAGAATATTAAGAGATCTTCAGTTAAATTCATAATGTTTAAGTTATCTCAAGTTAATGTTAAACAATAACGCTTCGTTTATGCGATTAAGAAAGTTTGTTTTATTCTAAACTTCGCTTAAAATTATCTTTATCGAATTAACAACTTTTTGTTTTAAGCTTAATATTGGTAGAATTTAGTTTTAAATTTTTGATTGAGTCTTAGAAACGAAAATAGGTATTATTATATTAATTGACAGTTTTCTTACAAAAGATCAAATAATAGTTACAACTTTATTTTCCACTAGTAAGATATTGTTAATCTTTATTACCTATTTTTATACTCTAATCTAATAAACCAAATACTCAACATATTTACATGAGAGTAACCTAGAAACTTCACATGTGTATTCAATACAATACAAATAATGCCCTATTTCACCTATCCTAAGGTTCAAAATCAAGCAAACAGATTATTCAAATTAAAAACGTAATTAAAATTCCCATGCAAAAATTCTAGAACGTTCTCGTATGAATTTCATTTCGTCATGTCTGAAAAAAGTTCTCGATGTTTCGAGAATTTTACGTAGTTCTTTACAGGAATCGGTTGGTGGATTATACCATTTTTATACGGTTTATAATACACGTATTCTGATTTATGAAAACATGGACATTTTGAACAATAGTCTTTGTAATTCTTGTGCATATTATATGATGATACAATGGTAATTTTTGATAAGGTCTAAATTTTTTTAGCCTGTGTATCGGGTTACCCAATTTATATATGAATACAAATGAACAAAAGACGTTTTGTAACTCATAACATACAAAATTCTTGTAGGGTCTAATGGGAAGGTAAATGAGCTGACGCGAGTCTCTGTTCTTGTCATAAAAATAATGATTTGTGAACAAAGCAAGATAATAATTATGTGGGTTGTATTTTCTAAATGATAATTGCGGCTGTATCCTCCACATACTTTACGCTGTATATAAATAATATGTATGATTATGCTTTTATAAAAATTTATTAAAACTAGTTTTACAAGGAGGTAGTTTTTCAATGATTTTTTTTTTTCAATCTGATGGTAGTATTTCATTTTACAGGGTTTCTAGTACAATTTTATTTGCCTGTTTCCAAGTTTTTCCTTCTGATCTTTGAAATTGTATTGAAAGTTATTTATGGTGATTGACTAAGGCGAAACTCTTTTTTTATAAAACAATAATCCAATTACATCATCAAAGGCTCTAACTATACATTATTTTTCAGATGGCGTTCGTAATGTTAGCAGCGACCTGGCTAAGCCCTATAACAATATCCTACGCTCCAATATTCATGGGCTGGTACACCACGAGCGAATTCATACGGAACAGAGTGCAAAACCAATGCGAGTTTAAAGTCAACAAGCCGTACGCTGTGATATCTAGCTCCATATCCTTCTGGATACCCTGCACTATCATGATATTCACCTACCTCGCTATATTCAAAGAGGCAAACCGCCAAGAAAAAGCGCTGCACGCTAGAGCAGGCAATGCCATGCTAATGCATCGGCATTCAAGAGAAGTAGGTGACAAGAACGGTGCTTTACATATCAACGCGACCACACCAACCAAAGATAGGAATATCCTCAAAATGAAGAGGGAACACAAAGCAGCGAGGACGTTAGGCATCATTATGGGAGCGTTTATCCTCTGCTGGCTGCCGTTCTTCCTCTTCTACGTGTCCACGTCCTTGTGTGACACCTGTGTTTACCCCGAAGTATTGACTGTGATCATGTTCTGGACTGGTTACTTCAATTCAGCATTGAATCCCATCATTTACGCGTACTTCAATCGCGATTTCCGAAATGCTTTCAAGAACACGCTCGCGTGTGCGTTCTGCAGTTTCTGCCGGCGGAATTCGATGGACTCAGATGCGTTAGAGAGATTGGACCGACGCGGTTCAGCTCAGCTCAGAGTGCCAATCCCTTCTAGAAGACAATCCGATCTAGCGTCACTTTGAGTGTCACCAAACTTTGACGTTTCGACCGTATGACGGGCCTAGTGTTTCAACGAATGATTATTGTGTACTTAGTAGCAGTGATGTAAATATTTATACTAGTGAATTTAAAAGTGCGAGTTCCTTATGTTTCGAAGTAAATTATTTTTCATATTCTAATGTAGATTTAAGGACGTTAGTGACGATTATAAATTATAGTGTTAGTGAATAGATAGATGTAAGTGAATATAAACGAACTCATCTGTAATTTATTGTATACTATTCTCTGTTTTATATCCTTAATCATAAAGTCTAGAATGTTCTTAATCATATATCACATAGACAATTGTAAATACTATAGAACGTATAGCTAATGTTAGTGAATGCCCAAAAATGAATGAAGGCCAAAAATTTACATCAATGTTAAGATCAAATAAAGATACGTAAGCTAGTTTAGTGTTGTAATTTAGTGAAGAAAATAAGCAATAAGTAGATAAATAGAAACTAGAAGACTATAGAATTAAAGAACTGAGATTTGCAAACTCTTGTAGTGAATCAAATAGCTAACATTGTATTATCGAAGTACATCTAAGTAGAAAATCTTTCAGAACAATATTGCTTGTAACAGGAACGTTACAAGTTGTAAACAATCTCGACATCTAGTCTATAGCCGAAGGCGCTTTGTATATAACCATTATCGATAATGTATATACGTAATATTTAGATTTATCGTTATTATAGGAAGATACGATAATATGGGGACACAACGCTTCAATAGAAAGGTTTTTAAAAATAATTGATGTGCTATTAACTTTATCAGATTTTGGTGTTTGGTGTCGTGTTAATCGATTAATGTATTATTGTTCTAATTAAATTACTAACTTATACTACAATATTTGACGATGGTGAAATTGTTTGACTTGATGTACATAGTACGAAACTACACTTATTTAAGAATGAAAATGAATATTATAATACCTCAGTGAGTCTAATGAATATCTAAGCAATAAATAACTAACTATATCATTTGCTACGAAAAGAAATCAACCAAATATAAATGTACAGCAATATAACTTCAATAACTTCTAGCTTGAAAAAAAAAAGACGGGTTGCATTCCGGGAGTGCCGGCAGAAGTGAAAACTTGATTATTAACGTTCAGCAAGTTTGATATTTTGGAATGGTATCCGTCTTACGCATGGAATATAAGGGCTAAAAGAAAAAACATCCGTCTTACGCTTTTTCGATCAGGCCACGTGTCCTGACGCGAGTTTAAGATTTTATGCCCAACGCCGCTAAAGAAGTTTTCACTTCAATAACTTCTTTGAAGGCAGAAAGAAAATCTATGACGTCATCATTCTATATTATGTCTAAATTTCACCCGATTCACGATTTCACTATCGACAAATATTAAACCAATGTATAACCTAAATTCTCATAGTTCTGTCTGTCGATGTCCATAATCACTTCGCTTAACATTTCAATTAATAGATGCTGCTGTTTTTGCTATCAAATAAGAAAAGATCAATTAGAATACATCTTTTAGGAGAGTATGAGGTTTTTCTTTTACTGTGTTAAAAATAATTCAAATTTCAAGAATAAATCACCTTATACCTTAGCCAAGAAAAAACTATAAATTATGCTCTAATTGTCTTTAAATTTTTTTGTCTTTAATTTTTTTTTATATATAACTTCGTATGGGAACCCAATATTTCCTGAAATAAAACAATTTTATTTATTTTATTTTTATTTTTATTTTTATAATCACGAAAATAGATTTCTCTTTATATGTTTTCGCTCAAATGTCCATTTACTCATTAGAAGTTTTCGCTCAACTGTTGATTCATTTCACTTTTATAAAATTTCTATTACCATTCATTTTTATGGCTTATCCTGGATAATTTTTTTTTTTCAATATGTAAAATACACTATGAAACTTTGGTATTTTTTGTGTAGTTTGAGAAGACTAAAGATTTTTTAGTCTCTTTCCCTTTTTCAAACTTCTTGGTAATAAAGACGTCTGTTTCGTATTCCCACTAGCTAACGCGGCAAGTTCTGCAACACATCCATTACAATTTTACATAATATGTATGTATATCCCATATTTATCTAATACCTACCGAAAATACATTTAGTGCCGTATTTTGATTCAACAATTTGATGGCAAAAACAGCAGATTTAGTTGTTGTAAATTGAATGTCTTCCTTTTAATAATTAAGACTCAAATTATTAGTGAAATAATTATAGAAAATTATTAACGAATTTTTAAATTGGTATCATAGCCTATGTGTCTATATAAAGGTGTATAGCGACTGTCGTTTTGACTTAAAATTATGGATAAGGCCCGTGTACACTACACCGTATTATGTAGAACGTGGTATAATCGACGCTAAGGCTGCGTTCACACTGATAGTTAGACAGCTAATAGCATAGATATTGTAGAAGCCACCTAATGTTAAGTGGTCACCACTACGCATAAATACTTGAAATTTAATGTGTTCCTTAGTTAGCCTTAAGCTATGTCTACATTGATTAGAAATAATACAGTGACTAAGGCTGTGTACACACAGATCGGCAACTAGCTTAAATAACCTTCCACTTAAGCTTCACAGATGCTACTGCAGTAAGTATAGTATTTACTACTTAAGCTAGTGTTCGTATAAACAGCAGTGCTTAACGTTTAGAAACTATTGATTTAGTTTAAGGCTGACAATTTGCAAAGCGAGTAGCTTAAGCTGTGTTTACACTGTGTATTTGTGTATTTAGCAACTGGAATCTTGGCTGATTCCTTTCTTTCTTTTTCTTTATAACTTTGTAGTTCTTTTTAACCGACTTCAAAAAAAAGGAGGAGGTTATCAATTCGGCCGGTATATTTTTTTTTTTTTTTTTTTTTATGTATGTACACCGATTACTCCGAGGTTTCTGAACCGATTTACGTGATTCTTTTTTTGTTCGATGCGGGATGGTGTCGAATTGGTCCCATAAAAATTTTATTCGGCTAGGCCTAGTAGTTTTTATTTTATGAGCATTTTTGTCTGTACTCGATGACTTAATTTCAATGTAGCAAGTAACTTTGATTCACTTCCCGGTAACCGATTGAGCTGAAATTTTGTATACGAATGTAAATTGGATAGCGATGAAACATTATCATGACATGGAGCTGATCTGATGATGGAATCGGAAGGTGGCCATAGGAACTCAGTAATATATTGACTCAACTTTATCGAGTTTGGGCTCGTTTGATTCGTGTTGAAAAATACACTAAAAAGTATTAAATAAAAATAACTGCGTTAAAAACAACCGACTTCAAAAACGGAAAAGTAAGAAATAAAAAAGATTTGATATTATTAATTACTACATATTATTTTTATGTGCTATTTATTAAATAGGTTTGAAGTCGGTGCCAAACACTAAGCACTTAGTATTAAGCCCATGCACCGACATCAAACCTATTTAATAAATAGCACATAAAAATAATATGTAGTAATTAATAATATCAAATCTTTTTTATTTCTTACTTTTCCGTTTTTGAAGTCGGTTGTTTTTAACGCAGTTATTTTTATCTTTATTATCTATTAATTCCATCAGAGTATTTTTTTAGAAATTTGGTCAAGCAGTATTCACATTTACTATTCTTTATTAAACACTTAGCAAGTGCTAAGGCACTTTTATGACTATCAGTGTGAACGGAGCCTAATCTAATGCTCAAAATACGTAGTCTTTTCATACGTGATTAAAAAATAAAGTATTTAAATGTAATGTGTACAATATATCAATTGAATTTGATACACAAATATTGTAATAGTGAGTGTTGTAGGTATTTTATTTAGAGCGGATTTTTCAATCCTTGGTTAAAATTTATCCGTCCAATAAAGTACACGAACATAATATTAAAATGTCACTTGTAAACTGTCAAATACGGACAATTACGATACATTTTTGAAATGGTAGTTTAATACGTTATTCGATGAATAAGTTTTAACCAAGGATTGAAAAATCAGCCATTAATAGGTAATAATTTATAGATAATGTGAGTAGTCGTGGTTTAGGATTCGGCATAGTAATAGATAAAAATACGTTGACGTAATACGGTGTTACCGAGGCTTATAAATTATGATTAAATATATTAAGTAATAATATCTGGTTGTGAGTTCTATAAATTACTAAGTCATATCTAATCTTCCCTTCCTGTAATTGGATAAAAAAATATCGTACAGCTTTTGAATTCTGTGCTTATTCTGTTATTAAAACCTTGTCATAAATTAAATGAATGTAAAGTTACCAAAAGCTAACCTATTAAGGGCCGATTTTTCAATGCATGGATAAAACTTATCAACCCAATAAAGGCCCTTAAAAACACAATAATATTAAAATGTCACCCGTAAACTATCAAAGACGGGCAAAGAATACATTTTTGAAATGGTAGTTTAATACGTTATTCGACGAATAAGTATTAACCAAGGATTGAAAAATCAGCCCAATAGTATTTATTTATTGTATTTTTAATTGTTTAGTTGTTGTTGCAATATTAATTGTATTTATGTTTTTCATAGTGTTATTATTTAAAAATAAAATGTTAATAATTTATATAAACGAGTGATACTAGCTAATGTTTAATAAACAATGTTTGATAGCTTTCAATTTACATTGAGTCATTATTATATTGTCCATATAAATTACTACTATTATTTTGAGTAAGTACATATTTCAAAATATTGATTCATTATAATACAATAAATTATAAATTGAGACAGTCAGTAGAATAGTAGAATTATATTTATCCTATTACATCAAATAAAAGATACACAAGTAAACAATCATTTTTACTAAAAAATCTACAAAGAAAATGTTTACAAATGTTACCATCGAAAATATTAAGATCTAATTTATCGTCCCACTGAGCCATCATCCAATTTTCTCATAAATCACGTAAAATGCAAAAATGAGACGTATTATAAAGTTAATAGGATGAAAAATCGATTGTCATCAAGTCGGCTTCTCATGCAAATTGCAATTTTCAAATAGATTTCGTTCAAGCATCATTTTTATCCAAATTGGGTGGTAAATTCGTATATAAGATTGTATTTTTGAAAACCTAAGTATATATATATAAATATAGTATCTATATTATTATGTAAATTCTGTAATCTTCATTTGAGTCCGTCCAAGTATTATATTTAGTTGGTTTTAATTGTTATTTATGTCTGACATCACAAAGCTAAAGTAGCGACTTTAAAATGAGATTATATGAGTAGCTAGGCTACTAAAATTTGTGTCAAATTTAATAGGAAATGTTTAAAATTAAGCCTTGCACATTATACTATAAACAAAACTATATTTATCATACATAATTAAAGGCTTTTTCTTTAGTCTGTTGTTTCGTTAGAAAATAATGGCGCCAAAACAACATGGCGGTCCTTTTTTAAATGTCAAAATGACATTTCAATTTGTGGACGAAAATAGTATTCCTCTGCAGACTTATCAACTTATATCTGACATTTAAATTCTTATGATCACTACCTACCTACAGACAGATAAACAGAAAAAGTCCAATATCTACCAGATAGTCTATTTATAGGTAAAAATCCAGCAAACAATTTCAAAAGAACAAATCATCCGTGACACGGGTACCTAAGTCGCCTAAGGCGATTGTCTCACTCCATTGAAGCGAAAGCCTTAGATACTAATACGAACGAATTTATTTCTGTCGCAGCGAACTTGTGAAATCAGCCATTCCATTACTTGCCTGGGCTGTTAATTTAATAGCTTTATTTGGTTAACTATTGAATGATATTTAGACGTATCGTTTTAAATTTAAAAAATTGCGTATCGTTACTTAATAACGACGTGTGATATAAGAAAAGATATCTAAACAGCACCGTTAAATATAGAGCCTAGGCTATTAATGAACCGGCTGATTTAACGAGATGACTACGATTTTTATCATTTACCACAACATCTTTAAAAATCGTACAGTTTGGTTGACTATTAAAGTTTATAGTGTACTGTGCAAGGCAATACGAAACATTTCCTACAAAAAAATAATTTGCGCATGCAATTATATAGCTTGTGCAAACTTGCTAATGAAGTAAATGTATTTAAAATAAAACTCCATAGCTCATTTCTACATCCCTTCTTTGTCTATATTGTCTTTCTTCTTATAGTTTTAAGGACATCTGCTTAGTTCTTTTGATTAGTGTTATAAGAGCATAACATATTGTTTTTTTAAGTGATTTAAATCGCTATTGGAACGAAGTTTCTTATCGCGCGTTGTGAAAGGGGGCTAGACGGAAAAAATTCTTACGAAAAGTGGTCTCGACACTTTTTACTAGAGTTGTAAGCCGTGCGGCGTGCGCGTGGTTCTCGGTCTGTTTCTCTCTAACTTAACACTTCATTCCATCCGGATGTCCCTTGACATCGCTCAAGTTTTTTTATTTTAATATTTATTGAGTATTAATTAGGTTGCATTAATCATTTTGAACCTACGATAATTATTGTTTGGTCCAAAGTCCATATTTTCATGAGAATTCTATTAATAATTTATTTCTAAGCAGATGTCCTAAAACTTACTGTAACTGTCTTGTACATAAATTCGTCTTAACAATTTTAAATCTCTTAATAAGTAATTATAGTATAAAAAATCACAGCAATATGTAATTGTATATTTCTAATTGATGTAAGTAGTGTGATTCATAGATTAGACAGCTTTTCATTTATAATAAGTATTTTTTTTAGTTTGTTTATTAGTTCTATTTCGGAGTAAACATTCGTTGATTTAAAAAAGTGCTGGTGCCGAGCACACGTGTCAGAAGTAATACTTCTTCGTCAAGATTCAAAAATGCTAAACTCGTCGTCTTACTTCATTATTATTATTCGGTATTGCCATGACGCAACCTTGAAAATTTTACTCTCAATGTGCATAAAGAAGTTTCACTTCAAAAACAATTCTCTAAAAGGTTTTATTAAAAAACTCAATAAAGAAACAAAACAAAATCAAAATCAAATGACCAAATTTACCCCGGCAACTGTCGAAAAATAAAAATAAATTCCGACTTTGTGGACAGGTGGACAGCTTACAAGTGACGTCATAGTACTGAATCTTATTATTTTATGCTCTTATATCGTTCTAGATAGGTCACCTGGTGGGTCAAATGACCCATAATTTTTTCAACACGGGCCTGTAGTCTAACACTGGAAATAATACTGCTTTTAGACATCGTACTCCCTAATTGTATAAAACATTTTTTTTCCATCTTCATATTGTAATTATAACTCTCCGTTAGGCTCAACTTTGATTAAAAGATCGAGAGATAGGGAACAATTAAAATCAACTTAAACCCGGTAAATAATAGGGTCTCGAAGGACCAAAGTTAATGATCAAATGACCATCCTACTCTGGACAGACTTATGAAGATAATATCTTTTCCTTGTTATTTATTATATAAATAATGTATAAAAATCCAAATATGACTCATATTAATACTTTTGAACCTGTTTATCAAATAAATATTTGATACAAAATTGTAACGATAAATAACTAAGAAAAAAAAAATCACGTAAATCGGTTCAGAAACCTCGGAGTAATCGGTGTACATACTACATACATAAAAAAACCAGCCGAATTGATAACCTCCTCCTTTTTTTGAAGTCGGTTAAAAATTGGCATTCATGTCAAGGAAAAAAAAAATTTTCAGTATTTTCATCACAATCTACGAATAAATTCTATTATGGTTTCAAATTCAAAGATTTCCATAGAGAAATGCCAAAAACTGTATTTTTTTCGCTCACAGAGTTTATAATTTATATCAGAAGATTAATTAAACTCGTTAAAAACGGTTAAAAATAATTTAACCAATTAAAATCAACGTTTGTTTACTCCCGTCATATATATTTTGTAAATATGTTCATTCTCACCTTACCTCGACTGTGATACTTCATAGATTATTTCTATTTTTTTATTAACATACTAACTTTGTTTTTCTGTTTGTTCGTGTGTTGATACCAAATGCGTTAAATTATTTTGGTTGTAAATATTGTTTTAGTTAAGTAGAATCACATTTTGTTGACACATATTTTTATGTGGAATTTAAAATTCATTAATTCATGAATTAATGACAAAATTTTTCTTAAACACTTTTAGAGTTGTATGGAAAATGCGAAAATGTTGAAGTATTTATTATATTTTAATTCCATATAAAAATTTGTGCTATGAAAATTGAAAATTGGATTGCCATTCATAAATTAAACAAACATTATCAAGCGATATCCATTAATTATCAATTATTATTATTAAAAGAAAATACACCTAGAATAATGTTGCCAGTATTGAAAAAAACATACAAATATGAATTATTAATGTATGTTTTTCTTTTATTTAAAGCATTCGTGTACTGTCTTAAAGTTATACGGCATAGAACAGTCAACGTTCAATCTGTACCTCATGTACCTGCTATAGTTTTCCTTTGCAGACTTAAGAACTTTTAGACTCGCCAGTAAAAAAAAAATAGTTCAAGTTTAAATTTTTACTGAACGATATGAAATTGACTTAATAATATTGAACTATGTTGTGTTCAAAATGTAATTAATTTAATGATGAACCATAATCAAGAACCATAAAAATAAAATAATTAATTAATGGCAATCCAATGACATTTTCCCATAGATTTAAAATCATTTAAAGACGCGGTTATATTTACGGATGTTTAAAAATGTGCGTGTAATCAAAATATGCTTTTTGTAGAATAAAGTATCGTTTCGTAAATAAAGAAATGTATTGTTTTATTTATTACCTTCATCCTTATTATAAATATTATCTGGGGGCACGGCAGTGCCCCCGCCAAGTCGAGCAAAAAAAAAGCGGCACGGCCGTACCATCCTTTTCTCGAAGCAATTCGGGCCTTTTTCGACCCTTTATATTATTAGTCTTATATCACAGACAATATTAAAGTCATGTGTGTTTGTTCGTAGGAAGGTCTGAAACAGCTAAACAGTTCCAATCTTCGAGAAAAATCTGCTAACAGGAAGCCGAAAGCTATATTATCATTTTTTATTATTTTAGTTTATATTATTCTTCTTTATTTATTAACAAGATGCAGGATCTTGTTACTATCAGAAAACTTAAAAAATAATTTCTAACATATCTAAGAATTAAGCGTTTTCTGAATTGAACCCATACCTTCTGGCGTTATAATTTCAACTCTGTGCCATGAACAAAAGGTATTCCATACTATTTAAACTTAGCCAAGCTATCATTAAGTTACGATATAATTATCACCAACTTTACAAGCAATGATCCCACAATAAATCAAACTAATGTCTTCAAGTTAAAGTTAAGTTCAAGAGGGATTACTTGACCTAGCCTTATGTAAATTCTAATTTATGACCTAGGTAAATTACTTGCAGTAACTTAAATGGACCCGTTTCCCCAAGGAAGTTAAAACGTGATGAATTTGTTGGAAAACTTATTATTTATAGTTTTGTCGGTTAAATTATTACTTGTATATAAATAGGGACTAGGTAAACCTTTAAATTTCATGTTCTAATCTATACTTACTTATAATAAAGCTGAAGAGTTTATTTGTTTAAACGCGCTAATCTCAGGAACTGGTCCGATTTGAAAAATTCTTTCGGTGTTAGATAGCCTCTTTATCGAGAAAGGCTATGGGCTATATATCATCACGCTAAGACCAACAGGAGTGGAGCAATGCGGGTGAAACAGCGAAGTATATATATAAATATATCTCTTTTTTATACGATTATTATATTCTGTATGACGAACGTATATAACTCTACATAAGACACTTTTTATTTATTTTAAGACCCTGTATATAGTCTAGACTTCGGGCTTAAGTTTTTAACTAGACATCTATTAACTATCATAAATTATTTAAAGTAAGTAAGTAAGAAAATGTTATGTAAGTTTGTCACTTAATGGTAATGTAAAAACTGGTAAATGGAATTCGACATCAAAACATCGCGTTTCTAGCTTATAGTTATGTATGTTTATTTATACACAGCCACAGCTGATGAACAGTGTATAAAAATAAAACATTACTACAGATTAATTGTTATTTTTGTTTATTAAATTCATATGCAGATGCTCATTTTTATCTAGTCTGCGTGTTCCAGTTACAACTGAACCGATTTTGACGAAACTTTCACACATACTCCACGTCTTTTGCTCATAATAAAGTGATATAAAATTCTCATAATATCAAAGAAACACTTGCACATACGCCCATCTAAATAATTGCGTAAATAATCCCGTTATTTATACATTGGATGACATCCAAGTACATTACACTCGCACTTCTAAAATTAGCGCGATAATGAATCTCCTAGCGCCCTCGCAATATGACTGTCATTTCATTTTGATACACGAATATTATAATATCTTTAAATATTTAAAAATGAACAGCTGTGTATAATATATTTATGTAAATACGCAGTATCCTGTATATTTTAGAGTTTCTCGTGTAGGAGCCAATAGTTTTGTGGTAGCAGCGATCTTTGCTTTCGTATAACGGTGCATTTACATCAAACGAACATTGAGCTAGAGCTAGAGCAAGAGCATTCTTTCGTGATATTTTAGTGTAAGTGAAAACTCGTATAACGTAAACAGTGTTGTTCAGTAAATAATAATAAATAAATCCATACTAATATTATAAATGCGAAAGTAACTCTGTCTGTCTGTCTGTTACTCAATCATGCCTAATCTACTGAACCAATTTGCATGAAATTTGGTATAGAGATATTTTGATAACCGAGAAAGGACATAGAATAAGTTTTATCCCGGAAATCCTACGGGAACGGGTTTTTCTTTGAAAACGCGGGCGAAGCCGCGGGCGGAAAGCTAGTAATAAATAAAATATAACTTTATTTGTCTCATCACAACATTAGGCAAATACCTATACCCGGCGCGGCCTAAGATGATCCCTATGACACTGACAGTTATTCTCAAGAGACAAACTTGTAATGGCGTCACCATTAAATTAGAAACGTATTGGAGGCGTGTAAAAATGGCATTTATTAATTTTTACGTAGCTTTATGCCATTACAATGATATTTCGTTGGAATTATAACAATTCTTAACATTTACGAGATATTATATCAATCTGACTTTACGTTTACGTCCTTCAAAACTTACATCGTTGGCATTTATCGACTAGTGCGGAAAGTATCGATAAACAAATTTCGATAATGAAAACAAGTTCACATTTTTTCCATGCTTAAGCTATAGTTCATTCACTATTGAATGGAACAGAAGATCGCAGCATAATTAATTAATTAATTACCGTTCGCGTTAATTTACTTACCTTTGATAATATCATTGAGATAATATTAATATGGAGCAGACACCACGAACAAAATCTGTGCGCCAAGCGCGGCGGCGCGGGGCGCGCGAATGACGGCTAGACAGTCATAGATTATGCGATGTCACTGACTCACCGCTATAGAGGCGACACTTTGTTTTATTCTGTCTATTTTATTGGGTGCCACTCCTTACATGCACGTTGACTTGAAATTTTCTTTGTACTTACTTAATATTTATTTTAGGTATAAACTGACTTTACTACGCGGGGCTAACAATATCTGGCATATAATATAGGATGATGTAAATAGTGACGTTTTAGGTTCAGTCAGGGCTATGGGAAGTCTTATTACTTACAAATTGAGCCTTTTTTAGAAAAAAAATAATTTTTCCCTTTCTTCACGGCCCAGACATGGAAACCTTGGATAGAAAAAATATTAATTACTTATCTCTGAACTAGCGGTCCGCCCCGGCTTCGCCCGTGGCACATATTTCGCAATAAAAAGTAGCCTATGTTCTTTCTCAGGGTCTTAAGATTGTCTGTGCCAAAGAAGAATGCCCATGAAAGTATGGACCACAGTACAGTGTTGCGTCAATGCCAGAGTGGTTTTGGAGGGTTCTTCGATATTCAAAAGATTTTTACCAATTGATTTTTTTGTGATAAAAACAGGGGTTTTCAAGATATTGAGAAAAATGTGAAATAACCTCAAAACTTAAATAACCCCGATTTAGTTAGGTTTATGTGTGATTTAGGTAACATTTTATCGTCCAAAGGTTATTTTTCGATTAACATATATTTTAATCTATGCGTAGAGCTTATGCTTTCAGACAAAGTCTATCTGTTCATCGGCTAGTGTAGGTAGGCACCAGAAATCTTCCGGGACGGATTTCAAGAAAACCTAAATATATACTTTAAAAATGCCAATTGAGTTTTTATTCGGTTTACATGTTGTTGTTGTTGTTTGAATCATTTTTTCACTACATATTCGAAGAAAGAAACAAATAAGAAATAACTGGTTACCTACCAAGCTATGTCATAATAATATTTTTTTTTATATATACATATTTATATTATTTTACTTCACTATCTTTGTTAAAACAACCTACAGTGTATAAACAATACCTTAAAGAGTGATTTTATGTTAATTGATTTTTTTTGTAATTCAATGAAAACAATAATCGATATTAATACATTTAGCTATTTACCATAGTAAATGTAATAAGTTACCGCTTGGTTACCGTGGTAACCGGTAATGGACACTGAATCTATAATAACGGATCTAAACAATTACATGTCTTATTAGATTTTACAAAACATTCCCTGTTCAAAATATATTTTCCGATGGTAAGAAGGCCTCTAAATTGCCGAGATTTTTTTTAATAGTATTGTTGTCTTGATGCATGAGAAAAACCAGTACCAAAAATGGGCATTCTCTTTTCATCAAAATCGGTCCAGTAGTTTATGAGCCTATTAATTACAATCAAACAAACAAACAAAGTTTTCCTCTTTATAATATTAGTGCAGATAAATAAATAATAATTCAATTACACGTTCAAGTCAGTAGCTTATACAATATCAATTAAAAACTTGATTAAAATCAATTAACAAAAAAAAATTGGTGATTGAGTAATTGATTTTCATATTTCATGATTTCACCTTTTTTCAATTAACAACCAGTCTATGCTTTTCTAAATATGTAAAATTATTATTTTATACTATAAAAATATACGCCAGCAAATATTACTAACAACACTTATTTCATGCCCAATGTCATATCTTAAATTTTTAATCTATGACAAAATGTCGCCCGCCAAAAATTTTGCTCTAACTAAGTTTTAAAAATTATTATCTAGTTACTTACTGATGAAAAGTTATTCCTTTGCACTTTTCCGTATTCTTTGTATTATTTGTGCAATATCGTAACACACACGTAGGCATATTTGATGCGTTTCACTTTAAAACAAATAAAAAATGAGCGTGACGTTCGCGCCAATGAGCGAGCAAGCGACTGAGTGCAGTTACGCCACATGACGTATGTTGAGTGGAACATAAGTGATGTAGGCGGTATCGTCTCCATATTAATATTATCTCAATGGATAATATAAGTTTTTTAGAAAAATTAAATGGGGGATTCCATTTTCATGATAAAATAATATACACTGTGTTAAACGGGTTAAAAATTACGAGAAAATGATAAGGTGCATTTTTATGTTTTGAAAAACTTTCGTTTTACTTACCGTTTCGTTTACATAATAGACGTTAAAAATTCATTTTATAATATTTGTAAAAACATGTTTACCGACGTGGCTGAATGCAAACCACGCCTTTGCCTGTAAAATAGTAAAGTATCGACACGATCCATCATACAAGCAATCACTAAGACGAACTGTCATAGGGATCATCTTAGGCCGCGCCGGGTATAGATACACTGCTTGCAAATACATAGTGAGTGAGCTTATCAACTAGTGTTGTGAAAGACTGGTGCCTGAAAAACATTGCATAGAATCTTTTCGAACGCAGTTAGAACAACGAAATAATGCTCTACGCCTGTTTACGCTAAATAATTTGACATAGTGTGGTTAGAATGAGCATTAGCTAGTTTGATGTAAACGCACCGTCACAATGCAGAATTGTCGAATTTGTGTTTCATCCCGATTACTTGTAGCGCATTTAGCATCTCTTAGAATTAAGTTAACTATATTATGTAACACATAGATATGTGAGAGTATGCTATGTCTTTCATCTACCAACCAGTACTTAGCCAGCGCGGTGGATTATGACCTAGACCCTTACAGGAGGCCTGTGTTCCCACATTGAGAACTAATATTACGATGCATAAAGACATACCTACAACTAATATTGTAAGGGTGATAATGTCTGAATAAGTTTAACAGACTTTTCATGAGTAAAATATCAAACCCTGAACATTCTGGCTCGCTTGAATAAACATACAAATGATGAAAAATTGCTATAAAAATTTTCTCTCTCTAAAATATATTAATTTGACCCTCGAAGGTCCAGACCCTTGTGCCGTAATTACTTAAACGCAGATTATATTTAAAATGCTTAATTTACCGTTAAAATTTATAATGTAAGTTTTTATCCGTTTTTCCTACATAAATTTTTCCAAAATCTAATCCTTTTTAAAATAATATATACACTAAACATACCTTATTCTAAAATATTATTGTAACAACTACAAAAACAATATAAAAATCTAATTTACCAACTTCCTAGAGACGAATCTTTGTAGACACAGAGTTTTGTAACAATAAAATTTATTCTCAGGAAATACACAATAATATAGGGATGTGACGACCCCATCGCCTACGGTTGGAATATCTGTTGTCTACGTGACAAGAGATATTCCACCCGTGCAATCAGTCAACCCGCAGGACACCTTGTGGCGGGGTGTCGGGGAGTAGCGACCCCGCGGGAACCGAGTGCTCCCGGGGGAGGCCCCTGTCTTCATCTCCGGCTTGCCTTCACCGGCCGGTCGGAGTGAAGCCTGACGAGGACAGGACCCCCACCTCTGGCTTGCCTTAACCGGCCGGCCAGAGTGGAGTCGCGAGAGCTTTTAGCTCGAAGGGTGGATGCGAAGCGTAAGTGGCGAGTGGGCACGTGATGCTGGACCCTCAGGGAGCGCGTGATCGGAGTTTAAAGTCCAGGGACGCCTCTCCACCCTTAGCTGCTCACAATATGTTGCCCCCTTGTCGCACTATTGCAGCGACTTATTTTGGGGGCCCATACAGTGAGAGGGCGAGTCACCACCTGCCAACATATTTTTACTTTCTTTTAGTAGAAAGGCAGGTGCCATAGTTTCCCATAGTCCCCAGTACCAGTCCATTTAGCATCCCAATCCATAGCCCAATTTTTAAATTTCCATACCCTGCAATAGTCCTACATCGGCCGCGGACTGCCTAGGGCTGTATCTCTATAGTGCAGTCAAGGGCAGGCTGCGGCTGGTGTCCCACAACACATTAAAATTCTCGAAAGGGCCTCTGCGTGTTGGATCCGTGTCCCCACGTAAGCCTTCTAAAGGTCCGGGTACCGTCTTTCTGGTGGTACCCGAGTATTATGGAAACGAGAAACATAATAATAATATTATTTTACTATAGAGGACTTTTGTATAAACTTATCTTAGTAATATACAATTGTGTAGTTGTTTGTGTATAAGAAAAACCTTTTCAGATTGACTGACACACACAACGCTTTTTATGTTACGTAGAGAAAAGAGAAACAATGAACAAATTAATCTTTATTCCAATTAAAATTATAAAATAAATTCAATTTTAATGCTGTTATTCATAATTTGAACTCGAGAAATCCAATTAAAAAACGTTTCAACAAATTTGATATAAAAGATAAGTGGTAAATAATACAAAACACGTAAACTTAATTAACCCGAAATCTTACGAGACTAGATCCCTCGTAATCTGATTATAATGAAGACGCCTTCATTGTAGTGTAAGATATGATGTTTTATTTGTGGATTGTTTAATATAAAATAATATCCTTTAATATATAAATATAGAAAATAGCTCTCAAAAATGTGATCGTGATAACTACAATTATTTGGGGAAACAGACGTTACACCGCTGTATAAAGTAGCCTATGTCACTCTCTAGCTCCCTAACTATCTCTGAATATAGTTTATAATACACAAAATCGCTGCGTTGATACCTGAAAGAAATACAAACAAATAAACACACTTTTGCATTTAAGTATGATATTAGTAAGGAAGTAAGGCATAAGGTATATTTATGAAAAATTAAATTTTCTTCGACCCGTACAATAATATTTACCCGTGCCATGTCATAGATTACACATGCCTCCATCAAAATTGATTAAGGAAATTTGCAAGTTCATTTAATTTCCTTGTATAAAAACAAGCCATGAATAAGTTTAATAACAAGTTGAATTCATATAAAAAGACGTGTGTCACTCGGGGACTGCCGCGGTAAAGCTATTGCATGCTATGTCTTCAAGCCACACCTCCGCCCGTCGGAGTGGGGAGCGTGAGGTTTTTCGTTACTAAATTTCTGGATTCGGTCCCCGCGCTTAAGGCCCGCGATAGAAGCTATGCAATAGCTTAATAATTAACTATACATATCTGAACATTTTATATGAAAAACTAATAAGTTTTCTCTTATATTATTAACTGACTCTTAGACTAAAGGGTTATAATATATATTTAGTGTCCCCTGGGGACTATTTATCGTGCCGTGTGCTGAAACTTTCCTTATAAATCCCTAGAATTAACATTTAAGGCGTATTGTTAACAATATTCTGTATCAGATATCTGATTGGAGCGAAAGATAATTAATTTATCTTCTAGTAAATGTTATTTATCCAAATATATGTATACTTGTACGATAAAAAATTATAATATTAACTATTGATAATATTTCTCTGTCCCTATGTCCCTGTATGCTAAAATCTTTAAAACTACGCAACGGATTTCGATGTGGTTTTTTTTTAATAGATAGAGTGATTCAAGAGGAAGGTTTTAGTATATAATTTATCAGGTTTAAGTCAAAGCGGGCGAAGCCGCGGGTGGTAATGCTAGTTTACAATAATCACTAAAACAATTTTAATTATACCGCATTGTTCAAATTAATATAGGTGCGCCACAAAAAAATGTGGTCACAATATTATAATTTATAATAATTGGCCAAATATAATATAGGTACCTACCTACATATTCATGCTTAAACACATCTAGATAATAATATTATGAATATGTATACTTTTGCAGCTTTTTAAACCAATCTGGATCTTTTAGACAGCACCGTGTTTTAACCACAACAAAAACTATATTGTCTCATATTTCAAGCTTATATATTTACTTCATTCAACGATTCCACTGAAAATATCATCTAGATCGGTTCAGTAGTTTAGTCTTATCTAACAGAAGGACGAAACTTTAGTCATACCAAATACCAGATACCAAAATTCGTATGGATTTTAAAAAATGTTACAATGTAACAAATTGTTCACTTAGTATAATAATTATTATAGTCGTTGAGAATTATATCACACTAGCTGTGCCCTGCGGTTTCACCCGCATTGCTCCGCTCTTGTTAGTCTTAGCGTGATGATAATAATATACCTATAGCCTCCTCGATAAATGGGCTATCTAACACCGAAATAATTTTTCAAATCGGATCAGTAGTTCCTGAGATTAGCGCGTTCAAACAAACAAACTCTTCAGCTTTATAATAATAGTATAGATTTACTAATACATATTTATAAACATATTATGAGAAATTTCAATTATAGATATTATTTATGTTTCCACACGCGTGTAATATTTAATAAGCTGAGACATTTACATATTATCTTATGTTATTTATATTTATTACATCCATTTCTTCCGTTTGTCTATGTAAAATCTTTTAAATTTTGATTTAGTTTTGCTCCAGTTGAAACTTATAATAAACTAGCGGTCCGCCCCGGCTTCTCCCGTGGTACATATTCACGTTTTCTCTACATAAGAACCATCCTCGAACTTCAAGGAATATTATAAAAAAAGAATTAACGAAATCGGTTAAGCCGTTCGCTTACCAACACATTTTGGGATTCATTTTTATATTATAAGATTAGAACCAATCGGCGAAGGAAAAGATTGAGGAAACCGTCATGGCAGCCATTTTGAAATTTTAACACATTTATTTTATTTATATGTTATGTTTTACACGTAAAACGCTGTAGCAATTTTGGTGAGTATAGATAACACCAAAGAATAATTTTGTCGAAAATACTAATTATAGGTTGCTTAATACACTGCTCCCTGATAATATGTAGGGGAAGGAGGCCTAAAGTGGGCACATAGCCTAAAGCGGGCACTCAGTATAGTATCGTAATTTTAAATAATGGCGCGCGCGCGACGCGTGAGCACGATCCCCACACCCCTCCCACCTCGCGGCAGTCATTCGATTCGCTTGCGAGCACGCATTTACAAGCTACAACAAATAAATGTTTTTCGATGATTTTTGAAAAATATTGCAAGGTATGTAATATGTGTTCTTTTTATTTTGGTGCTTACAATCCTTTATCCAAAATTTGTAAGTTATTAAGTGGCTATCTGGCCGTATTTTAGTTCCATAAAAAGACACGTGTCTAAAAATTTTGATGTTATAATTTCGTCTGAACCTTTCATATGTCGAAAAAGGCAAAGCGGGCAGGGTAAAGCGGGCACGCGCCCGCTTTGCCCCGTCCGCTAAAATTTACTTACATTCTTTCTTTCATTCATTACACACACATACATTCTTTTGTTAAATTGTTTTTTCCTTTCAGATGGTTAGTAAATATAAGCGTAAAACTTCACAAGCCTCATGGCAACGTTCAACTATG
The DNA here is from genome assembly GCF_905220415.1 of Colias croceus. Classification (NCBI taxonomy): domain Eukaryota; kingdom Metazoa; phylum Arthropoda; class Insecta; order Lepidoptera; family Pieridae; genus Colias; species Colias croceus. Next base: position 6,815,907 of record NC_059560.1, read on the forward strand.
CAGCAAGCAATGCGAGAAGTGCAAGAGTTAGGAAAACCTGTCAAAAAAGTAGCAACTAAATATGGGATTCCAAGAACGACATCACAAAGACATCTTAAATCGTTCGTGTTATGAGCTTGGTAGGTTTACTACTGTCTTTTCTACGGAAAAAGATATGGAGCTTTTGGAATACGTGGACTCTTTATTTTACGGGCTGTCTAAACAAGAATTTATGGAACTTGTATACTTACCTACCTATTAGGCACATTATTTTAGGAATTATTTTGTTTAAATACTTGTCGTTCACATGTTATGCCGACCTTAATAATTTGTTTCATCATTAATGACAATTATAAAATTATTTTTAATTTTGTAATGAGACTAAGTATATGAGACTTTTATTTTTTAAGTTCCTTTGTTTCATATATAAATTTAGAAATAATTGTGTGACTGTTTGAAATACATAACTTATAAAATATTTTTGTCTTTTACATTTATTATATATATTATTTGTGGCTGTATATTTTGGAATCTGCTGTTTAAATCCAGGTCTGCCCGCTTTACCCAACTACTGCCCGTTTTGCCCTAAACGAAAGCCCGCTTTAGGCCTCCCCTTCGGGCAAAGCAGGCAATCGTAGGCTTTTACTAAACTGTTTATAATTATTATATACTTTAACTTTTGACAAATTTAACCTCTTAGCATTCGAAAGTATTTAGTAATGGAACTTTTTGCAAAAAAATAAATGGTTTAACTTCTTTTCAAACCTTATTTTTTTTAATTTTCCGGTAAGGTGCCCCCTTTGGGCCCACTTCCCCTACTATTTAACTTATCTGTCAAACAATAAAAAAAGATTAACACAAAAAATGTGAAATCGTGTCAAATAAGCTTCCAGGGACATTTCTATAATAACTTAATTTTGTTTGTTACTCTTTCACCCCTGAGCAGATTTTGATGACATTTGTCAGAGCTGTAGTTTATACGGCACAGCTAGTCAAAAATAATTATATAATCAATAAATGTGTTATTACCAACAAATTCAGTTAATATCGTTAAAATCGAAACATGAACACAGGAATTCAGATCAACACTAATTCGATATTCCTAGAACAGACTGTGTTTATTATGATGCTTGTTGACCCGATGGCATAAACGTAAATAAATTATTGCCACAGAATATGTAACTTCGATATTACTGGATTAATCTATAAATACTATTATGTGAGTTCGTTGTTGATTAAATTCAACTAAAAACTGTACCGATTTTAATAGAACTTTTCACAAGCAGAAAGGAGTCCTGAGTCATGTTGATTTTTATTTTTAGTTTAGACAGTTAAGGATAAGTCATTGGTGTTTATAATAGGCTATGAAAGAGAAAAAATATTCGGTCCATCTAAACGACACTCAAAATTCCACAGCAGTTTTGGATCTAAGACACTGTACAATTAACATATTATCATTCCCTCCTGTTTGTAACCGGCCTTAATATTAACAATCCAAGTTAATAAGTATTTAGTATTATTCTTTAATATTACTTTTCTTATAATAATGATATTATTATTAGAGCAAATACTTATCTTTTAGTTCCGGGAAATCTTGTACAGTCAGCAACGAATAACGCTAGTTTTTAACTTCTGAAATATTTATTTCAATATGTAGGTATAGTATTCTTTGCTAGTTATATTATACGTGTTCGTTTGTATTCTAAAAATATTACCCGTCCTACCGTTACCGCCTATCCAGCTCTATTGAGAATTCACTAACTCGTAAAGTTAAAACTAAAGTTAAATCGACATTTTTATACAATATACGATATATTGAACGATTTAATATACCACAGTACAAAAAAATATACGAACCTTTTTTGCCAACGCTACAGAACTAACGCTAGACAAACACAATTTTCCAACATTATAACAAAATTGTATTTATTCATATATTCAAACGTATTACAGTTTCCTTAACATTTATAAGGGTTTAATGGAATATGTAAAGCAGATACCCTTAATTAAACCGGGACAATTTAATCAGTATTAAAATTAACTGCGATATTGTCTCAATTTATTAGTAACTAGAGCCTGTGGCTTTGTCTGCGAAGTAAATTTCAGTTGGTAACAAATGAAGTTACTAGGTATTTTACGGATTTAAGTTACTAGGTACCTAGTTATTTTGCCAGATTCCTGATTTTAGTCATAAGATAAAAAATAGGGATAACAAGTTAATTTAAATGCTTTTCGTTATTATATTATAATGTAAGCTAATTGGGCAATTAATTGGGGGAAAAAACTGTACAAAAAGACACATCTAAATTTGTTTTTTTTTTTGATTTATAATATTTTGTGATAATTTTATGACACAGAAAATTTTAATTTTTTTTTTGTGTTTACTAATATTTTTTCATAAATTTACTCTAGATCATTTTCCCATTTACAAGACCAAAATTGAAAAACATTTCCCATTTTCCGCTACGGCATACCAAAAACGTCACAGCAGTTTAGTACCTTCACACTAACTCCAAACCTTAATATCAAATGACAGTAACATTAAAATAAGGTGTGTGTAATATAATGCGCTAAGTGTCAATTAAGTTACCTCTACGTCTTGAGAGCTCTACTTAAGATACTTGAAACCCACTTAGATGAGTTTTATGAGACGCTATTTCTCGTTAGTATTGCGAGAGATGTATCTTGCTTTCCTTTATTAAGTTTTAAACACTTAAGATTGACTTTACTTGAGATAAATAAACTTAACTGCATCTTTACGTCATCATACTAGTTGAGTGTAACTTTAAACATCAGCTTATATTTTCGTGATGAGTTTCGTATTATAGAAATAAAGTAAGTAACTAGGTAGGTAGTAGGTATTCGATTATGTTTTTTACAAAAAAATTATCTCGTTCCTTTTTAATGGTTTGTATAAAATAACTATGTAATACCACACATAATTAAGTAGGTACTGATGGAATTTTTAAAAACATTATGTAAATTAAATTTAACAATTTTACGACACAATACCTTAAGACTTAAATATTTTCAAATATGAGACCTTCATAATACATTCCACGTGTATCGAGCGATTTTCTTTTTATTTACCTCTGAAAACTATAGAAATAATTAATCTCTCTTTGTATGCAAACATTCAATTACTTTGTGACATAAGTAAATGAGATTTTGTTCTATTAAGTTCTAATAATACAAGTTACATAATTCGTTAACCGACTGGTAATTAATGTAGCTTACATATTTAATTTAAATTTTAACTTTATATTGTTTTAGATTTTAATTTATATCACCCAAATTTCAAAAACTATCATAAAAAGTACATAACTGCAAAAATATTGAGAGATTATTTTGCAATAGCAACATTTTCCTGAAAATTGGAATAGGGACGGCTACTAAGTTTAAAACAGAGGAATTAGTTACAAAGTTATAACTGCCCTGAAGCTTTAACTTTAATGAGCGACGAAAAATGGGCAAATTTCAATCTTAATTGCCCCGTGATTTATATAAGAAGTTTTAATTCGTGTTTTAACTTTTAAGAATGTAATAATTCATGCGTTTATCGGTTTATCAATTATTTTTAATTCGTTCATTTGTCTACGAATTTTTTATATAAAAATATCGATTCCTTTGTGTTTCTTGTGAAATATATCTAGCATTAAAACGGTGGTAAGAAAAGTTCATATAATATACGTAGAATGTAAAGCAAATGACGTCTAAGCAATTGTAAGAAATTTTTGGTTTATTTAACTTTCTTCCCTTATACAAACGTGAAAGCTATAGAGATAAACAATAAAAGTTTAAGCACAATACACACCAAAAAATATTCATAGCTACCAAATACCTAACCCTGACGAGATAGTTACAACAATAAGTATTGACGCGTATTGCTAAAATAATCTATCAGGCGTTATATTTTATCCCTCAACGCTATGCCCCGGGGAAATCATGGCGAGATAGTACGAAGTTTCAACCATTTACGATTTGTAGGTATGTACGACATTCCCAACAACAATGTTTATTTTAGTTTATTTCGCCCTTACTGCTTACATTTCGATTCATTTACGAACGTGTGTCAAAAATTGTTTTACACAAAACAATTGGCGGAATGCAAAATGGAAATATAAATATTATGGACGATTAATTTCGCTACGTTGGTAATTACGAACTTAATTGCATATTGGTTTTTGTATTTTTGTTTCACAGATTCGAATATTTCGGAATCTATTTAGGTACCATTTATGGTATAATCATTTTAAGCGGATAATGTTTAACCTTTTTGAATTATAGCCTCTATAGTCTTATAAATTCAGAGTCATTTCGAGATTATAAAAAGGTGCGATCTAAAATTTGTGTGGATGATCACCTAAAAAGGGCACAGCTAGTTATTCTTATTAGGTATTATCTTGGTTTATCGAGACAAAATCGATTCTCATAGCACTCCTTAACATAGTAGGAGCTATGTTTGTCGACGCTAAACACTATTCGCTATCTTGGCAATGAAACTGTATTCTGACTGTTTATTTTATCTGACATTTAAACAGCAATTATCTACTTTGCTGAGTTTCCAGTTTTAGACGTGCATAATATATTATCAGTGAGTAGATTAAAGTTGTTTGTAATGTCAAAATAATGGTTAAAGAATACTATGTTAAAACGAAGAACTATGGAGATTCTTGCTGGTTCTTCACCATATTATATACCTAGATACTGCTTACCGAATCGGTGGTAAATGATAAAAATATATAATGACGACTCAAAAGTGCTTCTAGAATCTAGAAGAAGTCTTCACTACATAGGTAGTATTAAACAAAGTCGCTTTCTCTGTCCCTATTTCCCTATGTCCCTTTGTATGATTAAATCTTTAAAACTACGCGACGGATTTTTATGCGGTTTTTTTAATAGATATAGTGATTCGAGAGGAAGGTTTTAGTATATAATAATTTATTAGGTTTTAGACAAAGCGGACGAGGCCGCGGGCGGTAAGCTAGTATTGAATAAATAAATGTTTGAGTTTGAATACCTATTATTAATAACTTAATAATGCCTATTCATTTGTCTGTAATTCTAAAATGACGTTAAAATGTTTCTTTCTGTGTTCTAGAAAAGCTACGAACTTAAACTATTACAATTTTAATATTATGTGTCAGATACATTAATACTTAATTATTTCCCAAGGGTTACTCATTTAGTATTTTAATTAAATTTAGATATAAATAGAATTTAAAAGTTAATTTACAAATTAGGGCATGTACACAATGTTAGATGTCAGTTAGCAGTCACTAACGTTAAGCGGATTCTTGTTAATTAAAATTAAATAACCCATTATTTATAAGGGATTGTTGCGAAAGCTAAAGCTGTGTACACACGCTGCGCATTTTAAAAGTACGTATATTTTATGATATCAAAAAGTTTAAATACCTACGAATAAACTAGGCTAGTTATCATTTATTCATTTATTGAATGAGGCTTCATTGCTTACTTTTAAATTGTCCTTTCATATGTAGGTACTTATCCTCATTACACTTTACTTACCTACTTCCTTTTCCTTGGTACTTTATATGTAAGGAAAAAATAATATGTACTTATATAACAACAACAAAACTTTTATTTTAATACCCTCCGTATAAATGAGATGTAAGAAAATTCTGCGAATACTGAATTAACATTTTAAATTCCCAGTTAGTAATACTTATGCTTAACACAATATAGATCCTAGAGGAAATATTTTGTTTGCTTCTTTGTTACCTAATAAACTCCGTAACTATTGGGCCAGATACGATAATAAATTAATAACTTAATCAGTAAACAGCTACGTATTTTCTTCAAAACAGAAGGCCGTAAGGTAAAATACTTATATTTCCTTAAATTTTGAAGACCGACACGAATAATATTAATTTAATTAATTAAAATTGCGTCGTGTGTAACAAGCCTACGAAGGGCGCCGTTAAAATTAATTTTCTGTGTCATTGCGCAACTTAATTGCACGTCCCTTCCTACCCTGTGTTTATTTCGTACAGAAATGTAGGTTTTACAGCCAAAGTTTTTAGTTTTATACCTTTGAAAACTTATATTGTATATATTATATTGTACTTTAATTAGGATATAATATAATACCTTTAAAAACCTCCACTTTTTATAACATAGGTAGGTGCCCAGATAGAGCTTTTTTTTATGCGTTTCAAATGCTTAACAATCTTGCAAATCCAAAAACCAAAAATCATGTCATATATAGAAACTATATAACTTAAAGGAAAGATTACATTTCAATGATTTCGGAAAATTTGCTTAAACCACACCCGGGTATGGAATCGACTAAAATCGGATAAAACAACTTTTATTGCATCTTTATGATAGAAACGAAAGACTAAACAGATGTAACCGCGGGACGCAGCTAGTAGATGTATGAACATCTAATATATTATGACTTCATTATCATAATTTTTTAGAAACGCATTCTGCCAATACCTGTTAACAGAACTGAAATCCATTCATCGTTATGATATTTTCGGTAATTATAGCCAATATAATAAACAATTTACCTCAATTGATTTCCACTTTATCTGCGGTCAGTTTATTTTAACAATCGTTTTCCAAGTATTCGTCAATCAACTATTTTTAATATGACTAGATATTATTTTAAACCCTATTTTACTAAACTATCAGAAATTTCATTGCAAAAGCCTATTGACACGTGACCTATGATTTATATTTTTATTTTAGGAAGCCGGTAAACTGATATTACTTTACTTCCTAGAAAAAATACTGAATATTTCACAATTCACGCTGTATAACAATTTATTTCCCAATATTTACTTCTCATGAAAACAATTACGAGTTACATTGGCTGTATTTCAGAATTTCAGGAAGCAATTCATTTCCTATAAAATTAAATATATTACACAGCCTTCGCAATGCGGTGGTATATTAATTAAAATAATTATCATTCAACACTAATATTAATTTAAAAGGTGGTTTCAAATAAACACCATATTATTATAAACTAATATTCTGTGGTGTGTTTCCATTAAACTATAGAAGCCTTAATGCTAAATGTTTGGTAAAATTCACAGGGACATGGCCCCATATTTTAAATAAATAACTTGGTTTTAGATTGGTAAAATTTTAAAATAGTAAAGTTAATATGAAGTTTACAAAACATAAATTATCTGTTTATTTATTTGATGTTATCGAAATTCTTTCCAGAGAGGCATTATTATTTAAAACCTCCGTGTTTTTTTTATTTCATACCTGCGCATTTCTATGTTGTATGATGTAGGTATCTGTTTTGTTTCTTATACCTTATAAATCAATATGCAATAGCTTTTATACTTTGCCCTCTAAATATCAGACACTAATTTAATCAAATAAACGCACACACAACAATATCATAACTAACAATTATTATTTACTACTATATCTAACGAATAATAAACTTTTTTCAATAAAATGGCGCCCATCAATAACATGAGAACTGTATGTTTTTCCTCAATAACCTCTGTCCCTTTCCGAGCAATTAACTATTTCTACTGAGATTACGTCGATCCATTTCTTCTATATGTTTACAGATGTATAGACTGACAAACACACTTATTGCATTTTGTAGAGCTAATAGTTAGAGCATTTGGCTTAATCTAATCACTTATTGAAGTGAAACTTCTTTATCGGGGTTGGAAAAAAATTTAGTGTAACATTTTTACACGCGTGACATTTTTCCGCTACGCGCCATCTTTTTTATATCCCTACCACGCGTGATTAGACGTATTTCTGTAAAGTTACATATAGTAAATTATTTTTTGAAAAATAAGGTCATAAAGAAGTTTCACTTCTTATGTGTGTACACTAGTACACGCACACGTTTATTTTTTGGGATACCTAATTATTCCATTCCTATCGTATACTAATTCTAATACAAATTAAATGCGTTTTTCACATTATTAAGAACGCTTACTACACTGGTGTTCAATTTGTGGCTGTAACTTTGACATTGAGCGTAAGTACACGTCGACAATCATACTTTACCGGAAGCTCCCACTATAAGAAACACCCGAAATGTGCGTCATTTGTAACAGGATGGCGGTTCTACAATGACAAAAAGAAAAATGATGGTCAGAACGCTGATAACGGATACCTTAAGATACTATAAATATTAGAGAATCTTAACATAAAATATAATAGTATCTTCACCGTGTGTGACGCGCTTAACGTTGACAAAATTGTGACGTTTTATTAAACTACAACTGATTTGGGAATTTCTCGAACCATACTCTACTAGAAGATCACATCACCAAGGCTAAAAACTGCATTTTCCACGTTGTTATACTAGGTAGGTACATGGCTCGACCACGATTATCGATTACAAGGCGAGTGCATAGGCTTGCACTGAGCACGAACCGCTCCATATAATTGCGGTTGAAATAGGACCGTTTTGGACTCATTTCAAATGTGGATGGAGCTATAAAACTAGAGAAAATTTGGACGACAATGTTTGGTCATTGTTTTAATGTTCGAGAGGTTTTTATTAAACTACATTACCTGAGGTATCGTCAAATTCAAATTAAAATTCAAATTCAAATTTCATTTATTTACAAGAATGTAGTTACAAAAAAGGTGTTGTTACAATATTAAGGCGCTAATACATTCTACCCACTATTTGGGTGTGCAAATATTTAAATGGAAATAAGTTAATTAAATTACACTACACCAACACTACACAAATTCTTCGCGTCACTATTGTTAAACTTCACTAATTCCTTCACAGATTCCGCAATGTAATAAGTTCTTGAATATCATAAAATTGTTTCTCCATTAACCATTTCGTCAGTTTCTTCTTAAATATATTTACTGGGAGATCCTTAAAATTATCCGGTATTTTATTATATATTGTAATAGTCATAAATATCACACTATTTTTTGCTTGATTTATTCTACATGTTGGAAAGTGCAGTTTATTTTGATACCTCGTTAACATATGCGAATTTACTTCTCCTTTCTTTTTAAAATATTCTGGGTGGTATTTAACAAATAAACATACTTCTCTTATATATATGCAGGTTAGTGTAAGGATACGTAATTTACCGAACATTGGTTTGCAACTGTCCCTTTGATGTAATCCGCACAGGGCCCGGATACATTTCTTTTGTGCCACAAATACTTTCCGCACCTCGCAAGACTGTCCCCAAAGAATTATTCCGTAAGAGAGTATCGACGATATACATGCATGGTAGGCATTTATTGCAGCATTCATAGATACAGTATCTCTTAGGCGACGTAATACGTAAACGAAACGATTTAACCTATCACAAATATATTCAATATGACTGTCCCATTTTAGACCTTCGTCTACCAGAACACCTAAGAATTTATGGTGTTTTACCTGTTCGATTACTTGATCATTACATTTTATGTCTAGATTAATTTTGGTGCAATTCTTTGTATAATATTGAATTATTTTTGTTTTTACTAAGTTTATTTTCAGATTATTATTTTGTAACCATTTTACTATATTATGTAATGCTGCATTTATATCTCTCTCATATGTATTTTTATCCGTGCATTTAACAATAAGGGTAGTGTCGTCTGCAAATAAAACTGTTTTGTGTTTCACTGATCTCGGTAAATCGTTAATATATAAGAGGAATAAAAATGGACCGAGCACACTTCCTTGTGGTACACCTGATTTATTAACTTTTTTCTCTGACCTATATGAGTTTCGTGTTTGATTTATCATTTTATGAATCTCCACATACTGATATCTATCATTTAAGTAGCTTGCAACCCATTCTTTAGCAATTCCTCTTATACCATATTCCTCCAACTTAAACAAGAGTAATTGATGGTCCACAAAATCAAATGCTTTGCTCATATTATCTAAGAATATAGTGGCTGCTGGTTTTTTTTTCAATAAAGGCTTGAATTATTTCTTTCACCATGTCGAAGCATGCTAAAGAAGTAGAACTATTTTTTCTAAATCCAAACTGTTCCCGACATAATATTTTGTTTTTATCAACATAATTTTGAAATCTTTCTAAAATTACCTTTTCAAATATCTTAGATAAAACTGGAATAAATAACCTACAATTTTGGTCCCAATTCGGTACTTTATTTTAATTAATTAGAATAAAATATGTTTCTCAAGTATGTGAAATAATATAGCCGTAACAACCTTCGTTATATCTACACGTCGAGCTTTTTCTATTTCTAACTAGCTGCTCCGCTAGTCGTCCGACTAGTCGTAGCGTCCGAAAGAATTTTTCAAGTCGGACCAGTAGTTCCCGAGATTAGCGCGTTCAAACAAACAAACAAACTCTTCAGCTTTATAATATTAATATAGATTATCAACCGGTTTGAAAAGCAGTTTCTATAGTAAACCGACAAGGAATACCATTACCACCTCATATTACCTATACCCAAAACTTTGACTTTAGCTATTTAGATTCCCCATTTCAACTTCAACCATCACTATCAAACACTACCTAAATGCACATTTTTGCAGTCTACCTAGGTATCAAGACCGCATCATTAGACTAGCTCGTGGTAACAAGCGAACACCAACCACATAGCAATTATGCCGACCTCAATTTTAACGTATAAGCTATCTTAGACTTTCAGGAGTGAACGTAAATTGCGTAGTTATATTTAGATTTTGTATGGAAAGTTATTATGATAAAGAGCGAGGTAAAACACTGATGAACTAAATAAAATTCGAATAACTATTCCTGTATTAATTTTTTTACATCCAACTTTCATGAAAATAGCATTATTAACTCCTGCTCTTAGAAATGTCTGTAGAAAATCTAAATTAAACATAAATATGTGACAAGCAAAAAAAAAACTTATGTACTCTTTTTGTAAATGTGATAAAAATAAATCATAACTATCTCATATACATAGTCACATTTCTAACTGGGATAAAAATTATGCCCTACATTTTTTTGTGTATTCCATTTTTACTTAGCAGAAATACACAATAGATTAAATTGAAAAAGATATTATACCTGTTTGTAACTTTAAATAAAAAAGAAAGATACAGACCAGTCCAATACTAAAAGATACCAACAAATATGAAAATATTTCCAGACGCATTGCATTCAATAAATAAATTGCAGACATTCGATACTGAGAAGCCGCGCTACAGATGTGTGTAAATAAACGATTGACGATATTATGGGGAATATTATGTATTTGTTAATGTATATTTTATGTAAAGGGAATGTATTGAACAGTTTGCTTTAAAGTTAAAGAAAAATATATTAAAAGCATCGTAACATTTATTTATTTAGAAAACCCTGTTCGAGTCTGTTTGCCATGTTTGATAGGTAATAGAATAATCAAGAATAATAATCTGGAGAACATGAATAGTATAATGAAGGTATTATGTCAGTATTTTTTCCCTGAATGTATTTGGCATGATTTTGACACAACTTTCACTAGCCTGCAGAAAACTGATGTTATAATTTATTATTATTAGATATGAAATAACAGAATAAACTAAAGAAAAAATCAAATATAGGACAGATAGATAGCATTTTCCTTTGTCACAAATGAAAATGTAAGAAAAAAATATATTATGTAGGCTAAATTGACATCATGATCTTTGAATTTGATTTTTTTTTAAGGCATTCAAATGCTAACTAAGCTTTATAAATATAAATAATTTATAAAGAATATATAAAAAATTAGAGAGTTTCTGAATTGGTCAAGCATCCGCCCCGGATTGGCGTGAAAGGATGCGGGTTCGAGTACCGCCTCGTGATCGATTTTTTTCTATTCTTTATAAATTTATATCATGATCCTTTGTCAATAAATGAAAAACTAGTTAAACATACTTACTTACTTACTTACTCCTTTGGCGCTAAAACCTCGAAGTGGGTCTTGGAAACTAGATATAGGAACTATATACGAAAATAAAGGGCATAGGCGTCGAACCCATATAGATAGAACCCAGTTTCCACTGAACATTCTAGAATATTATATTTGACAAATACACTGGTAGGTATAAATAAGACGTAATTACAAGTTTGCTTCTCCTGAAGACATTTTCTCATTAAAACTTATCGTTGCTATCTCACTTTGTAATATTAACGTTCTGAATATAGAAAATAGTCGGTTTGTATTTAATATTAGCTGCGCTCCGCGGTTTCACCCGCGTGGCTCCGCTCCTGTTGGTCTTGCGTGATGATATATAGCCTATAAGCCTTCCTCGAAGGCTATCTAATACACCGAAAGAATTTTTCAAATCGGACCAGTAGTTCCCGAGATTAGCGCGTTCAAACAAACAAACTCTTCAGCTTTATAATATTAGTATAGATATGTATATAAATAGTAAGTATATATCAATGATTAACGCATACGATTTTAATATAATAGGTAGAAATTGATATTATTGAGTGAGTGAGCGTAAAAACTACTGATTTTAATTTTCTTAATTACAATTATTAATAATCTCATACCTCTATATCTACATTAATAATTAATTAGTCTTACACAGGCACATAAAATTGAAAAACTAACATATCGTAGAAACAAAACCCGCAATTGGCCAGCGTTGCGGATTATGGCCTAAACATATAGGGGGTATTATGTATATTTGGAATTACATTTGGAAGCGTGTTTTAGAAGTGTGAAAACAAATTGGTAATAATAAGTAAATATATAATTATATAAAAATATTTTAAATCAAACATTTCAAAATTTTATACATGTTTTTATATAACAAACAAACAGTGAATGCAGTGTGCTTTTGTATGCATTTAAATGGTTTAATTCTCGGTAAATTAAATTCATGGAAATTATTCCATTAGAAACGTATGAATAAATGCTAGCGATTCCAGATAGTTATTTTTGTGAGTTCCATGAACCGAGCATGGGCATATTATATTAGGCTTCTTCTTTCTAGCTGTGCCCCACGGTTTTACCCGCATTATTCCGCTCCTATTGGTCTTAGCATGATGAAACATAGCCTTATAAGTTATAGCCTTCCTCGATAAATGGACCATCTAGTACTGAAAGAATTTTTCAAATTATACCTGTAATTTCTAAGATAAACGCGTTCAATCAAACATACCGTTTTGCATAATTAAATGTTTATTTTTTTATTCATAAATTCTGTTTATTAAAAGCATATTAATATCTTCATAGTCGCCAATAATTGAAAAACTGGTATTATATCGTTGTCCTTTTTTACATACCTATAAATTAATGTTTTGCTCTGCAGACAAAAATTGCTGAACAGATTAATAACATTCCTACCTAATAATAATATAGTATAGTTTATTGAAATTTACAGGGGTAACATAATATTATTATAGAAACTTACCTAGTTCATAATACATTTTTTTTTTTTTTTTTTTTATTAAAGATATCGTAATCACTACATATTATAAAGCAGTCGCTTTTTCTGTCCCTATGTCCCTATGTCCCTTTGTATGCTTAAATCTTAAAAACTACGGAACGGATTTTGATGCGGTTTTTTTTAATACATAGAGTGATTCAATATGAAGGTTTTAGTGTATAATTTATTAGGTTTGAGACAAAGCGGGCGAAGCCGCGGGCGGTAAGCTAGTACATAATATAACATGGACATACTGAAACAGTTTCAGTGAAACTTCCTTATTGAAATGACCAGAAAATTTATTATTATTTATTTTATTTAACCTTATAAGTTATTTACCTATATATCAGCCAGAAAATATTTCCAAACCAAACTACAGAACCCTCATACCTACAAATAGCTCCAAAACACTCCAAAAACATCTATGACATTTCATTACATGCGGAGTTACTCTCAGGTATGAAAATGCAAATGGCGGACCTAACAGTTTCATCTTATGAATTATTTAAGCCAATGAATAAAACCGCAGATTCGCTCGCAACAAATTAATTTGTAATCTATTTACCTGGGTCCTTTAAATTGTTGTATTTCTTGTGGTATGTTTTTACAAGATTTTCAGTAGCTTTTGTTTTGATAAATAAAATAAATAAAAACTTTATTGACATGATAATATGTACTCATATGATAGATAATAATATGTACTCAATTATAATATGTGACAAATGATAATGGAATACTTTTTTGATTTTTTTAAATGGTTCCTCTTATGCGAAGTGTTGGTCGAGTAGAGGCAATCACGATAGTATAGTTCATGATCGGCTGTCATTGTAGATGTTTATTCATAATCGGCGGACCGCCAAAATCGACGATCATTTGTTGGGCCAACGCTGCCCATTGTGAAGAGGGTCCATAACACTGGACATTGGTAGAGTCAGTGAATTAAGTGCTATTAATAAAGAAAGGAAGATTTTTAATTTTAAATAGATATCTCGACTAATAGCTTAGTATTATATTATTATCAGAATTTTGTGATTACAAAAAAAATGTTCATGCCTTAATAAAGTGCGTTGAAGCAAGTCTATTTTTGCAAGACCTCCACAAATTTCATATATTTTAATCTTAAAGAGCTTGTACGAGATTCAAGATGAAATTTTGTTACCTTTTTCACGTAAAATAGGTATGAAGAATCCTAGATTATGTAACCAACCTTCAAATTCAACGAAGAAAAATTGTATTTTCTTTACTCCTTGAACTTTTTTGGGTCTGAATCTCAAGAATTCTTGTAAAAACGTAATACCTTAAAGATTAGACGAAACGCGACGGGGAATAAGTTGTATAAAATTTGGGTATTCATTTATTTTAATGAAAAAATATGTAGGTAGCAGATTATACACATAAACATTATGATTTTTATAAATTTTTCACTTCGATCGCATCTAATATAATAAAACTAGCTTTCCGCCCGCGACTTCGCCTGTTTTATTTAAAACCTAATAAATTATATACTAAAAGCTTTCTCAAGAATCACTCTATCTATTAAAAAAACCTCATCAAAATCCGTTGCCTAGTTTTAAAGATTTAAGCATATATAGGGATATAGGGACGGAGAAAGCGACTTTGTTTTATACTATGTAGTGATGAGTAGGTACATTTATTTTATATAGATTTACAGCATTATCATTCTATACACATTAAATTCACACAAGTACACATAATTTACAGTTATTTCCATATCTAGCTGCGCTCCGCGGTTTCACCCGCATGTCTCCGCTCCTGTTGGTCTTAACCTAATGATATAATATAGCCTATAGCCTTCCTTGGGAAATGATCTATCTAACACCGAAAGAATTTTTCAGATCTATCAGAAAAATTCTTTCGGTGTTAGATATATATATATATATATAGTACTTATCAGACTAGTAGTTCCTGAGATTAGCGCGTTCAAGTAAACGAACTCATCAGCTTTATAATATTAGTATAGATAGTATAGATAATTATCATCTAATATTATTTAATATTTTATAAATCTAAAACACCCTGTATCTACAAAACGAAGTATTTCTTTCGAAACGTTGTGTAACTGTACCTTTGCAATCGCATTGCAATTGCCGCGGGCTACGAGAAGTAGGCGACCAACTTTGGTATACAGGGTGCTATTTTTAACAACAAATAGTAATTAAATGGCAAATAAATTAGTCTAAATATAAAGCGTGAACAATTTTTTCACATTTCTTTAAGCTTTTAAATATAAAACATTTCTTTATCATTTTTAATACCTACATAATGCCTATATTAATATATGAAAATGTATAAATACGTGCCACGTTGTCAAAATAGCTCCATACAGAATCTTACCTGTCCATACAAATTAATATTAACCTGACCTAAAACCTGACCATTACAAAAATGGCGAAAGCACCAAGAAATAAATAATTAATCTCCACTTTGTCCCCATTTCTATGGTGAATAATAAATAAGATATTTACGCAATCTTCTGAAGTTTTTCAGCGTTGGATATTGCATTAATAATGTGATGACTGCAGGTATCTTGATAAGGAAAAGACAAAAGTTTTAAGTCCGACACGATGGTGTCAAATTCATGTTAAAAACTCAAACTTACCACAAAAACCTTTAGACATGGTTTATCTTTAAGCGCGGGTTATCTTTAATCTGGTTTAGTCGTATTTCACATAGACAACAATGTGAAAGATTCCTGGTTTAAAGTTAGACTGTGTTTAAATTGTTTTGTGGTAATATCATTAAGTTTTTTGTTCTAGTATATCTATCTACTATAGAAGTGTGTGTATAGAAATATTAATTTGATCAAAATAAAATGAAAAAATAAATTAATAAGGGCTGATTTTTCAATCGTTGGTTAAAACTTATTCATCGAATAACGTATTAAACTACCATTTCAAAAATGTATTTAATTGTCCGTATTTGACAGTTTACAGGTGACATTTTAAAATGTTCGTGTAACGGCCCTAAGTACATAATAGTGTTTTGTTTTAGTATATCTATCTACTATAGAAGTATGTGTATAGAAATATTGATTTGATCAAAATAAAATGAAAAAATAAATTAATAAAAGTAGTTTTTAAACGGTTACTTGTACACGCTACGCAAACACAATGTGCACGACGCAAACATTGGCCACTAATTTCTATATTATTAAAATTGTGTTAATAGCTATAACAAATTTCAATTAAATATAATTTATAGTAGGTAACATATTAAATTTATAAAATTAAACAATTTAAACCATCTTTCCATTCAACATCTGTGCCCGATTGAAGTATAAAGTTTTGCAAACTCACATCTAGTTAAGTGCAGTTTTATTAAAACTTTTACCGCAGTAAAAACTTCGTTCAAATATTATGTATAATTGGAACATATTATTCTTCTAAGTACTTTTACAAAAGTGTACTTGCACCGATGTTATTATTTGTATTTTACGCGCAAGAATGAGAAAGAAAATGTTTGTTTTTCATTATAAAATAGCAATCAGAGGACTCAGTTGAAAATCAATGCATTTTAATCATTTCCGACATCAATTATCTTGTGTTTGGTTGCCTGGAAGAGATGGCTTAGTAACCACATGGCCGCCATTTGTTCATTATAAATAAATAATAAATAAATCTTTATTTTGCCAAAAACATTAACTTTACAAAAATATGTGCGCTGACTCTTGAACTAGAGTAACTCTGTGTCTCAAGAGCCAGCGTTCCTCCTTATAAATACAACTACACAAGTACATTTTTTAAAGCAAAACAAAAATTCGGTTTGATTACAAAAAGTTTAAATTAAAAAAATATATAATATGCATAATATGTATGTGAGAGCGTGAGCGTGAGTGTGTGTGTGTGTGTGTGAGCGTGAGTGTGTGTGTGTGTGTGTGAGCGTGAGTGGATGTGTGTTAGCGTGTGTGTGTGTGTGTGTGTGTGTGTGAGTTCATTTCTCTTATTGTATGGTGTAAAACATTCATTCGTTCTAAAATTTTGACTGATATTTCAAAAGGTGTTCGAGCAAAACATCATTTGTCGGAGCAGTTAGTTCCATAATTTTTCACTGCTTTATTATATTGTAATAACATTTAAAATGTACTGATCTAACACAAGAAGAACAAACTACTACAAGAAAATTGCTACCTATCAGTAAACCAATGTTACGGTGCATTTACATCAAACGGACATAGAGATAGGGCTAGAGCAAGAGCATTCTTTCGATCTTTTAGTGTAAACGAAAACTCGTATTCAGTGTTGTTCAGTATTAGAACATTGCATAGAACTTTTCGAAATTCGAATGCCCTAAGAATAATGAAAGAATGCTCTACCTACGTCTGTTTACACCTTGGTTTACACTAAAATAATTTGACTTATTAGGGTTAAAATGAGCATTCGCTGTAACGATGTAAACGCACTGTTATGACGTAATAATCTGTTATATTTTTCTCTTCTATTCTATCAGTAAATCGAGATTCAAACTTGATTGACAATCTAAATGAAATAGTAATAGAGGATCCAACACACCTGTCATTTGGACCAATATCTCAAATCTACGATCATAAATCACTTTGTAAATCGAGCGTTTAATCAAAGCGAAATACGTCTTTATATAATCAACATACTGTCACATACTGTATTGTACATTTAGTACAGTCGTGTAGAGATGTAATAATTTGTACTGATGGGTAAAGAAGTTGTTATTTTTAGGGTTAATTAACGGACTGTGTTGATGAAAACTTTCAACATATTTTGTCAATATGTACTCGTGATGTTTCTCTTCCACCTAATAAAAAATCAAGTTATTATACTTTTTTAGTATGGTTAATTTTTGTGGAAATATTTTAGGAAAGTAACTAGCTCTAATAAACGCGAAGCCCATGTTAACTAGACATTTTCAAAATTCAATATGACAAATTAACAATCTTACAATATATTCCGTAGAAATCAAATAACAATTGAATGAACAAATTGGGCCAATTTGTCCAATCGTTAGTCATTAAGTCAAAACGGTCCAAGTCGTGTTCGTACGATTAATCAGTCGCCTCACAGTGCCCTGTCTGTTAATTTAATTAATGTGTAGTTTACGTAGTGTGTGTACGGTACAGTTCTCTAGATAAGTGAAAAATCATGTACAGTCGTGAGCAACTTGGGTTTAATTTATAATATAATGTTTTTCTTAAGTATAAAGGTCATAAATAAAAGAGTATTTTAATTGAAATATGTTTATTATAAAAAAGTCGTCCGACTGATATAATAAAAAAAAGACTCACACACAAACAGAAGCACACATACGAAGTGTACTACACCACCTACATGCAACGTAGCTTAAATTGTTATTACAGAAAATAATTACCTGTAACACATATGCCCTCCCAAACTCAAGGAATATGAAACTATACGAAAATATCCACATAAAATACTCTCCCACAAAACCATTTCGTTATTAACAACAGTATTTTCATCGTCAGATTTCACGTACACCGAAATAGTTTCCATTGTTCCTTCACTAACTATTAGTGAAATACAATGAAAGTCTGACGTTCGTATCAATCGCCTTACCGTAGACGTGTCTCTTTATATAATCAACACAGCGTATTGTACACAGCATGTTGGCGCGTGTGTGAATGTGGAGTACAGTCGTGGTGAAAAGCGTTCTGAAATATATATTTTTTTGTTGAATTTTTTAATATTGTTGCCCATTTGCTATTGATACTTGCTCTGGTTCTAGATTTATATGTTTTATATATTTGGTTGATTGGTTCCATAGTTTTTTTGTTATTTATTAATATTATAGTTAATACATTACAGATGCGCAGATGTGTGCTTATTTGTTGATCATTTACAATGTGAGTGTTAAATAAAGTAAGATTAAATATAGAAATACACGTGTATAAATATCATATTGTTAATTAGAGAGATTGTTATGGAGGATGAAAGTTGATATACTTCGTCATTTTGATATTTATTTCCTCGAACTCGAACTTTATAACACAATATTGCCAGTCATATACAAAATTAATTCAATTAAAATATTGATATTTGATGCTCTACAAATAGACCATTCTTTTCTTTCCTGTTTGCATTACGAATAAATAACAAAAACGAAACGTCTTAACACAAAAATGATTGCAAAAAGTCCCTCATCGCTGAGGGATTAAAGAAAACACAATACAGAAATATACAATTCAAATTCGGAATCTTTTAGACGGTTAGAACTTCAAAGCCTTGCTGGGAACGAACTTTTTTGCAGACGTCATGTTTTGAATAACTAAGAGTTTAAGAAAAAGTTCCCTACACAAGTTAATGTATCGCTTTCGTATGCGAGAGACGTTGGAAGTTTTTAACTTTATGAAACTTGTTCGACTCGTACGGGTCTTACGTTTGTCTCGTGAGGTAAGGGGATTATTATAATTGACGTTAGCGAACTATTTCTGTGTGAAGATAACTAAGCGTTCGTAATGTGAATCCATTTCATAAATGTAAAAGTGAATTTGGACTGGATTATGGCCTGAAACCTAGGTCTGCAGTGTAAATAAATATAGACTGATGGTGTTAACACCATCTTAATTTTCATATAAAGCAGTCCACACTAACAATTCAAATACAAATATTCTGGGAACGAAATATTCATCCAAACGAATAAAAACATTTAAAGACTCATGGTCAAACATTAGCTACCTATCTCTTTATCTTTATATGCAAGATGTTCGGCACAGCCAGTATAATTTAAAAAGTAAAAATATAAATACAACTTCAAATATTTGAACGTTTTAGCTAATTACAGCAACGCAAAGTCGTCATAACTGAAAATAAATAAATCAGTCTTCGATGAAACTGGTTTCATTTCCATCAGTTTGTTTTCTAACCACTCAAAAAGTGGCAGGTTCCACCGACTTCCGTACCTATTAAATAAAGAAAAACACTTCAAACGTTCTCGACTATTAAAAGAGGATATTTTTTAAACTTTCCGCGTCCACGTTTCGCTTTACTTGGTAACTTTAAATTGAGCTTGGCTGGTTCGTTTGCATAAAATATGACTGTTTTGTATACTATTATACAGTTACACATTTATTCTTTGGTATTTATGCAATATTCGAACTTGCATCGTTACAAGTTAAAGTTTACGCATAAGTTAGGGTAGTTTAAAAATTTTCCCTCATTTTCGTAAAATAAAGAGGTTGTTAAATGTTCCATGAATGTGAAGTCTAATATCATTCTTCATATTATGATATAAAATACGTAAATATGTAATAATATACTGAAATAATTCGCTAAGATTCACACTTTAACGAGAAATAACTACAATAATTTTTTAATTATACTTCATAATTATGTTAATCATTTTTCGAGTAAATAAGAACAAGGGTAGAAATTTTGGTCCTTATTCTATAATTATATTGTTTACTAGCTTCCGCCCGCGACGCCGTCCGCGCGGAAAAATTAAGATTTACTTTTTTCTACGTATTTTTCCGGGATAAAAAGTATCCTATTTTATGCCCAGGATAATAAGGTATAATTATACCAAGTTTCATCGAAATCGAACCGTTACTTTTCACGTGATGCCTGAACATACAGACAGACAGACAGACAAAAATTTTTTTAATCACATATTTGAGTTTTGTATCGATCCAGTAACACCCCCTGCTATTTATTTTTTCAATATTTTCAATGTACAGAATTGACCCTTCTACAGATTTATTATATGTATAGATTAAAATATCTAATCAATTATAACATACAATAAATTCCACTGAAGTCTAACAACGAACAAATTCCATTATCTACTTACACCCACTTAAATATTCAAAGCGTCCAAATTAAATTGTTTCAAAATAATTAATTAAATACTTTCCAATCCACTTTTCTACGCGATTACACTTAGCAGTTCAGCTAGTATCGGTACCATGTAACATAGTTTGGCGCAAACTTTATATTTATTTAAGCCTCTTCAACTGACACGCGATTATCATCTTTCCTACCTTGACTCTAAGGGTGAAATTCCTTTGAATAGAATATACCACGAAGTACCTTCAGGATAGTGTTGTTTAAATTTATGAGAAGTTGATCGTTTACAGAGTTTGCTTTGACCATTAAGTTGCCTTTGATCCTTTTTCTATTTGTTTGGAATGTAATGAATGTTTATTTTGAAGGGGGTAGTTATTTTTTTTATTAATTTTAGTTACTACTAGCTTACCGCCCGTGGCTTCGCCCTCTTTGTCTAAAACCTAATAAATTATATTACTAAAACCTTCTTCTTGAAACACTCTAGGTATCTATTAAAAAAACCGCATCAAAATCCGTTGCGTAGGTTTAAAGATTTAAGCATACAAAGGGACATAGGGACAGAGAAAGAGACTTTGTTTTAAAGTATGGACAATGGATCTGGACAAAATTAGGTCATCAATTTGATTTAAAATAATTTCATTTTCAACATATTTATCGGTTGTAAAATTAACATTACAAAACTGATTAATTAACAACCCAATAGCCTCATATTAAATCCAGGCATTTCAATAACCATCCTTTGACAAACTTTTCCTACAAACTACTAACTCCAACAATTCTACTTATTACAAAGTCACTTCACCATCTGTTAATTAAAGGCTTTTTATCAAAATTAAATAAGTTGATACTTGCCCAATCAAAGTAATTAACGACAAAGTTAACGGGTGGTCAAATAACTTCAAATTCTGAAGGCTTGGCTTTGAGTTACATAATTTTAATTGGAAATACTTCAAACAGCCTTTGTTTAAGCTCATTTTTGATTTCAGTTTCAATTTTAAACTTGCATTTTTCATCCGGGTTGGATAAAAACTTAAAAAGCTGGATTACTCTTATCTATGGGCCAACATTTTTCCACTATCAAAAGAGATGAGTCGAGAAGTGTAGAGATTTTTGTTATGATTAAAAATCTCAATTTTTCAGTGAAGTTTTCTTTTCTGACACTTGTATTAAGCCCTGTAAATGAAAAAACATCTAACATACCTACTTCATTAAAAAATATACTTACCAGCCGAATTGTTAACCTCTTTTTTTGAAGTCGGTTAAAAATACATGTAAATTTCAAAACCTTGCACTATTCAATAACAAAAAAATTATGTCAGATAAACTATATCACTTTAACTACTCCATAAAACAACTCCACAGCTACAGCAATATACAAAACCCCAAATCACGCGTATACAAATAATTTATATACGTGTTACAATCACACTGACTCAAACTTCCCAACTCGATAACTTTATTTTCCCATAACTTTTCCAAGATTAATATTTTGGTACTACCCTCGGGGACATGGTAACATTTAGGCTACATTTCTAACTTTTGGCTTCTCGCGTGATGTGACAATCAATTGACGACCTCTTTAACCGACTACACGAAGAGAGGGTACGAGAAATTTTGGGAAATAACAGTTTCGGCATATTTTGTTGTATTGTTACATGAGATTTTATTACCCATTTACCATGGTTAGACTTATTTAATAATTCTCATAGAATGGTATCTAAATACAATCGAATATACAGTGCGACATAAAAGAGATGAAATTAATTAATTTGGAACTAATTTTTTTTTCATTATCTGGCAACACTAAATTTTCAATGCAGCTGTCAAGTTGCATAAAAATTTGTTGTTTTTTTGGTGAAGTTGAGAATTCTTAAGATAAAATTGTAATTTTGAACAAGAAATTTACTCAAAAAAGGAGAAATCATGAAAAAGGTTAAACGTAGCGGTGTCCGTGATGCCATGTATAAAGTTTTAATTCGGTGTTTCTCATAATTTCAAGCTGAAAAACGAGAAAAATATTTGGAAAACGTTTTAAAACGTACAGCAGATTATACCGGTGAGATTCCATTTGTTTTTGCTCAGTACTACGTAAAATAGAATATTCTATTAGTGACGAGTGTTTAATGTACGTATCTAGGGCGATTATTACGTTTTTGAAATTTAATTTGAGGTTATTTGTATGTAAACAAAAACTAGTTTTTATAATGCGACCAGCACAATTTGAGTCAAGAAGTTATATCCAATCCAACCAGCCTTAAATAGTATAGTGATAACTATTTTCATACAACTACCTATGAATCCTTACTTACTACTCTAGAGTGGCGCAGGGACCCAAAGTGACTCTTGGCCTCCGACATAAAAAAAATATTTTTAAGCTACTAAATAAATATGTTGAATGCACTATATATTTGATTTTATTCATCTTAATTCGTTTGTTATAGGGGTTTCTGAAAGCACAGTACGCAGGATAGTGGAGCAATGGAGTAAAAATGAGTGAGAATATCTACAAAAAATAAATAAAAATATGTAGTTTTCAAATCACCTTGTTTTTTTTTTTACCTGACGGACCCAGAAGGAGGGTAATGTGTTTGAGCCTAAGGTTTGAGCTGTATGTATGTATGTTTGTTTGTTCGTATGTTTGATTCTATGTGCGCCTCTGCAGTCTAAATGGCTTGACCGATTTCTATAAACTAATTCCAAATACATTTAAGTAAAATTTGACCTAGGTAGGTTATTTAAAATACTAATGTATTTTTGTCTTAAATTTACACGATGATCAATGAAACAACTTTAAATCGCGGTATTTATTACTTTTAATATTTTGATTTTTATTCTATAGTATTAAGATCGCTTGCGTCGCAGTATCAGTGTTGCTATATGAGCGACGGTGGCGCCCTCATTTTTTTTCATCTCTTTTGTGTCGCACTGTAAATCAGTTGTTTAAAACTATCTGTTGAATGAAAACTATTTTCGCTTCAGACATATATTTGGTTAGTCCTTCAGTTTCAACAAAACTGGCATGTTAAAGAACCAAAAAAATTCGATAGCCTTCCACCAATCTACAGTTGCCCAGCATGTTGGATTTTGGACTATAACCTCATAGTGGTAAGAGCAAATTTAGAACGACGATGACGTTGACTAAGCCTGCGTGTTGGATTATGCACTGAAGAACTAGGAAATATTCGGAGTGGTAATCAATTTTATTGGATAAAAGTGCTGATGATGATCAGCTATAGACAAGCTTGTCTTATTTCTGCCCTATTATAACGCCATTCACAAGGACAGGGAGAACATTTATTTTTTTCACAGATTTTCCAGAACTTTCCATACATAATTTCTAGGAAGAACCCTATGTTTATTATATGAAGCATAATAGGAATATGTCACAGCATGCTATCAAATAGAATGCATCACAGCGTTCTCAGTCATAATTCAATTAGCTGAGAATACTCTGTTTCTCAAGCACTGAATATTAATCAGTTTCTATATAATTTCTCTATGGCTTTAGGAAGTTTGGTACAAGTGATAAGCATTTAGTACATTGACTACTACAACCTAGACTACAACTATAATAGCAAAAACTATTACCTATTATGAATGATATCAAATGTACGTACAATAAGTTGATGAATTGACAGTAATGAACTAATGACACTTTTTGCTATATTTGTATGCCACGCGGCGTAAGCGTGTTTCTCTCTCTCTCTCTCTCATAAAAAGCAAATCAGTTATTTTAGCAACTTCGGGTGCAACCATCCGGGTACAACCATCCGGGTGCCCCTTAACACATGCCAAGTTTTTTGTTAATAGAATTTAACTATGATATTTATTAGTAGCTGTATCAACCATTTAAAATGATGTCACATATCTCTAGATTAAATTACAATTAAATTATCGTTAAATAAAATTAAAATCCGCTATCGCTTATAACTCACACCGCTTTCCATTAACCGCATCAGCGAAGTAAGCAACGGAGCAATTTTGGCCGAGTTAGTACTTCAGCTCTAGGATTTACTACAATGGACGGATTTCAACTTTTTCAATTTCTATCTACATACCATTATTGTTGGAAAAATTCGTATTTGTTTACAAGCTAATTGCATTTTTAGGAACAATTTTAGATATTATAATATGAATGTAAATGTAAATATTATGTTTATGGAGTTTCTTGCTGGTTCTTCTCCATAGATACTGCTTTCCGAATCGGTGGTAAATGTTAAAATATGTAATGACTTTTCAAAATCCATCTGCCGTTTCATAAATGTATGTAGGTAATACTTTTTTAGACTAGAGATAGTACTTAGTAGATAATTATATATGAGTTAGGTAAAACAATTTTTTTTTTTATAATTGTTGTATGTGGCCAATTCAGTTTATGAAATAATTATAAATGTACTTCTGTAAATTGTATTAATTGAGTCATTATTGGTGTGTCTAATAAATAAATAAATAAATTAATTAATTAATCCAGTCGACCTCAGATATAAAATATAATATTTTACAAAATTCTGCGGATCAGCGCTATGCTATCAATTATTTTCAAAGAAACCACTTTATGCCCAAACTTTGATTTTGAACAAAGGCTTAAATTAAATTTTCACCATTTATCTTTCATAATGCCAATCAAAATATTATAAGGTAACAAGACGTGTTCGAGCATTAGCAGTTTTAATTTTCCACCATTCAAAATTAAAGAGTATTTTTTTTCTGTGAAGATTGACACTTCTGAGTTTAAAAAATAAGTTGGGTCGTGGTATTAATTATTATTAGTTCTGGATGATAAAATAATCGATTCAAATAGTAATTTTTAATGTATTTGAAGAATTAAATGAAGGATGGTAGATATATTATACAGTAGTGAGTAGGTACCTACCTAAAAATATTAATTAAAACCAGATCAAACTTCAACGTATCGCGAAAACTGTCTTTAGGTAGTAATACTTTATGGGGAGAGAATTAACTCTTGAAAAATAAAAAAATAAACTAATTTAATTATGCATCTGGACGATCGTACAAATACGATAATTTTTAGTTAAATGACGTCTATAGTGTGAAAAAAAGTTTCACTTTTACCGTAGTTTCATAAAACCACACAACATTTTTTAAAGATTCGTTATTTTATGATTCTCAAATATTTCCACATAAAACTGGGACAAATTACTAGTTAAACAAAATCCCCGTGGCGTGACACATGATCAAGTTGAATTTAACACCGTATTACGATCCAGTAATTAATTGATATCGATATATGCTGCGATTTTCCTGTAATGCGAATTAATTTTCAGTATAAATAAAATTAATTGTTTTATGGGCGGTTTTTACCGGGAATTTTATGTATGGTTAAGCTTATTAATTGCAGGGGGTGGGGGGTAAAGTTTTATACATAATTCATTATTTTGTAACACGATACTGAACGACATGTTACATACTTATGTATCTAAATATTTTATGTTTTGTCGTCGACAAAACTATGTGCAAAATCTACGATTATACCTACCTACAGAAACATATTTAACACATACATAACAGTAAAAGGCTAGCTTAGCGTATAGCCTTCCTCGATAATTGGGCTATCTAACACCGAAATAATTTTTCAAATCGGACCATTAGTTCCTGTGATTAGCGCGTTCAAACAAACAAACAAACTCTTCAGTTTTATAATATAAAGTAGGTACCTATAGATTATTCTGACAATATTACGCAGATTGAAGGCATTGCGAATGTTACTATCAAGTTTCCTGAAAAACCCTTCAGTTGTTTTGGCGTGTACTTTTTGTAGCTCACAAACATCCATAAATCTATGTGAAAAATACATTTGTATATACCTATCGATTTCAAAAATATGTTTCTGTTGTACAAAATTACGCTGATTTGACTATAGTAAATTATTTGCCTACAAGTTTAATTTTATTATATTGTATTATGTAAGTTTTTAGACTGATACGATAACCTTCAGAAATCCTTCGTACCTAGCCATGTTATATAAATAGAGTAACAAACAACTTGAAGTCTTAAATTGAATTAATAACCACTTTTCGTTTATTATCAATAACTCCCAGACACGATAGGTTAAGTCTTCGCAATCAGTCATTCGCACTTTCTTTTTCTTACTTCTTCTTACATACCTAAAGTAAAAACAGTAAAAACGTCAGAAAAGTGACTCGTTTATACGTTGACGTTGACAAATGTCTGTATTATGCCGCATCTGCAACGAATGATGCTCATTGCCGGCTCAATCGATAGGTTTAGCGTCTGTGTGGTGCTTAATCTATGTACTCGTAGTATGTGTTTATTATTTACTCTTATTTAGTTGCTGCTTCATATCGTGGAGGTAAGATTTATGAAATGACTGAAATATAAGAAAGAAAATAACTAGTTTATCACAAGGTAAAAAAAATATAGGTTTACCAGGTAAGTAATTAAATCCAATCTAATCACAAAATATTAATGTAAAACAATTGATGTAGGTATGTAGCCTTAAAAATCATACCTACAAATCTGTACAAAGACAGTGCAAACAAAATAACAGACACACAGAAACAAACTGTTTCAGTTTTTCGACATTTATTAGGTAGGTACTAGCTGTCCCGGCAAACGTTGTTCTGCCTTACTCTTCATCATTTAGGGGTATGAAAAATAGATGTTAGCAGATTCTCAGACCTACCCGATATACACACAAAATTTCATGAGAATCGGTCCAGCCGTTTTGGAGGATTATGGTAACTAACATTGTGACAGGGGAATTTTATATATAGGAATATTGTAAAGGCACTAGGCAGTAATATTTTCTCATCAAACTTCCATGTAGAAACAATAATCCGTACATTTTACATGCTTATATTTTGACTTAAAACACCTCCAAATTGTCACCAATTCAACCAAAATTTAGCGTAGCATTTCCAAAAACACATAATGACTGGATTACCAAGTTAAATGTTGATTTGACGATAATTGCATTGCATAGGTACGTAATGACGGTGCTTGTGTCAAGTATTGGATTACCGCGTTTGTTGGTAATTGTAGTTTTTATAAATTGTAACCGCTTTATTTTGCTAGTTGTGGGGCAAATAGTTTATTCGTAGGTGGTATATATTTTCCTTTACTTGTATGTGGGAAGTAGGTAAGAAGCAACTTACAGTTCTCTTAATACTATGTAAGGAGGTATGAGAAGATAACCTTAAAATATCAATAGATATATTTTTTAATCGTAGACGTCAAGAATAAAAAAATAAATGTTTAAATCTAGGAATCGATAGTTTACTTATGTAAAATTGAAAAATCATGATCTTAAAATGCGTCCGTAACTACAAAAACACACTTAAAAACATATTAATAAGAACATATAGAGTATAAACACACTTAACAAACATATTAATAAGTACATATATTAGCAAGTATCTAATATAATATACTATAAGGTACATAACTACAAATACAGACGAAATAAGTAAACTCCTCCTGTTTCCAATTTTTTCCAAGTCGGTTAAAAAAGTACAAAAATTAAAAGCATGATTTAAAAATTTCAATAAAATCAGTCTTTATCACGAATCCCAATCCAATATTTGAATGAACTTCGAAAGGTGCACTGTGATTAAAAGCTTTTAAAATCTTCAAGGAAATTTTCTTTTAATTCTGTTAAAAGGAACTCATTTTACTAAACGCGATTGGAACAAGACTTTCAACTTATTTTCAATCACTTTATCTAGGATTAAAAAGTCGGGAAGAAAATCTAAAGCTTTATTTATGCTAGTGCTAGTTTGGTATTTAACAATACATTTTATTTTTATTTTTGGGGTCTTCAAGCGTAGAGTGAACAGGTACCTTCTAGGGAAGCGCGTTCCATCTAAGACCACATCTCAGCTTAACATCAGGCGAGATTGTGGTCAAGCGCTTCCCTATTACCAATAAAAAAAAAAAAAAATATTAGTTATGTATTTTTTCTCCTTAGCCTTTTAGATTTGTTTATGAAAGCACTATAAAATCTACCGACTTTGAATGGATATAAAAACTAAACTAGGATGGATTCGTTGCTCTGCCTCTTCCTCACTAATATAATAAGAGGGAATGTGTGTTTGCTTGTTTGTCGTTCTTTCACGATTTTATGGTACTTATAATTTTAATGCCTGGAGATAATAAAACGGTGAAACATCTTATTCCCCCTTTTGTTCGTATATTAAGACGAAATTAATTCACGTTTATGGTGTAAACTGTGGCAAATAAAATACGAATATGGCTTGAGAGTTGAGTGATATTTTTGTCTTTATTACACACTCTTTGTTTTATGTCTAAACGATATTATATTTTACATGATTGTAAAACTTGGTTTTTAATTTCTCTACCCCAACACATTTAAAACGTGGGCTTCCGCCAGGAATCAAGGGAACCAAGTAGGGTCATAAAAATGGTTTATGACCTATCCTTTCCCTATAGAACAATATTAAGACGAAATTAGTTTCAAGATTTGTTCAGTTTAAAGAACAAATAAAAAGACCTTACTATAATTATACGAATGATTATGATAATAATGATGTTACCAAATTGTATTTCTTCTAAAAATCGTTTCCAAATAGACGAAACATTTTCCAATATTAACGGTTTAATTGCGGTAATAATGAATTCAAAAAGCTTGAATAAATTTCCTAATGATTATAGCTTCAGAGCGTTTCGATTGAAGCGGTATCCCAATTAAGGATAAACCTTCGAATTAATAATTTAAAAATGGATGCGGTATTTTATTTTAAATTGATCTCGAACATTGTAAGTGCTAGAAAATTAGAAAAACATCTAACCTTAAATACGAAATACTGACTGTGGCATTATTAAAAGGAGCAAATACGTTACTTACTTATTATTACGTAGCCCATGAAATTTTTTTACAATACTTTTGAAGATAAAATGATCATTAAATATAATTTTAAGCTATCCTGTAAAAACAGTTGTCGCTGGATATGACTTTTGAGTTCAATTAATAAGCCAGTGAAAAAAAATTTGAGTTTTCATTTACTTGCACATCATCATCGTTCACACCAGCATAAATCTAAATACCACATAAATTTCATATATTGCTAAAATTCTTACAAGAAATTACAATTTCAATCAAAACATATTTGCCACATCCAAAACTAAACATCTTCTCTGTAGCTCCTAGTTCAATTTGTTAACAGTAAATTGGATGCGGTTTTGTATTGCGTCCAATAGTTTGTAGGATTCAATGGCAGACATCTTTAACAACTATAATTAAAATACCTTTAACGGTTTCAAGAACAACAGAAAACTTTGTACAGAATGTAGCGATCGGAGAATAAAACTGTATTAGTGAAACGTTTTTTTTTTTTGTTAAAGTAGTTACAATAGTTTCTATTCGTTTATATTTATGTGCTAAAGGGCTATCGAATTTAGAGTAAACCTTCCATACTATGACTTTTTACGTATGTGTGTATTACTATGACATACATACTTTGACACATTGCTCAAAGCATAAACTATCATTAAAGACTCTAGATAGAGCTATCATTCATAATATTTCATTCAATTTTAAATTTAATATCAGCTCATTCTTTCAGTTTCAAATAATGCACAAACGAAAGAGACAGATAGCGAAACTCAATCTCGTATTCAAACATTTCACAAAGAATTGGCGGGTAAATCATTGAAAAAACATACATTAAAATGTCGAAATCGCAATTCATTATACCAGTTAAATTAATTATACATTAAATATTTGCAATCGTAATGTAAATATACAGATCGGGCGAGTAATTTTGTTGTTTGCACACGACGACACGAAACTTTTAAGAGGTAATTTTACATTGATTACGATTGACTTATAATTTTGGATGCGGTATGATTTTGGTTGTGGAGTAAAATGAATTGGTATGCTATGGAAATTATGTTCAAATGTAAAGGAGAGGTTTGAATTAAGTACTGTTAGTTAGGTTATTCATAGATCATAATTTTGTATTAAATCAAAATAATTGGTACATTTTCATTACGCTCAGGATTGTAAACTCTAATAAATATTGAATTATTAAAATTTAGGTCAGTCATAGCTCATAGTTAAAAAAATATATATTAAAATCATCTGTATAACATTAATTATAGGGAGGTGAATAATCTACCAAGATTTTTGTAAATTGTATGTAAAAAGTATCACTACATAGTATAAAACAAAGTCGCTTTCTCTGTCCCTATATCCCTATGTCCCTTTGTATGTTTAAATCTTTAAAACTACGCAACTGATTTTGATGCGGTTTTTTTAATAGATAGAGTGATTCAAGAGGAAGGTTTTAGTATATAATTTATTAGGTTTTAGACAAAGCGGACGAAGCCGCGGGCGGTAAGCTAGTATCAAATAAAATATAGAAGTTTGGGCACCAAATGTAGAGTATAGAGTGGGTTCATTTTAAAAGATTATTAATTAAGAGCAATTTTCAATACATTTACCACCTCTACATTTCCCATCTCTTACGACTAATTCTCATAAATTCCCAATTCATATGTTTGCGTACAGTAAGTTATGTTAATCTCTAATCCAGCCTCCAACTTCGAACATTTGGCATTAAAATCAGAATTTATAGTTATTCGAGGATCCCATCCAATTACAATTATAATTACGGTCTGGGATAATTGTAACTTATGTTGTTTTTGTTTTGTATTTTACTGTTATCTTGTATAATTATGCTATTAGCTACTTGCCCCGGCTCCGCTCATCTCAAACCGATAAAAACAGTAGCATGCAGATATATTCTAGTAAGGAATTTTCAAATAGATATGTAAATAATAAGCTGCAATTGCGCAGATATTTTCGTAAAAAAAAAATAATTCACAATGATTGAGCTCACTCACTATGTATTTGCAAGCAATCATGTTGTGTCATTTACCTATGTTGTGATGAGACAAATAAAGTTATATTTTATTTTTATTTTTATTATTGAGTAGATTAAAAAATATAACAAGCAAATTACTATGCTTTAAAACTCTACACTTTCATAATATTAAATACTTACATCAAATAAAACGTATCTTCGTTAACGTAACAACAAAAAGTACATAAAAAATAATCTTACGGTCTTACTAATAAAATGTGACCCATTCGCTTTGCAATGGATTAGTAATTATTGCAATAACCTGTCTTGTTGAAGTGAAACTTCCTTATCGGGGTTGGAAAAAAATTTAGTGTAACATTTTTTCGTTACGCGTAACATTTTTCCGTTACGCGCCATCTTTTTCTTATCCCTACCACGCGTGATTCGACGTATTTCTGTAAAATCGCATATAGTAAATTATTTTTTGAAAAATAAAGTCATAAAGAAGTTTCACTTCTTACGTGTGTACATACTAGTACACGCACGTCGCACACATTTTTTTTATGATTGACGTTTCATGTGAGCACGAGCAGGACATAGCTATGGTAGAAAATGGTAGAAATTTATCCATTGTTTAACTTTTTATTAGTAAGGCCGTAAGAACATACTTGAAACACCTTTCACAATCATCTAAATTCTAAAGAATACCTTTAAAAATCTTTTCTAAAAGAAAACGCCTAAATATATCACCAAAATTCCATCCTACATTCTTCACAGTTCACACGCAAGGCTAAGGCATCCTATATAAAGGTATAATTAATGGCATGAACTACCCGCTGTTAGAAAAAATTTATGGGGTATTTTCTGAAGCTTCTGGTGGTATAACCGATCATTATTTATGGCATCGATTATTAATGGTTAACTGAAAAATTGAGACATTATTACATACTATATAAATAATTAATTTATTGTGTGTCTAATTCCATATCAATTGGACACTTAAAATTGATAATATTTTCTTTCGAAAGGTGCGAAGTCGTATATTATCTCGTAATTCATGTTTTTATTCACATACTTAGGTACATATTATATTTAACTGATTGATGAAAAGTACCTATTTTATCTTCAACATGTATGTTTAAGAATAAATAATTAATCATTAATATTATCACATTTTCTATTAAATACTTACATAAATCGTGTAGAATTTATAATATTAGTACTTACCTACTACCTACCTATCTGTTTTCACTACTTTTCGGTCTGGATTATTACGAAATATTTCAAGTAACATGTTGTTACATTTTCATCATAATTCATAAACAACAAATAAGAATTCGTAACAATTGGAGTGCTATCTATTTATTTTACTTAAATATAGATCCAGATAGATATTTCAGATAGACTGTACTACAAACACAAACAAGCAATGGTTACACGGTTTTAACGAATTACTATGAATTCTCACATGTTTTCTATTTTTGCTTGAAGTATTCAAAAATTATATTTTTAATATTTTTTTTCAGCAGAAGTGTAGCCGAAATAACTCTTTATAACAACTGGTACATATAACAACCTTCTTATACATTATTTTGAGTTTTGACTAGTTTACTGCCCACGGCTTCGCCCGCGTAGTTTAATTAAATTCCCTCTGGCTCTTAACTATTTCCAAACTCAAAGTCATACATTTATTTATTCAATTAGACTTCTTCTAGAAGCACATTGGAATAGTCATTACATATTTTTTACATTTACCACCGATTCGGAAAGCAGTGTCTATGAAGAAGAACCGACAAGAAACTCCATTTCCAGAGCTCGCTGTGCTCGCTCTATTATGTGAAAGAAAGACAAACAAACTATCGCATCCATACTAATATTATAAATGCGAAAGTAACTCTGTCTGTCTGTTTGTTACTCAATCACGCCATATATACTATACATACATAAACTAGTATAATAATATAATTAACTGATTTATGCAAGCAAATTAATATATATTTACTATGTATGGATGTTTGAATAAATAATTTATGTATAAAATAAATAAAATCGTGTAGAATTTACAAAGTACCTACCTATCTGTTTTCACATCTTGTCG
This sequence comes from Colias croceus, assembly GCF_905220415.1. Classification (NCBI taxonomy): domain Eukaryota; kingdom Metazoa; phylum Arthropoda; class Insecta; order Lepidoptera; family Pieridae; genus Colias; species Colias croceus. Next base: position 6,849,909 of record NC_059560.1, read on the forward strand.
GTCTGGATTATTTCAAAGTAAATATTTCAAGTTGTTACATTTTCATCATAAAAATTCATAAACAACAAATAAGAATTCGTAACAATTGGAGTGCTATCTATTTACTTAAATATAGATCCAGATAGATGTTTCAGATAGACTGTACTACAAACACAAACAAGCTATGGTCACTCGGTTGTAACGAATTACTATGAATTCTCACATGTTTTCTATTTTTGCTTGAAGTATTCAAAAATAATATTTTTAATAATTTTTTTTAGTAGAAATGTAGCCGAAATAACTCTTTATAACAACTGGTACATATAACAACCTTCTTAGACATTATTTTGAGTTTTGACTAGTTTACTGCCCACGGCTTCGCCCGCGTAGTTTAATAAAATTCCCTCTGGCTCTTAACTATTTCCAAACTCAAAGTCATACATTTATTTATTCAATTAGACTTCTTCTAGGAGCACTTTGGAATAGTCATTACATATTTTTTACATTTACCACCGATTCGGAAAGCAGTGTCTATGAAGAAGAACCGACAAGAAACTCCATTTCCAGAGCTCGCTGTGCTCGCTCTATTATGTGAAAGAAAGACAAACAAACTATCGCATCCATACTAATATTATAAATGCGAAAGTAACTCTGTCTGTCTGTTTGTTACTCAATCACGCCTAAACTACTGAACCAATTTGCATGAAATTTGGTATATTATAATATGGTATATATATTTTGATACCCGAGAAAGGATATAGGCTACCTTTTATTGCAAATTATATGTACCACGGGCGAAGCCGGGACCGGCCAGCGGCCAGCGGACCACTAGTTTACTATGTAAGTGAGGATGCATTATTATTAGTAAGGTTTATTATCGAGATAAATTAGTACGGCCCTCCAATTGGACGTTTCGGGCCACTCCAAATGTTCAACAATTATTTGCTAATTCACTGTTGCAGTTAAAATTTAACTTTCACGTTGATTAATGTTACTTTTTCAAGTGCTAGTTAGGGGTGAGGTTTCCGCTTTTAGTGGAAAATATAAAAGAATAGAGAGTACAGCATCGAAATATATTTCAGAGTGTATTTGCTTTTTGTTTTGATTTGAGATGTTCTGCTCTGTTGCTTTATATTTCGTCATTACATGATTAAAACAAAGTTCATACGTCTTATACACAGGTCTTATAGTTTTCAGTTTGCTGTATTGAAAAATGACAGTTATAAAAAAATGAGAAGATAAACGTGCTTAGTACAAAAATTAATAAGGAATGAAAACAATAACCACAGTAGATAGGTACCTACGTACATAGTCAACCTTCTTATTTCTTTATCATATTACAAAACGAAAATCATATTTACTATAAGATAACTTTAACTAAGATGATCTTTAACTAAGATAACGTATTAAATACATTATAATAATACTTAACATTTATTATCGATATAACCATTTTCCTCAAAGGTATGGGAGGAGCAAATCTCTTTCCAATACAGTATTTTGTAAAGTTCTACAAAGTCGTAACGAAGTGAATAATTATAGCGATTTGCGTAGAATGGACGTTTCTTATGTATGTACATATTTGAGGTACAATATTTATTTTCCTTAAATAATTATATCGAGCAGCTATGTATATTTTCTCCTTAACTTTGTAGACGTAGTAGACGTGATCGTACGTGGAAGAATGTACCTAAGAAGCCCCTAGCAATATATTATGTGTTTGCCAATAGGAAGTTTAGATTGTAGGCATTTGATATACCTAAATTTATTTAAGATCCTGTTTTACTGTGGTGGTGAGCACATAACAACAGATGGCATGTACTCCTTTAATTAATTTGCCATAAAAAAATAATGCATTTTTAAATTGAAAATTTTATTCGAAAATTTCTTATGTAAATTAAATAAAAAAAAAATTAAGGTGGAAGTCGCAAATCTGTACGCACCACTAAGTTATCTAATAAACGAATCTTAAAATCGCTTTCACGGAGTTTAATCAAGCATATTAATGAGATTTGGAAACTTTGTTAATTGTTTATTACTGTTTATATGTACATACTTCGTTTGGGCCGTTGTTAATGACATTTTATAGGCTGAAATTTTGTTACACTGGCTATTTATACTTTTATTTTATTTAACACTTTATTATCAGGGCCGAACCGTGAACTTGTGGGGCCCTGGGCTGAAACTACCCAGGGGCCTTTTTTCTTGGAAATGTTCATATTTTCTTAATACTTACTTTCGCAATTTTGTTATTTTAACATAATCAAATTTGATTTTAAATCGTTTCATTAGTTCAGGTGTCTATCGCGGACAAACAAAGTGACACGTAATTTTTTATATATATTAATAAAAAAATAATAAAATAATGTTACTCATCCATACTAATATTATAAATGCGAAAGTAACTCTGTTTGTCTGTCTGGTACTCAATCACGCCTAAACTACTGAACCAATTTGTATGAAATTTGGTATAGAGATATTTTGATACCCGAGTAAGCGGAAGTATGTACCACGGGCGAAGCCGGGGCGGACCACTAGTTTATTATAAATTAGTAAAAGAATCTGACAGTTATGTTATTTAAATAATAATTTAGAAATTGACCGTTCTGCATTTTTGTGCTGCAAATTCTTTTATTGGTCATCACATTGCAAGTCTTTTGTTAGATCACAATTTATGGAAAGAAGTAATAAATTATTTAGCCGATCATTCGCCATTGTTCTCCTATATTTATTTTCTACTAGAGGTCCGCCCCGGCTTCGCCCGTGGTACATATTTCGCAATAAAAGGTAGCCTATGTCCTTTCTCAGGTATCAAAATATCTCCATACCAAATTTCATGCAAATAGGTTCAGTAGTTTAAGCGTGATTGAGTAACAGACAGACAGAGTTACTTTCGCATTTATAATATTAGTATGGATATATGACAGGAGAAGGAGCGTTCTGCTTCACAGCTAGTCATTGGCAAAGTTAAAAAATCTTTAAAATGGTAAAGCAGTTAAATAAGTCAATAAGTTTATTTTCGTACATTATTATTCATAAAGTTATAAGATATTACAATAATATTCACTACTTCTTCCCAGGTTGGTTTGACTTTTATACACGTTTTAATTTTTATACCTCATTAATATTTTAATGAAATCTCGAATGAAAAACGACGACGTTACGTTAAGCAGCACGGCGAAAAGTCCCTTCTATGATAAGTAGATTAAAATACACCGACCAAAAACAACCTGTCGTTTGTTTTCTCCGTTCCGTTCCATAGAGTCCTTATAAAAACTGATCAACGTATAATTACTAGCGTAAGACCTAGTTGATAGTCTTTTACTAACATTCATCGGCCGCTGCGTCCCAGTAGAAGAGAGACAATGTAATAATCCAGTAATTATCATAAGTTCACCTAGGAATTCGAGATAATGTAAATACTTATATATTGACACCCTTAAAGTTTTCTCAAAACCTACATAATATGGTAGGGTGTCAAGCAACTATTAAATTTCAAGGTCAAAGGTCACAAAAATCGGTTGTTGCGCTTTCTTTGGAAATATCTCATTTCCTGTGGGTTTTTTGCTATTTTTATTTACTAGCTTTCCGCCCGCGGCTTCGCCCGCGTTTTCAAAGAAAAACCCGCATAGTTCCCGTTCCCGAGGGATTTCCGGGATAAAACCTATCCTATCTCTCAAGTTGGATCGAACTGCACATGCTGTGCGAATTTTATTATAATCGGTTAAGTGGTTTAGGAGTCCATTGAGGACAAACATTGTGACACGAGATTTATATATATTAAGAAAGATTACCAATATTGTAGAATACAAAATTCTCTACAAATTTTGTTTAAAATTTTTTTTATACGGTGAATCGTTTTCGACATAGAAGGCGGAGAGCGCGGTCACAGCATCACTTCAAGTCAACCGGTGCCTCCGGTCGAAAACGCGCCATATATGGTTGATTAACTATCGATAAATCAATGATGTAAATATTTGTCAATTTTTATGAACTATTATAATATTATATTTAATCATTTTCTCCTCTTATCCACTTTTTATTCAGTATTAATTTATTTAACAACACTTAACTACCCATGTAATTGTAGAATTGTTAATGAAAATATAGGAATTATATTTGAATTTTAAACTTATATTATGATGAAAAAAAAAACAAATAAATTATGAATTAATCTTTTTATTAAAGACTATCATTTAACATATTTATTTTTATTGAAAGTAAAAAAAATGGAATAAAGGGTACAAAAACTACAATTTATAATTTTAATCCTAATTCCTCTTCATCGTCGTCTTCTGGCTGCTGGTAAATTTCAAACTGGTCTTCATCATCGTCTTCAACGACATTCGTCTCAAGTTCTGCCATGATTTCGGGGTCAAAGGTTCCATCTTCGTTAATGTCGCTCTGATATGGTAGAGCATTGAGACAAGCTTGCCCATTACATTGGCCTCAAGCTAAAGAGCATTGCAAGCCCGCTTTCCTGCATCCGCATCGCGAACCACAACCACTTGCAGTTGCAGAAAATTGTATTTAGCAAATCTTCTGGAGCAGGTAATAAAATTTTCATGATACACTCCAGAAAATCGTGTTGCATTGCCCAACCTGGGGTTCCAAATCATGTCCTAACCAAGTTTGAACTTATAATATACACGGTTGAAATGTCGATGAAGTGATGCTGTGACCGCGCGCTCTCCACCCTCTATCTCGAAAACGGTTCACTGTATACAAATTTTTTTTAGCAAAAATTTGTAGAGAATTTTATATTCTACAATATTGATAATAAATACAAATAGCAAAAAAACCATAAGAAATGAGATATTTACAAAGAAAGCGCATACAACCGATTTTTGTGACCTTGGACCTTGAAATTTAATAGTTCCTTACACCCTACCATATGTAGATTTTGAGACAACTTTTAGGGTGTCAATATACAAGTATTTACAGACTTACAGCTGGGTATCTCGAATTCCGAGATTCTTACCTAATTTAACCTTACATGACTGGGCCATAACTCGTTCGGCTCGTACATAAGAGTTAAAACACTTCTTAATAACCGAATAACGCATTTCGTTAAAAAATCACAAAAGTTTATAAGTATATAAATTTTTAATTGTACGTTGATAGTTATATAATTAATCAGTATTAATAAAAAAGTATTTGAATAAACGAGTACAAATAAATATTAATTTATCAATAAAAATTATTTCGGTGTTAGATAGCCCATTTATAGTGGAAGGCTTTAGGCTATTATATCATCAGGCTTAAGACCAACAAGATCTGAGCCACGTGAGTGAAATCGCGGGGCGCAGCTAGTTATTACTATGCAAACATCCTTTTACATGTTAGCAAAAGTTATTGAAGTAGGTATGCGATTTTCATCAATTTTTTTTTAATCGACTATAATTTTTTTTTTCAAATTATCGCCCATTGCTTTTATCGGGGTATGGGGGCCCTTTTAACCTCGGGGCCCTGGGCTGCGACCCATAAAGCCCATGGGTAGATCCGGCCCTGTTTATTACACATATTTTTATAAAATGGAAAGTTAAATAACAATCTCATACAGCGTTATTATGTATAATGGGGCGGCCTTATCACTTCAGAATGATCTCTTCCAGGCAACCCCTTAGGCACAGGATAAGTGCTTTCAGGATAGGTTATATAAAGCTAACACTTAACTTCTCTCTTTTAAATCTTTTTGGATAAGTAGCTGTCGCACGCAGCTTCGCTTGCGTTTGCATAATATAAAGGTGAAGGTGAAGGTCGCGTCATGGCAATACCGTCACGTCATGGAGTAACGACGATTTTGACAATTGTGCTCAGCACACACGCTCTTTTTTTATGGTACAAACTGTCATCATCTATTTTTACCCCTTGGGATAAAATTAACAAAATAGTGGCTATCTGTATGCCAAATGCACGAACGGTCCAGCAGTTCGGGATGTGCATTGATAGATCAGTCAGTCAATCTGTCTATCACCTTAATGTTTAACTAAGATCCTGACATGCATTACATTTGATTTTGAATCAACATACCTATGTTACACAGTCTGAAAATAATTTTTATACCAAATTTGCGATTCACAAATAGCCTATAATCCTTTCGGTCTTTATGTTATTATTGCGTAAAGGCGCGCAATAAACACACGTAAAATGTGTAGAGATTTAATAACTCTCTTTTTCAAAATGTGATCCAACGAAGTGAGGAGTGGGGGCCTGGTGACATAAAATACAGGTAATTTTATTACCTAGTTTAGGCACCAGTCTCACACTTATTTATATATAATGGAATGTGTACTTATTGTAACTAATGTGAGAAAATAAACTCTTTTTTATTTTTCAGCTATTGCATAGCTTCTATCGTGGGCCTTGAGCGCGGGGACTGAATCCAGAAATTCCGTAACGAAAAAACCTCACGCTCCCCACTCCGACGGGCGGAGGTGTGGCTTTACCGCGGCAGTCCCCGAGTGCCACACGTCTTTTTTATTTTTTTATCTTTTAAACGCAAATGTTTTTACCCTTTAGCTACTATCAAGTATTCTGTGACAATAGTCAATCAACCATATTCCACACAACTAAGTTTGCACGCAAGACGTTCTTGAATATTCCCTAATTGTCATCTCAATTAGATCCAACAAAGGGTCTTTGTAAGTTTGTAGCATGCTCACTGCTCATACTGTGACAATTGCTATTTAGAGTCGACAATTGTGAGCGTTGTATCACAGTATTGTAGTTGTATGTTGTATGGTTGTTGTATATTGTTACTCGACTGCGAAGGGAAGAATAATGTTTTCATGGGTGTGTATGTGAGTTAGACATAATATAGTGAATTTCTCATTTGAAGTACACGCATTATCATTGTTCGATTTTCGTACCAGAGAATTATTTTTGTAAAGTTTTATTTGGATGTTAAATATTGTGGTTGACTGCTTTTAGAAATTAGGTATAGACTATTAAGCCATTCAGACAGAATTAATAAAGAAGTGCTGATTTACACAGGGTCAGTAACTGACTACAAATTCGAGGCAAATCAGTGCTGACCCGAAAAAAAACCCTGTGTAAACAGATTTGAAGTCAGTACAGAGGCTTGAAGTCTATGAACAAGTCAGTCGCGGCGTCGAATTTCGGCGCCGCGACTGACTTGTCCTTGACTTGTACTTGAGACGAACATTTGCTGTCATTTGTATTATAAAAAAAATCACCAGCTTTAAATCCATACTAATATTATAAATGCGAAAGTAACTCTGTCTGTCTGTCTGTCTGTCTGTCTGTCTCAATCACGCCTTATTTACTGAACCAATTTGCATGAAATTTGGTAAAGAGATATTTTGATTCCCGAGAAAAGACATAGGCTACTTTTTACCCTAGGAAATAGGATAGGTTTTATCCCGGAAATCCCACGGGAACGGGAACTATGCGGGTTTTTCTTTGACTGAGCTGCGGGTGGAAAACTAGTTCTTTATAAAACGCCCTTTATTATTCAACTAGCTGTGCTCCGCGGTTTCACCCACGAGGTTCCGCTCCTGTTGGTCTTAGCGTGATGATATTATAGTATAGCCTAGTCTTCCTCGATAAATAAGCTAACACCGAAATAATTTTTCAAATCGGACCTGAGATTAGCGCGTTCAAACAAACAAACTCTTCAGCTATATAATATTAGTATAGATTTAACTACTTTAATTTCTCCTACAGAATTAATCACAGATACAGAGAGGACAAAAAGATGTGATTTAGTAAGTAGGTCCGTGTGTAACTAAAGCCACATTGAAATAAGTTACAATAATGATAATTTAAAACGTCACAGATAAATTTTGGAAGGTTTTCCAAGCATAAAGGCTTTTAAAACTGAAAAATTTTCAAGCGCTTAGCATTTATCATGCTCCGAGCGAGTGTGAACGACTGAGCTATGAAATTTATTGTGTGGTTTTTAACGCGAAATTGTTTTAAATCTAGGTATTCTTTTTAGATGATATTTGATAAGTATTTTATTGTGTCAAAAATTTTATATGAATATTTGGAAATCATATATGAAATTAGTTTAAACCCAGTTTTTGTGACCTGATTTTAAACGCAGAATCTTATCCGTATGTGCAGAAGGAAGGATAATGTTTATATGGCAGTAAAATGAATTATTATTTAATAGTTAATTTTCTACTCGTTATTTTAATTTTTCACTATAAACTCGTGCAAGTGTCTATCTTAATTCTACAGAAGGCCTTTCAGCTACTTAGGTATTCATATAAATGTACCTAAGTCCTAAACATTTTGTTTTATATCCCGTAAATCTCCTAGTGAGGTATTGAGTAAAGAGGACATAGGTATTATGCGTTGAAATTAATGACGTATTAAATAAATCAAAAGTACGAATACCCATTTCAGCGAACAAAAAATGTACATTTTAAAAAAACATATCACGAATATTATACGCAGAATCCTTTGTATTTCCCATTGTACAACGAAATTCTTTAAAACCCTGAATGTGAATAATACGGCTATAATATTGGCATTTCGAATAAAACCGACAATTATACATTTATCATTTGTAAATAAAAGTCGTTTTAAGCTTTGAAATGTTTTATTACTGAAGAAAACAATGTTTTTTAAATGTCTTGTGGTGAATGTTTTTCGTGAATACAGGTGAATCAGTTATTGTATTTTTCTTGATGAAATAACGAAACAAATATGATTATCTACCTACTTATTCTCGAAGTTAGGATAATTATTGGGCTGTGATAATTTTAAAAAGTACGTAATTGACATGAAATTAAGGAAAAAATCATTTAGGTATTTATGCGCACATTATGAAGATTACAAAGAAAATGAATTCCATAAAATTGCAATGTCATATTGTTTACATATAAGTATTTTATTACTTGCTTTTTAACCACGGCTTCGCCCGCATGGTCAAAGGAAATTCCTATCAAAATGAGATGTCTTACCGTGGTAAAAAGCCTATACCACTGTCTAGCATCTTAACTAAGTACATCTAGACATAAAAATCACACTATTTCTTGAAGTTCCATAAAAATATTACATAATTTGTAGGTATTTCAACCAAACAAAAACCCCCCTAAAGAATCTGTTACGAACCTGAATAATTTATTATAATATCAAACAGGAATATCAGTCGTACAAACAGAAATTTAATCCGAAAATCGGATTATATAGCAAGCACAATTATTGTTATCCGACTTACCTGATTAAAGAGGTACCTTTGTAATCTATATTACGATTTATCTTCTTCTATATGTTTGTCTTTCGTTCATTTGAATCCCTGGACCAAAAGAAGAGTATAATACGTAGTAGGTAACTCTTGAGTATTTATTAGATAATCTTTCAATGTATCTACGCATGTTGGTAAAATCACCACTTGAAAGGTGAAGGAAACATCGTGAGGAAACCGACATGCCGAAGAATCAAAAGTCTATCGATATGTGACAACTGCCCGCACTAGGCCAGCGAGGTGGATTATGGCCTGTACCCTCATAGGAGGCCCGTGTCCCAGCAGGGAACATATTATAATATTATGGGCTGATGATGATGGATCTGTGGTATACTGATGATACTTACGTACCTAATACAGGATTACATGTCTTTGCATACGTATCTCTCTGAAGCATCGTAGCTTTTAAACCAATGGACCAATTTTGATACGGTTTTATAGGTAAAATATTAGGAATAAATTAATCTACTTAGGCTAAACATGTGGTCAACATAGCTGCTGAAAGAAAAACAGTATCATAAGTGTTAGCAAAAGATTTTATATCACAAAACCGGTTTATATTTTAATGGAAACAAAGTGATTTTAAAATAAAATCATAGCTTAAGAATTATTATTAAGGGATTCATTTTATTCCAAAAATAGCTATAATAAAAATCCTTTCGGTAAACTTTCGCAAATTGTCAATTTTCAGCTCCAATAGATATCGTTTATTCGTTTGAATTTATAAATGTAAAATAATTCCCTTTGTTACACAATTTTTAAGAGCATTTTATTGTAGCGGATTTGTGATTTAAAAAGATATATATTTTAGAATAGAATGCATTCGTAATCTCTTTTTACATATACATATTAGGTAGTACATAAGCTTTTTTACATATTAGGTAATATCTGGCGTGTGTGTCGTGTATATTGTGTCGAATATTATACGCCATATCAATTTATTAATAAAATAGATTTTCGCCTGCGGCTTCGTACGCGTTTTCAAAATAAAAAACCCCATAGTTCCCATTCACAAGGGATAAAACCTATCCTATGTGTTAATCCAAGTTACCCTCTGTATGTGTGCTAAATTTCATTGAAATCGGTTCAGTATTTTATGCGTGAAATCCATACATACATACATACAAACCTTTCCTCTTTATAATATTAGTAGATAATATAGATTATCAATGTATAATTTGATTGTTCAAAACTAATATAATACGTATTTGAACCAATTTTACGGCCCTTGACTCGAACTTGGAATTTCTCGAAAATCATCAGCATTACCTACGACTAAACCATCAAGGCAGCCATCATTACATTAACTAATGTCTATAACAGTCCATAGAGACTAATTAATAAATAAAAACAAAAATTACAAACGAAATAAAATCTTTTAGCTTCCTCTCCACTAATTGGACTACATTTCATAAAATCACAAGATCAAAGGAGAAATATCATCAATATTTTATGTACCTAGTTTTTTATTTTTAACGTCTTCAAAGATTTGTCGTGAAAGACGATACTGAATTTGAAGCCAAATGATATGAAACACAACACCTTTTCTTGATAAATAAAAATGATTTTTCCCTGTTTCGTGGAAAAGCTAGTAATGTTGTAAATGGAAGGGTTTATGAATGTTTATGCTATTCATTTATTATAATTATTTATTTTCATACAAGTGAGAAGGAAATATAAAGATAGGTGAGGATAATAATATTTTTAACATCTAATATGGATAGTAGATCTATACTAATATTATAAATGGGAAAATAACTCTGTCTGTCTGTCTGTTACTCAATCACGCCTAAACTACTGAACCAATTTTCATTAAATTTGGTATGGAGATATTTTGATATCCGAGAAAGCACATAGGTAGGCTACTTTTTATCCCGGTAAAATGACGCAATCCCGGAAATCCCACGGGAACGGGAACTATGCGGGTTTTTCTTTGAAAACGCGGGCGAAGCCGCGGGCGAAAACCTAGTAATAATATAAATGGGAAAGTTTGTGACGATGGATGTATGTTTGTTACTCTTTCACGCAAATACTGCTGTATCGATTACAATGAAATTTGATATGTAGTTGTAGATAGCTGAAGACTCAGAATAATACATATGCTCCCTTTTATCCCGGAAATGTGGTGTTTTTAAAACATGGGCGAAGCCGCGGGCGGAAATTAAGTTATTTGTAGGTATTCGAATTAAATAAAAAAAAAATACCGATATATTTTACGTCGAAAGTTGAATTATAATCGATCCTTTAATTGTTATAGGCAGAAAAAATAGCTGCCTTTTAAAAATTAATGTCTAAAATAATGTCTTATAAGTAAACACAATAAAACCTATTTTTAATAAAAAAATATACATTCTTCAACCTTCGTATATAACACTATACCTATATTAGGTACCTATATAATATAATAGATATCGATTACTTATATTAAGAATCCTTATTAATGAAATACTTAAAGCAAAATTGCATTTAAAGGTTTCATATACAGCAAAGTTTTAGTATTTTAGATTTACCGTTCCAGGAACAACTTAGACGTTAGGTAACTAAGGAAAGCACTAAGACGGTTTGAATTATAAATAACTTCTAAGTAAGTACTTAAAACTTCTCTAACATTAGTGGTTTTAAACACATACTTAACTTCCGTAGAAATAAAGATTTAGGTCGTCTTTGCTATAGATTTAACTAGCTTTCCGCCCGCGGCTTCGCCCGCGTTTTCAAAGAAAAACCCGCATAGTTCCCGTTCCCGTGGGATTTCCGGGATAAACCTACCCTATGTGTTGATACAAGTTACCCTCTATATGTGTGCTAGATTTCATTGTAATTGGTTCAGTAGTATTTGCGTGAAAGAGTAACAAACACACACACATCCTCACAAACTTTCGCGTTTATAATATTATTAAGTAGGATTGTAGCATTGATCGCCTTAGGACTGTGATTATAGCGTGAATTAAGTACCTACCAAGGGTACATCGTTCGATAACCGATGAGTGTTTAGTTTTTCAATTAATTAATCTAATTTTATAGAGTTACATAGCCATTTACTCGGTAGAGTTGTAGTTATCTTGCTGCTGCAAAAATTTAATCGATAGAGCAGTTTTTGCGTAGAATTCTAACAAACAAACAGAAATTCTAAATTATCCTCTTTAACCAGTTTAATTTTTGAATTTGAGTGTCTTCGTTTCGCTTTCCGACGTCTGTGTGTCTGTATGCTTAGACCTTTAAAATTATGCAACAGATTTTGAGGGGTGTTTTTGTACATAGAGCAATTCAAGAGCAACCTTTAAGTATATAATTAATTAAATTTTAGACAAAGCGGGCGAAGCCGCGGGCCGAAAGCTAGCCTATATATAGAAGAGATTGTTATAGAGATGAGTATCTATAGATATAACTATAGTCATTGTATCTAAACAGCTGATACAGTTGAACAATCGTTGTATTTACATAGACGCCAACATACACAAACTGTCTCAAACTTCGACAGCTGTTTCTGCTAACAATAAATTTACATCAAACATTAGATAGGTATAACTATTCGATTCAAATTCAAATTCAAACTCAAATTATATTTATTTGCAAGAATGTAGTACAAATTATAGATGTTTAAATTACAATATTATGTGGCTAATACATTCTACCCATTGATTAGGGCAAATATTAAACAGAAAGTTGATTAGTCTAATTATTATTTAAATATATAATACTACTAGCGGTCCGCCCTGACTTCGCCCGTGGTACCTACATGTTTAAACTATCCTATCTCTCAAGTTGGATCGAACTGCACATGGTGTGCGAATTTTATTATAATCGGTTAAGTGGTTTAAGAGTCCATTGAGGACAAACATTGTGACACGAGATTTATATAATATATCATATATATTAAGATATTATATTATATTATATATTATATTATTATTATTACTAGCTTACCGCCCGCGGCTTCGCCCGCTTTGTCTAAAACGATTTGAGATTTAAACTATCCTATCTCTCAAGTTGGATCGAACTGCACATGGTGTGCGAATTTTATTATAATCGGTTAAGTGGTTTAGGAGTCCATTGAGGACAAACATTGTGACACGAGATTTATATATATATTAAGATAAGATAAGAAGATAATACTATAAAGATTTCAATACTATAATGGTTTCTCGAATTCTATTCAAGAAGGATTTCAATCATTCGTAACGACTATAGAATTAAGATAAACATGATTTATTTTTTCATTACCTACAAAAGAAATAACGGCAGAAAAAAATATCTAGTGCAAAAGACGAAACATTTTCCTAAAAGAAATACATTTTTTATAAATTATATGCAGCGGATTTGTATTAAAATTGTATTTTTTAACACTCAATGGTTTTTAAAATAACAGAACTAGACGAAAAAATTGGACCATATGGGAGGCACCCGCTTTCAAATATAATACTGAATCATCAAAATCCGTTCACCCAGGCAAATTCAATTCTAATTATGAACCTCCTCCTTTTTTGAAGTTGATTGAAAAGTGCTTCAAAAAATAAAATTTAATGGGCAATAATCAATGCTCTTTCTTTAAACATATTATACATCTATCTACACTATTGGCAGAAATATATAAGTAAAAGACAATGCAAAACACAGTACCTACTGTAATATTTTGAATTTTTAACCAAACCTTTCTTTAAATTACTGCCTTATCAGCATTCCGAATCATTAACTCAATTTCAGAGATATCATTAACTTTTACGATTAATGCAATTCGAGGGGAGAATTGCTCTTATTTATGGTTTATTTTAGACTAGCTTTTGTTCGCGGATTGGTCTCTTTTAATTAAATTTTAATAAATTCACAGAAAAGTGTATCTAGTAACAAAAAGTAGAGATGCGTGTGCATATTTAAAAAATTGTTAAAATATATAGATTGGCTAAACTTTGTGGAAGCTGTTTAAAATAAGTTAGATAATAGATATATTATTTACATACAACCTTTTTTTTAATTTATTATTTACTACCTTATTTTACACACGTAAAGCCTTGTTTCCACTTGAGCATGCTCAGGCGAATGAGCGGCTCGGCCAAATGAGCCGCTAATTCGCTTGAGCATGCTCAAGTGGAAACAAGGCTTAAAATGAGAATAGAGCAGCTTTCCTAAAGTCTAGTCTAAATGATTGTGAACCAAAATTTAATGGTTATTTGGCGCCGCAATGTGTCTTTCTTTCTTTGGAAATCTTTTATTCATACGTCTTAATTATTAGACTGATTTAGGTAAACCTATGTCTATTCTAGATAGGGTTAAATAAAGGTTATTATAATAGGTAAATATTTTTAATATGTTACAGGAAAAAATATCAATATCGGTGTCAGAGCTTGTAAGTTACCTACTAGGTAGTTGATAAAGAAACGGACAAAAGAACAACCTTTTCGTATAGGTACCTTTCGTAGGTATTTCCTTTAGGTATATATTTTCCTTGAATTTTGTTTTTGGATATAATGGCACAGGACTAAAAGAAATAAAACAAATAATTTCCACCAATAATTTATTTCCACATCACATACACATAACGACTAGAATGAAGAAGTCTTACATCTAATGAGTATAACATTCCAATTTGAGTTCTAATTCAAACGCTTTAAACTTATAATTGCATGTGAGACTCAAAGGCTACTCAATTTTAAGACGACTATATTCTCATAGTAGTACTTTTGTTATCTTAATATTATATCTATACTTTAAGACAATAAAGCTGAAGAGTTTGTTTGTTTGAACGCGGTAATCTCAGGAACTACTGATCCGTTTCGAAAAATTCTTTAGGTGTTGGATAGCCCATTTATCGAGGAAGGCTATAGGCTTTATATTATCACGCTAAGATCAACAGAAGCGGAGCCACGCGGGTGACACCGCGGAGGGCAGCTAGTTAAAATATATCGCGGGTCTCAAACCATAGGGGCGTATATGCAAAAATGCGATTTTTCGTTTTTAATGCCATTGGATTCTACTTTCAGCAATACATAACCTCAATTTTTCTTATAATTTAATACCGATTACTTTTTGTATAAAATGCAAAATATTATTTGCCGTAAGCTAGACAGTCTACAATTATTGTTAGGCCATATAGCCGTATAATAGACGTAAGAGCAATATTATTGCTTATTGAGGCAGTTTTGACATGCCTTATAGACGTATGCACATACGACTGTTTGTTTTATTTTAACCTGAAATCATTGTGTCGAGCTATATAGACGTATGCACATACGACCATCAATGTCAACATGATCCTGGGGATATTTAGTCATCACTGCGGACGTATGCACATACGTCTACATATTTTAGTATTGCTGTCTCAAGATTTCGTCACTAGGAGGACGTCACAGAGCAAGTTGGTGGACGTATCGTCATGTGAACAACACGGAAACACGGTCATTCTGCAGTGAGATGCCAAAGCGAGTATATGTAATTCTAATGCGTGGAATAACTTTAGTAAATTTACTATATATATATCTTAATATATATAAATCTCGTGTCACAATGTTTGTCTTCAATGGACTCCTAAACCACATAACCGATTATAATAAAATTCGCACACCATGTGCAGTTCGATCCAACTTGAGAGATAGGATTAAGTTTAAATTTCAAATCGTTTTAGAGAAAGCAGGCGAAGCCGCGGGCGGTAAGCTAGTTATTTTATAAAGAACATTAATTTATGGAGAATAATAAGGTTCCTATCTGCAAGATTTCATACAAAGAATTAATTCTGGAAAATAATATAGATTTTCACAAGCCGAGGATAGACCAATGTTGGTGTCATAAGTTTGAACAGTTACCCGAAGAAGAACAGAAAGAAAAACAGGAGGAGTATGAAAAACATGTTAATAGGAAAGAATATGCCAAAGAAGAAAAGAAGAAGATAAATTAAAGGCAATGGTTGACTCTACTCTTCTTGTCTGTACCTTTGATTTCGAAGCAGTATTATACTGTCCCTAATGGATATTTTGGGTAAACCTATCTTTTATAAAAGGAAATTGGGCTTTATGAATTTCACAATACATAATGCAGTGAGCAAACTGGGCTACTATTACTTTTGGCCAGAGTACGAGAGAAATAGAGGGGCGAATGAAGTCTCAACATGTTTGTATACTTATATCACCAAGCTTACCAATGTGGAACACCTGATTCTTTATTCTGATTGCTGCCCAGGACAAAATCGAAATTCAGTGGTGGCTTCAATGCTAAGATATGTAATGATGTCTCCAGCAAATCATGTAAAAATTGGGTTATCAATTTGGCCGGTATATTTTTTTTATTTATGTACACCGATTACTCCGAGGTTTCTGGACCGATCTATGTGATTCTTTTTTTGTTTGATGTGTAATGGTGTCGAATTGGTCTCATAAAAAAATTATTCGGATAGGCCTAGCAGTTTTTATTTTATGAGCATTTTTGTCTGATCTCGATGACTTTGATTGAAATCTAGCAAGTAACTTTGATACACTTCCCGGTAACCGATTAAGCTGAAATTTTGTATACGTATGTAAATTGGATAACGATGAAACATTATCATGACATAGAGCTGATTTGATGATGGAATCGGAAGGTGGCCATAGGAACTCAGTAATAATATATTAACTCAACATTATCGAGTTTGGGCTCGTTTGATTCGTGTTGATAAATACACTATAAAGTATTAAAAATAACAACGTTAAAAACAACCGACTTCAATAACGGAAAAGTAAAAAATAAAAAAAAAAGATCTGATATTATTAAATATTTACTACATATTATTTAGATGTGCTATTTATTAAATAGCTTTGAAGTCGGTGCCAAGCACTAAGCACTTAGTATCAAACCTATTTAGTAAATAGCACATCTAAATAATATTATGTAATAATTAATAACATCAAATCTTTTTTTTATTTTTTACTTTTCCGTTACATATTGAAGTCGGTTGTTTTTAACGTAGTTATAATTAATGTTTGTGACTTTAGTCATTTAAAGTAGACCGTAAGCAACTATGTTCAGATTTATAAATAAATTTAATTTTTTATACTTATGCTTATTTTTATTTTCACACAGAAAATATTGTGTAATTACGTCCATTTGTTTTTTTTGTCTAGATTGTAGAATAAAACTGGTTTATACCTCTACTTTGAATTCAAACGCCTCTCAATATAAATGCCAAGCCAAACAGGCGTAAGATTTTTAAAAACCGCGTAAATAACGTTAATTTCGATGGGTTCTCATTCCTAAATTACAATATTTTGAGTCACCGACTAGGTAAAAATAAATATAAGTATAAATATTAATAATTTAAGGAGAAGGGTTTTACGTCCATAAATTCCATACATTTATGGGGGAAATTTGACGGAGTTTTGCCGTCTATTCGTCATGGCAAATAGACGTATCAGCTAAAAACTAGTGTTACAGAGGGAATATCTTAAAACCAAGCATTCCATATTAACTGCAGTGTAAATATATAGCTACATGCAAAAACACAACAACGTGGTTCAATCACAAAAAAAGTTATTAAGTTTTTTGTCTCTCCTGAAAAGTAGGGGTTTTGTGGATACGCCCCTATGGTTTGAGACCCGCGATATATTTGCCTAAATGCAGTTCGGATTGACTTCGCCTATGTGTATATAATGCAAAAATATTTAATCCTGATGGTGAATATTACCATAAAATTTTATATTAAAACGTCTAAAATTAGGTAGCCTTTGAGTATTACAAAAAATACAATTGACGAGAAATTATTTTCTGTTGAACGTTAACGCATAATAATTATTTATTTATACAATTAAAGTTTTTTTATAGTATTAATTAACTTTAATTAAAATAAAATACTGTAAGAGATAACAATTTATCAATTAATTAATATATCTTATAATTATTCTCAATATTATACGACACCAAAATGAGATAAGATACGCAAAATACAAACATCAAGGGGAATGTTTACAAATGAACTGGTTTTTAATATATTTACAAAATGACGTGTAGGTTAATTGAAAAACCAGGAAAATGATTTTACAGGAAATAATCTTCGACTTCATATAGGTAGTAGAGATATACTAAAAAAGAAATAAGAAATTCTAGTTTCACTAAACGAGAAAAAATGACAATTCATTGTAAATTGAAAATTTATCGTTATTTATAACTAACACAAGTGCAATTTATAAAAGTGTTATTAAAAATCTGTATACATATTTTTAGATGAAGGAACACACGTCACTATGATAAAACAGTGGACCAAGAATACCCCTGGAGTACTCCCAAATATTGTTACATAAAATATATTTTTAGTGAATTTTTACTAAAGCTTTAATTTTGATACACCTTAAATAAATATAGTCAGATATTTAATTCCCTACGCCTAGTGGATCTTCAGTGATTGCAAATTAATATCAAGTATTTAATTGGATTATTGGCATTTTAAACATTATCTACCTACATACGGCATACCACAACAGCTGTAGCAAGACAAACATTTTATTTTTAACCATAAATTATAAATTTTTCTCAGCGAAAACCAATTTGTATGACTTATTTTTAAATAAAAAATGTAGTAACAATGTATTCATTTAATTCAATATAGTTTAAGTGAGTGTCATAATATAATTAACAGTGACATAATATTCATAATATTCATTAACAGTGACATAATATTCTAGTAATAATGAAAAATTAAAGTTTAAAATTAACAAAGAAAATCAACACAACTTGATCTGGAAACTTATTTTAATAACTTTATACTGAGAAACGATGCTGCTATTAAAGAATATAATATATAATATAAGTTGCTACTATATATATATATGATTTAATTAGAAATTAATAATTAATATGCACTCATAATTGATGATGAAAAATACAAATTAATACAGACTAGAAATAAAAAATTAATTTAGTTATGTAATTCTTTGGTTCATCATGCATAACTTATTAAATTTATTTTCCATTTACCGATATGTAGGTATAAATTGACCAAGGTTATCCTAAATAACGATTTTCTGCTCATATGAGTTAAAATCAAAAGTTCTATAACTGCAGCACTGGACAGTATTACTATATTAGAAACGATTTTTTAATCTCTGTAAGTACCTTTATATTTTTATACAGGGTGTAATCGTTAAGTGTGCACAGACGATTATTCCGTAACTATTACAGATATCAAAAAAATTTAAACTGATATTGAAAGTACTATACCTAATGAGTTAAATGACAATAAATAATAACTTTTTTAAAATAAAACGCGAAATATCCAAAAATGTTACATGAAACGCTCCCATACATTTAGTATGAAATATGACTATTGACTATTCCAAACATTTAATATGAAAGGTTTTGCTTTTTTATTTGATTTTGTGCTTTAATTACTTCGCAAATTTTTATGAAAGTTCATTTAGAAACTGTAAATAGAGCTCGGTGTGGAATACAATGGTATTCCAAAACGAGGATATAATTTCGAAAAAAAAGTTATTATTGTCATTTTACTCATTAGGTAATGTAATTTCGATATCAGTTTAAAGTTTTTTTTATATTATCTGCAATAGTTACAGAATAATCGCCTGTGCACACTTTACAATAACGTTTACACCCTGTATATTGCATATCTAATCTATAAATACGTAACAATATTAATATACAAATTGCAAAACTTTTTATTCAATGTAGTTAGGTAAAAGGTAGTTTCAATTCCATTTTTTCTTTACTAACTTATGAAATTATTAATTATTATGATTCAATAAACATATACTTTTAAGTAATAATAACTACGTATAGGTAGTTAATTTACAAAGGAAAAGCACAGATAAAATATAAGTACCTAAGTAATAAGTAATAAAAATTCATTGTGGAATGAATGAATAATCTTAATATATATAAATCTCGTGTCACAATGTTTGTCCTCAATGGACTCCTAAACCACTTAACCGATTATAATAAAACTTGCACACCATGTGCAGTTCGATCCAACTTGAGAGATAGGATAGTTTAAACATGTAGGTACCACGGGCGAAGCCGGGGCGGACCGCTAGTGATATTATAAAGATATGTATTTATACATTTTAAAGTAAATCAGAATTTCGTCAAAAACTTCTAAATTATTTAAACCAGTTACTTAATTTTCTGTTCACTAAAACAGATTTCAATCCACGATTAAATAACTTGAGATTATCAATAAAATACATGACAAAAAGATATTATAGATAAATTCTCATTTAAATCTAATAAAATATTGTAATGTTCTTTATATTTGGGGGTACATTTTACACAAACCTAAACACATTTTAAAAAGAGGTCCGTCATGTCCGCAAGGTTGCCTGGCCACAACTGGCGGCAAAGAGCCAACGACCGGGCTCAGTGGCGTAAATTAGGAGAGGCCTACATCCAGCAGTGGACATCGAAAGGCTGATGATGATGATGATGAAACACATTTATAATTATATTTAATTAATGAATATTAAAATCTTTTTAAGTCTTGCTAAAACTTAGTATGAATACCAAAATGTATAAAATATCTTTTATTTCATTTTATTGGTCTCTATAGTAATGCTGAATGAATATGCTGTTTCTTTAAAACTAATATATTTAATAATCATTCTTTATCATATTTGAAAAAATAATATAAAATAAATTGTAAATTTCAATTTCAATTAACTGTGAACTTAAAAATTAAAACGTAATTACAATAGGTAAATATTATAATACATTATCTTAATTCTATTATTCATAAGATGGCAATCATTTGAATCTTATTATGATCATTAATTACAATTAAACATTTCTTTTATAATAATAGTAGGACAATTATTTATTACTAGCTGTGCCCGCGACTTCGTCCGCGTGGAATAGCGACTGCATAGTAGTTACTACTTTACATACAATTATGTAGTAAACACGTACTACCATAAACAATTCATAGAATTGTTAATAGAATTTATTTCTAATCTAAGCTAAAAAACTTACGTACTTTCCGGAAATCTGGGGCATTTTCCGGGGATATCCGGAAAATGCCTGTAAAATATCTGGGAAATCCCCCGGAAAATGTGTGAAAATGTCCGGGAAATACCCAGAAAATATCCGGAAAATGCGTGAAAATGTTCGGGAAAAGCGTGGAAAATGCCTGAAAAATCTCCGGAAAATGCCAGGGAAATGTCTGGAAAATATCCGGAAAAAGCGTGGAAAATGCCTGGAAAATCCCCGGAAAATGCCTGAGAGATGCCCGGAAAATATTCAAAAAATGCGTGGGTCCGCCTAAAGCAAAGGGGGCGCAGGACTGACAATTTTTGATGGAGTTGGTGTCATTATAACACCTATTTATTATTGTTTTATCGTAAAGATTACGCTAATATAAGCATGTTTTATAGAAAAAACTTTTTCTCTAAAATCAAAAATGGCCGAGATATTCGCCCTCAAAGATTGATTTTGCGCGTCGACGGAGCCCCGCTTCGCGGGGCTCCTATTACTGTGTAGTATTTTTTTTTAAGAAACCTAACCTAACCTAACCTAACGGCTAACCTAACCTAAACCTAACCTAACGTAACTGTTGATTAGTTGCCTACGTGCAGCTCCCTTGAAAACCATCAATCTTTGAGGGCGAATATCTCGGCCATTTTTGATTTTAGAGAAAAGTTGTTCCTATAAAACATGCTTATATTAGCGTAATCTTTACGATAAAACAATAATAAATAGGTGTTATAATGACACCAACTCCATCAAAAATTTTCTAAGTCCTGCATACATGGATAATAATATCTTCCCAAGGTACTAAATTTTAATAAAAAAGTTGTTTTTGTTATTTATATCTAAAAAAGAGTAGTTATAGTAGACAGAAATAAACATAAAATTTTTATAAGTTATGGAAGCTGAATGTAATGCAAATGGGCAAATATAAAAGTAAAATTAGGTATTTAAATAAATAAATGAAACAACTACCAATTACAGAAAAACTTCTTTTTCGGTTGAAAATTGCTGGATCATGAGTATAATTCTTTATCTCTTACCTTGGGCAGTCTGGAAGAGATCGCTAGTAAGCGATAAGACCGCCTTATGTACATACCGTGTTAATCCATTTGGTATGATTGTAAATATTTTACGTATATTAAATTGATAAATAATATGTACTCTGATCCCAGTACTATCTGTACCGCGAAAGCCATAACGATAATAAAACAACAGTAAAGCACGAATAAAAATCATACGTCTTGTACAGTAGTTGTGAGTGCAATATTTACGTTTCAAAATAACATTTTTTTTTGGTACTAAAACGTAGGTAGATTCTCACGCACGCACGCTGATACGTGGTTGGCTGCCCCTTTTCTCATTCCCGAAAAATATCCTCTAAAATTACCCAAGATTCTTCCAATGATTGTACCATACGTTGGAAATTAACTTTAGTCAACAATTGACCACGCGCCAGGATACTTATTTCTACTACATCCTCACGCAAATCGTTAATTTTTTATGAACATTGAATCTGTAAATAAAAAAAATGAAAAGATTACTTTACCTTATTTTATTAAAAAGCTACTAACAAATAAAATTCTATCAAGAACTTAAGTGACCTTCTTTGGGCGTATAATATAGTCTTGTAAAAGTTATACATAAAAATAAAATTTCATCATTTTCTTATTTTGTCATAACTTCAATTCTAATTAAAAACATGAGTCTAACTATATAATTAATTATGTATAAAGAATAAATATAAAAGCCACAACTTACCTTTTGTGGGAACGCAAGAAGGATTTTATAAAATGTCACAATTAACTGTTAATGGTGTCTTGTTTGACATCAAATAATAAACATCTACCCTCACTTGTAAAATTTTATTTAGTATATTCACATAAAATATAAGCACCTGAAGTGGACTCTGGGAAGACATGGGTTAAAAAGTTAAATAAATAAGTACAATTAAAAACCCCACCAACATCATATTATTTAATTCTTAATTATAAATTTGCAAGAAGCGTTAAACATGTAAATTGATTTGATTTTAATGAAGTCTCATAGATGGCGCTGTTTCATATTTGTCTTTATACTACTAAGATTCATTAAACTGTTTCTCTGCCAAAATTACGTAAATGACGTAGTTTTTATAGTGTAAAGCTAGATAATAGCGTGGCTTACCCAAAAACAACATTTAAACATGAGTCTTTAGATTGTACGCTGTGTAATACACGGAATACGTTAGAAAAATAAAGGTTCACAGCTCCTCCCCCGGAGGTGATAGCATGATAATGTGTATATAAAAGCCTCACCCGACCTGTTAGTAATATTCATGCAAAATTTGAAGTCAATCTATGCGGTACTTTTCGAGATTAGCTCGGACAAACATACAGACAAACAGACAAACAGACAAACCGACAAACAGACAAACAGACAAAAATTCTAAAAACTATGTTTTTGGCTTCTATATCGATTATAGATCGTGGATTATGTATTCTTTTAAAAAAATATTCAATGTACAGTTTTGACTTTCCTACGATTTTATTATATGTATAGATACGATGTATTTTTTTTATTGAAGTGAAACTTCTTTGTCGGGGTTGGAAAAAAATTTACGTTACGCGTGACATTTTTCCGTTACGCGCCATCTTTTTCTTATCCCTACCACGCGTGATTCGACGTATTTATGTAAAGTTGCATATAGTAAATTATTTTTTTTTAAATAAGGTCATAAAGAAGTTTCACTTCTTACGTGTGTACACTAGTGCACGCACACATTTTTTATTTATTAACTTGGCTAACGTTCGCTTTATTTCTTGACAATCTAGCAAGCATTCGTTTGAAATATCTATAGCTTTTCTTTATGTACTAAGACTAATTTTATTATTTCCACAAATATAGTAAACTGGATGGGATCAATTATTTATTATTGCATTTATTTTTTAACATATTGTGTAACGTATTATTATAAAAACAGCATGAAAACTAACAACTTTAAGGCCGGTTGCAGAACTTCACCGACTATCAGTGCGTACGTCAGTCGCGCCTGTCATATGTATGGAAATTCATAAAACCGTTCATAGCTAGACCGACCATACGCACGCGTATTTCCATACATATGACAAGCGCAGACGGTCGGTGTAGCTCTGCAACCGGCTTAATAGACATAATAATATCGATTAATTATAAAGATATTTCAATAAAAGATTTAATATTATTATTAGTTTATAAGCAAAAATATTTGACTAGATTTATATCTTAGGAAGACTAGATACTGGTGGGATATGAGTATTAAGTATTATAATGCCTCTTAATAGAACATTCCTACATAAAATGGCAGCAAATCAAATAAACTATTCTCTTTTATTTACCATATTGCATATTAGATAACAGCGAAATTAATCTTACAATTGGATATAAATACTGATTTTTCTTTTTATTTTCTTAATATTTCTTTGTAAATATAGCCTTATGTTACAGATATTTTAATAAACGACCATAAATTAGAATTAAGCACATACCAAATGGTAAGTATACACATTGATCTAATTTAACAGGAATCAAGAAACTATATCTAAAATATATAGATATTTATATATACCTACGTATTATAAGATATTAATTTATATTGTTCGTAATTAACTAGCAGGAATAATTTCAATTTTCTTTGGCGCAGTACCTAGGTACATTATTTTTATCATATTATGTCATGTGTTAGTTAATCATTATTAAAGTAACCATAATATTTTTAGCTTCTTAATAAGGATGATGGTTTTTTTTTAATAACTCCTTCGAAAAGCTTATATACGAAAGTCAATTTTAAATGGATAATACGTAACAATGTTTATTATTTCTATCAATATGCTTCATCTAAAATATAGCGGCTAGCTGTTTCTACCAACCAATATTATTATTTATTTATTTATTTAGTAACGTACTTATGTACAACAAAGCAAGATGGCGCTGTAGTCACTAATAGAATAGCCAATCCGCGAGCGGCATTTACTACGTTGCTATGGTAACCATTACGTCATGTAGCTATAGTAACAATATAGTCTATCCTATCTACTCCCGCGCATTTCCACGTTGTCATGGCAACCAGTGCCTTTTCTTTACATCTTACTGCCACACCCTATCCCGTCTCGTATACATCCTAAACCGTTGCCATGGTTACCAATTCCGATCTATGTAGATGTGTTGATGCATATTAGGATTGTTTGTGTAATTTGTAAAAAGTTTGAACTATATTTTGCCTCCTAACCATTATTTCGCCCATATTAACTCCCACATCTGCTTTTCAAGTAACTAATTATTCTTGTGACGTCATTATTTAGCATGCTGATACTTTAACACTTGTTTCTATGCCAACCAAAATTAACATTTCTATACTATACCATAATTCTTGTCTTTTCACAGGTTTTCGATACAATATCTATTATCATCTTTCTTTCACCTCATCCTAGACAAAATCAACTCCAAATTAAATTTCTCTACTAAAAGTAAATAGCACAGAACATATAAAAGAGGTTAGAAAGGCATTTTACCTCTTTTATATGTTGTGTGGTAAATAGACTAGATAAAATCTATATATCTGTTTCTTTGAACAAATTATTCGGAGTATTATTGAAGCAAATGTATCGACTTTGCGATTCAGTTGAATCATTGTCTTGAACGTCCAAGTTGACGCATTTCGGCGATGTTTCTGTATGGAACTCGTGTCTGTATGTGCCTGAAATTAAATAAATTCATTTTTCATTTATAAATATATTTTTTACACTGACTCTTACACTAAGTCTAAATTTTCATAATTTTGTTCACTGACTCTTAGACTATAATTCGTGGCTTACTTTGTAATATCTAAGCCAAAACGGTATAAGAAAGAACTAGTAGTAATTTTTTGAGGAATTGATTTTTCTATTCTATTTCTAAACGATTTTCTCTCTTTATGAAAAATTCACAAAACGAAACTCTAAAACAGCAGGACCGATTTCGATAAAACTTCCAAACCGATATTTGATGAAGCTGAATGTAGTATATACTAAATTTTTTTTACTATCATTTTGTGTGAAACAAGAATTAGGATATCCGAATAATAAGTTTGAAATAATACAATTATAGCCACAATCGTAGTTAAGTGTGAATTAACGCGCACAAAACCACGTTCTTTAGCTAGTTAAACAAAACTTATAACACAAAAAAAATACACCGGCCGAATTGATAACCTCCTCCTTTTTTTGAAGTCGGTTAAAAATAATAAACTATATTTAAAAACTTATTTAGTAGGTAGTATTATTTAAATTATTTATATACTAAAAACGTCAAATAGTGCAAGGTGTACTTACAAGCAACAGAAGTGGGATGGACCAAAAGTGATATAAATTCTACACACTGTCTACTTTAGCATAATATGTTACAGCTAGTTATTAGGTTATTATTAAATACTTGAAAACGGATTTAAAACAAGATTTATTTCAGTTAATCATTTGTATGTAACTTGTAAAATGGTTTAAAATATCATTCTAGAACACCATCAATAACAGTAAAATACGTAAATTACAAAATTTAAGAGGAGGCTCCCTAAATTTTATGTGAATTTGCATTAATACTCTGAAACAGTCACACATACAATCAAAATGGAACTTTAGTACATGATTTATCGATTCATTTTTTATTCAAAAATTATGCCTTCTTAAGGATTTATTATCATAAGGATAATTTTTTTAAGATTTACTTGGACCTTATGTCTAAAATAAATGTTAAATATAGTTTACTATCTAATCCCAAGATATTTTTTCTCTAGATCAATTATTATTTTAGTTATAAACGAAATAAGAATTGAGATTTCGTTTCGAGCTCGAACGCGATCAACGAGCGCACGCGATATTAAACTTTATTACGGCTGTGTTAGCGTTTAGCACTGTAGCGGTCTAACCGGTCTCTCAGTGCCAGAAATTATGTTAGGGAGCCTCCTCTTAATAAATATGTAAAAATGTCGATCGATTGAATCGACTTGTTTTGCAATCTTTCAAAAACGAGTAGTGATTTTCATGAAATTTAGCAGAAACAAATTTTTGAAACCCGTTATTTAAACGATTAGTGACCGAACTTCATCAATCAATCAATTGGCATCTACTATGTTTTTGTTTCATTTAACATTTCAAACTTTATTTTAATTAACATTAAGAACTAGCTAACAAAAATTATCTACTACACTACTAAAACAACACATCTTGGCATATTTACATGCGTCTACAGGAAGAAAAGCAAAAAAAAAACATAAAATACTAGGAATGTTTATTAAGCACCACATAACATTATACTTAGACGATAGCATGCTACAATGACTTGACAGCAATAGCATTTACAAACAGCATCAAAAACAGTGCAGCAAATGCATAGGACTGACCAAATAAATACAAAAGTAAAACCCATGCTATTGTCATCAAATCAAACATACAAATTGCACAAAGCCTTTAATTACATAGAACGTGTATTTTTTATTTAATAAAGTCGTAAATCGTTATTAAATAATAACGATAATATATTAAGTATATTTAATGACACGCTACAAGAAAACTTTAAAAAAATTACGACTAGAAACATTTACTGTTAAATGAACTTGTTAAAAATGCAAGTTATGTCAGTCGAAATTCAAATGAAAACGTGTCCACACAACCGCTCGCTACGACGTTCGAGTCGTGACTGAGCGTTCGCGTACACAATGTTATAAAAAGTACAAATACCCGCATTTGTATAATTTTAAGTTATCACTTTAAGTACAAAATTATTTAAGCAATAATTACTGGTGTTTTTGAGATATCTGTCAAATGTTAATTTTAACCTTAATATAAGTCTAAATATAATACTTTTATACACTGAGTACAATAACTATACTTTTATCCCTTTCACACCTACACGTTGATAGCACCAGAAAGGGACAAACGATTAACTTGAGTAAAACTAGACTAGAATGACAAAGATTTGGTATAATTTCTTAAATAAGCACAGCTTTAAAAACTGCATTTCAAATCAAAGAAAGTCAAATGCGTTTAATTTATACGAAATACTCATAATTGTTTGCCGTGCATTCGACTAGTCTATAAAACTCTTAAAAATAAGTACTAAATTAAGTATAAATTGGTTCAGATTGCATTAAATGCATGCGTAATAAATGCATGCCCGTCGCTTAAGCGTCAGATTCAGCAGTAACACTGGTAATAAAAATATCTAAACTACAGCCTTTGGAAATTAAAATGTTCACATTTCATTCAATCAGATTGAGTCAGAAAATGTCATCTTGGAATTTAAACTACTTACTCCAAATTCAAGTGCAGGTCGAATTGAATTACGTCCATTTTATTGCACATTCAAAGTATATCGAACACAAATGAACAACATCAATTCTTATTCAAGAAAACTAATTTCAAATTCAAAGTTCATTCAACTCGACCGAACAACGTCAAAAAATCTAAACGATCGGAATGTTAATCATTCCAAATAACACAATCTGATTGAATTACGTCACAACTGTGGAATTACCATATCTAAAATCAGTATTATTTCCAGTATGAGAGAATTACTATATTCGTCGTCTTGCACGCAAACTGGAAATAATACTGCTTTAATACGTCATCGTAACGATCTTCTAAATTTTACAACAAAGTCAAACATTATACGTCACAGTTCAATTTCCACAGACAAAAAATCAAGTGCAATTAAAGCAGCTACAATTAACTTTACGAGCGCGTCGTCTACAAAAACCGTAACATTTGAGCGCCAAACAACACAACCCTCCCTTCCTACTATTATCCGACTTGCACGACTCTTTACTATCCAACCTTTGCAATTTAGGAACATCGTCGTTTGCACTCAACAATCGATCCAATCGATTCTTCAATTGCGTCGGCGACACGCTGCGATCCCGATTAAATTTCGATTTCAAATCGATATTGGCATCGATTATTTCCGTTTGGTCCTCCGAGCCGGATGCATCGACTGGGGAATGTGAATCGATACTTTCTGGGGTATACGGATCGAGGCATTGTCTCGCACTCAATAGTGTTGTATCTATATCGTTAACGAATATATCGTGATAACTCGAATAGTCAGCACTAGTGATTTCGACGTATGGTATTCTTAAGATTTTTTCGTTTAACGATCCCGTGCGGGTTCTTTTTAATCTGTATTCGTCGGATAATAGTTTGTCCGGGTGGCTGCCGGATAGAATGGTTTTGGGGTTTTTTGTTGAGTACAGGTCTGGGTCTGTGGGTAGTCTGGGAAGTTTTGGCCTAGGGGTGGGGGTTAGTCGTGCGCAAGAGCATAATACACACGGCAATCTATTCTCACAACACGCTACTGTACCTCGGTCGCTTTGCAGCATCACTCGTAAATATATCGGCTGAAATGAAACAATTTACTTCACTTTCTTTAGGTGGTTAGGTTTAGGCTTAAGCATAGTTTGGGCATTTAAAATTACTTTAATAGAGCGTTCTAACTTCTAAATAATTTTTATATTTCAACTAAATTAGCCTATGGCTCAAGTACATTTGCATAAGTGAAATTATTTATAAGGTGAATAATATTAATAATATTTAATAACAAAATAACTATGCAAATATAATAGAAGAAAAATATCAAGAAGGGAAATTTTGCTATAACAATTTACTTTTAAAACATGCTTTTTTATTAAGTTGTGTTTACTTCATTATTAAAATAGACTTATAACGTGCAGAAAAATAGAATTCGCTAGCTTTAAATAATTAATAAGAACTAATTACTACAATTTTCATTACTCATTAACGTCGGCTATTTATTGTCCATCGTATTTTATGCTCTATGAAAATAGAGAAAATCAAATTGAAATTGAAATGTAAACAAAAAACAAACTATTATAGTACAACAATCACCATTGTTATTATTCCTAGATAAATGATAACTGCTATTCAAATTAAAATTAAACTGCATTTTAATTGAAAAACAGACCATCAGTAAATTGTACTATTTAGTAGAAAAGTTTACAGCTATTTTGTTTACATACGTGTTAATAATTTACCACGCGTAGTAGAAAATCTACACCACATGATAGTAAACGTACCATATATGGTAATAAACATACAACAAATGGTAGAAAATCTACTACACATCGTAGAAATGTACCACCCATGATAGAATTTCTACCAAACATAGTAGAATTACTACCAAACATAGTAGAATTTCTACCAAACATAGTAGAAAATCTACCAGATTTAGTAGAAACAAACCTTATGATCCCCCATACACGTAGCGTCACCAATCACACCGTATTCATTGCGTCGTCTAGTCGGCACATCTATTAAACGTCTCAATTCCGAAGTGTCACCAGTTTTCGGTGACCCTTCGGATTGGTTGCGGACAAGTTTGCGACGGGACGGTGACGTTTCTGAGTCGGATACTCTGTGGGGAGATTGAAACTCAATTTATTTTTATTTATTTTTGATAACAAGAATTAGATAACGATGAAGTAGGTCAAAATCGAATTGGGAATCAAGCTCATGTAAAAATAAATATTCGCATCCTAATAATATTATAAATATGCGATAGTTTGTGAGGATGGATTACACACATGTTTGTTACTCTTTCACGCAGATACTACTGAACCGATTACAATGAAATTTAGCACACATATAGATAATAACTTGGATTATCACATAGGATAGGTTTTATCCCGGAAATCCCACAGGAACGGGAACTATGCGGTTTTCCTTTGAAAACGCGGGTGAAGCCGCGGGCGGAAAGCTAGTTAGATATATAATTTAGGATACTCAAATTCACATTGGGATTCAAATAATTTCATGCAGAAACAATCGCAATAACCTTTATAGGCAGTAATTTGCTAACTGTACTTTGTTAAATGGTGTGTTATGTCATGTTTGTTTAAAATATCAAGCTGATAAAACAAAAAATAAAACATTTAATACTATAAATATAATATTTTTACATGTTATTGTTGTTAAGATTCTCACAATGTTAGTATAAAATGAGAAAATATTAAGAAAACAACCTCCAAAAAATTTTAGGGCCACCCAACAACACACATCACGTTATACTCAAAATTGATAAAATAAATATAAATAAATAAATATTATAAATAAATAAATATTATAGGACATTATTACACAAATCGACCTAGTCCCACAGTAAGCTCAATTAAGGCTTGTGTTGTGGGTACTAGGCGACGATAAATATAATATTTAATAAATACATATATAGATAATAACACCCAGACCCAAGAACAAATAATTGAGTTCATCACACAAATATTTGCCCTGACCGGGGATCGAACCCGGGACCGTCGGCTCAGTAGGCAGTTACTTTACCACTGCGCCAACCGCGTCGTCAAAAATACAAAACAACATCAATTTCGGACCATTCATTCAAGGTGTTCACTCACTGTTTTTTGTCATACAAAGTGCGCGACATGAGCCTGAAATTATGTTAACATAACTTTTTAGTTTTTTATTTGTATTAGATAAGTGGTAATCTGACTATAGGGAAACAGGACGTGAGTTCGATTACTACTAGAAGATTTTTTTTTTAATACTGTGTAAAAGAACATTTACTTTTTCTATTTAATAAAGGTGTTCATATATATTTGTGTGTGTTTAATTAATAGTCATGACGTTGATTTCAAATATCCATCGTGCCTTAAAAATAGTAGTTGTGATTATAGTCGAGCCAATTTAATAGGCAACATTTGACGTCTATCAATTTTATCTTCGAAGAGAGGTAACCTGCTTAAAACATCGATTAAAGTGTATTAATCGATACGGATTTGAAACATTTGTCAATCGAAGTTATTAATTTATGATGATTTTTATTCACAAGTAATCAATGCATTCGATTCTAGATGTCAGATTTCGATTTTTAGAGTAACGTCTCTAGTATTTAAAAAGAAAAAGGTTTATTGACACAAAATTGTAGCGACGTCAGTTCTTCAATTCAGAAATTGTTTATTATGTTTAGGATGGTTTATCAGTAAAATGAAATCTTAAAATTACTTGTATCAGTCATTATTATTATAAATATGTAATCGTAATTGAAAAAAGTTAAGCAAATGTGCAGTTCTAACAAAACGAAATATGTTATTCTATGTCGTCGTTACTAGGTTACGTTGTTGAATTTTGTTGAACTGTCAAATGTTGCCTATTAAAATGGCTCTACTATAATAATATTGATATTGCCTTGTCAGGGGTTATGAATTTATTGATTCCGATGTTTATTTTTTATTTTTTATTTCAAATGGTGATGATTAACAACGTATGCGTGCTTTTAGTTATGCATATTGTGTTTATAACAACGTATCAGTGCTTGTTGTTATAATAAATAATGCTTATGGTGTACGATTATGATGATAATGATAATATTGTTTTTATGATGATGTGGTGTTGATTTAATGATATTAAGGTGATTATTTGTGTCTATGTTATATTAAGATGACTATAATCATCATAATAACCCGGGCACACTGAGAGCGTATATTGCACACTATTATCATCATTATGATGAGTATGATGACGATGATAACAAACAATCACCTGGCGCTAATAGCCTGCTGCACGCTAGTGGGGTCGGCGATGCTCTTCCTGCTGACAGTGTTGCCGGGCACACTGAGAGCGTCTATTGCACACTATTATCATCATTATGATGAGTATGATGACGATGATAACAAACAATCACCTGGCGCTAATAGCCTGCTGCACGCTAGTGGGGTCGGCGATGCTCTTCCTGCTGACAGTGTTGCCGGGCACACTGAGAGCGTCTATTGCACACTATTATCATCATTATGATGAGTATGATGACGATGATAACAAACAATCACCTGGCGCTAATAGCCTGCTGCACGCTAGTGGGGTCGGCGATGCTCTTCCTGCTGACAGTGTTGCCGGGCACACTGAGAGCGTCTATTGCACACTATTATCATCATTATGATGAGTATGATGACGATGATAACAAACAATCACCTGGCGCTAATAGCCTGCTGCACGCTAGTGGGGTCGGCGATGCTCTTCCTGCTGACAGTGTTGCCGGGCACACTGAGAGCGTCTATTGCACACTATTATCATCATTATGATGAGTATGATGACGATGATAACAAACAATCACCTGGCGCTAATAGCCTGCTGCACGCTAGTGGGGTCGGCGATGCTCTTCCTGCTGACAGTGTTGCCGGGCACACTGAGAGCGTCTATTTCAGCCATGCTGCCTTTCTTTTCCAGCTTTTTTCCGGGACTCCACTGAAATTTAATGTTTTTTTTTTATATTTTAAACGTAGAAAATTAAGTTATAAGCTACAAACTTTGTTTAATTAAGAAAATAAGCGTGTGTGTCGAGCACGCGTGACATAACTGACACAAGTACATTATTTGGCAAGATTCGAAGATTGTCACCTTACTCCATGACGTTTACATGAAATTTAACTGTTCTACTTCAAAAGAATACAAACAATTGAAAAAAAATTAGTGCGTGTACTAGTGTACAAACGTAAGAAGGGAAACTTTTTTATGACCTTATTTTTCAAAAAATAATTTACTATATTATGCAACTTTACAGAAATACCGAATCACGCGTGGTAGGGATAAAAAAAGATGGCGCGTAACGGAAAAATGTCACGCGTAACGAAAAAATGTTACACTAAATTTATTTCCAACCCCGATAAAGAAGTTTCACTTCAATAATAGTTGGATTGTAAACTCGGAAAATTACCTGATTATGCCTTGCCGGAGAAGCAGATCTAGCCGGACTGCTATCTGATGATGACAATCTTCCACTGCCACTATCCGTTGAATCGGTTACCGATTTCCTGAAAATAAATATTTTTTTTATCTGTTTTTATTTGTTTCAATATTATTTGGCACGAATGTGAAAAGATTTTTGTGTCCCTTAGACACATGAAACTGAAAGAATAGAATAAATTCGATCGCTCTGGCGGGTTACGAGTGGCTGAGTTGGTCAGGCATCCGCCCCGGATTGGCGTGAATCTGCCTCGTGATCGATTTTTTTCTATCCCTACTATATATTAATATTATAAATGCGAAAGTAACTCTGTCTGTCTGTCTGTAACGCTTTCCCACTTATCCTCTCAACCGATTTTGATGAAATTTGACACAGACAATCTTTAGACCCTGAGAAAGAACATAGGCTACTTTTTAGTGCGAAATATGTACCACGGGCGTAGCCGGGGTAGACCGCTAGTTCTTTATAAATTTATATTTATGCAGCATTTGAATGCCATAAAACCAAAAATATCATATATAATTTAACTAACCTGGAGTTATGGACTCTATTTTCTGAACGATCTTGCACCAATAATCTCGCAGATTGAGACAAAAGAATTCTATCACACCACGCTGGACATCTGAAATTAATATAATTTTTTACAATTATTGTTATTGCATTTTCTTATTCAATTAATAAAGGATGGTGATTGAAAATCGATCAGTGAAACAGATGTATAATGCATCTGCCCCTTACCCCACTAGGGGACATGGGACTTAACTTTTTCTTGTTGCTATGTATAACAACACAGCCCACAAATTTAAGTTAATTATTATTACTAATAGTTAGGTTAGTAAATTATTCAAAACGATGATATCAAGTTTATTTACTTGTATTTTTTAAAGTTAAACTTCTTAAAGCGAATTGAGAGTAACGTTATGGAGTAAGGCGACGATTTTGATATCTTTGAATATTGCTGTTTCACTTCTGACACGTGTGCTCGGCACACACGCTCTTTTTTTTAGATATACCCTCACCTGGTCTTCATATAATGTGTGGGTAGATGCACATCTTCTTCAAATGGGTATGAAGGTGGAAATTTAACTGGAAATTCGTATAAATGCGGTTTTAGGGCTTCTAGCTCTCTGTCGTATTTTAGCAACTGTGAAAAAAAATATTTTTACGTAGGTATTATAAAAATAATAGTTTTTAGCATAGATGATCTCTAAGGGCTGATTTTTCAATCCTTGGTTAAAACTTATTCGTCGAATAATGTAAAAAACTACCATTTTAAAAACGTATTCTTATTGCCCGTATTTGACAGTTTACGTGACATTTTAATATTATCGTGTAATACTTTATTGGACGGATAAGTTTTAACCAAGCATTGAAAAATCGGCCCTTAAACTTATAAAATTTTTGAGAGTTCTAACAAATGCGGATCAAAAGCATAGACAGATAAGAATATAGTATTTTAAAACAGCAAAAGCCGTTTATAGAGGACGGGTCCTCTTTCAACCTTCCTCATAAAACATTTCACATTTCGCTCACTCGCCGACACAAGTCAGTCAATTACCTGAGAGACTACAGGCCCATGTTGAAAAAATTATGGGTCATTTGAACCACCAGGTGACCTATCTAGAACGATATAAGAGCATAAAATAATAAGATTCAGCACTATGCCGTCACTTGTAAGCTGTCCAACTGAGTGCAGATGAGAATTCGAAAGTACAGGTAGAGATTTTTTCCCCTTACAAGTGACGGCATAGTGCTGAATCTTATTATTTTATGCTCTTATATCGTTCTAGATAGGTCACCTGGTGGTTCAAATGACCCATAATTATTTCAACATGGGCCTGTAGTCTATGACTTTCATAATACCATTCTAGATTTAATGTCCCTATAATTTAAAAACATTTGATTTTTTTTCTATCTACCCTCACCCAAGACTCCCTAAATATCTTCTGATGGTCTACATGCGCGAATTCCTTCTTGCCAATCGTGAGTATAGTTCTATCGTCGTTTTTAGATCTATATTGTAGTTTGGAAGAATCCACGTTGGCGCCATTTTGTACGCGACTAGCTTGAAGATCTTCGGTCACTTTCTGTGGAAAAAATATTATTTTTACAGTTGATTTTTTACGTGAATGTATTATTATTGCTGATTTGAATAAAATCAATAGGAATAGGCTAAAAAAAATAACCACGATCGCCGAATCTGGAAAATCCTATGCAGTTAAAGGAACAATTATTATCTTCATATTAAATTTGTCCTAGTTTCATTTTTGAGAGATTACAAATGTTTTTTACAATGATAACAATGATAATGTACTTGTTAAATTAAAAAGAAAATGTATTTAGTATTTTTAAGAAAGTACAAGAGTGTTAAATCAAACTATTTTGATGTTTTTTCTACAATTAGTAGTAGTATTTAGTATGCATTAGTTTTGCAAATTATTTCCTCCCTATAAACAACCAAATATAAAAAAAAAAATTAAAAAATCCTCTTGACCGTGATCGAAATCTATAGACGCGGGTTCGAATCCCGGTTCGAGATTGAATTTTTTTATTCTTTAAAATTTTATAAGGATACTTATTTAAAAACAATCACCTTAACAACAGCCCCAGTATCGGTGCGAAAGTTAAAATCGCCGAATATGAAATACGGCGCCGCGTTAACATCCGAGTGCAGATGACGTAACGTGTGACGTAACGCGCGACGACGACTTCGGCAGTATACCTGTGAAAAAGATAAAAAAAGTTTTTGTTGTAATTTTTTGTAAAATTACCTTTGGAAAGGAGAAAAATATTGCTAAGTGTAGCATCAAATATTAGATTACTGTTTATATTGCACACTTGCACACTATTACATGACTTCATTTTACATCGTGATTTTTGAGTTTTATAATCAAGAGGAATTAATTATTCATAATACAATTTTTTTTACGATAAATAGAGAAGAAGTGCAGGAAATGTTATTGCGAAATGGGACTTGACTGCGAGCAACCAAGCATCGCTACAGCAACATAAATTAATAATTACTCTTTTGATTATAAATCATTTTTTTACAGTAAATAAATTCTTCAATTAAGTAAACATTTGTTTATAAATATACTCACAGACGGAAAAGGCTCTAAAGCCAACAGATTAGAAGCATCATGAAACAGATGTATGTTCACAAACTCCACAGCCGTTCCGCGGATCGACCAGCGCGTGCGCATGAAACCTTTGCGTGACCATTTGCACTGGAAAATAGGATTTTTTGAGTGAAATATGTGTAGAAATACTACTACACTGAATAAGAATAAAAAAAGTAAGTTTTTTTGGTACTTATGAGAGCTTTTTGTTTGTAATTTAAACATTTCCTTATACGTATTTAGATTATTAAAAAAGTTTTTTTTTCTGTTATCTAAGGAGTTCATTAATAAAAATAAATATGAAGAAATAGATAAAAAATCTTGTAGGTATTTGAATAAAACTGTATCACATAAATGAACCATTAGGATATTAATTATTATTATTAAGTACATCAAGTTGACTTTAATAATAAACGATTTTATCATAGAAATAAATTAAAAAAACATTCATCCCACTTCTGACAAACTTACCTCAGGGAAGAAATGCTGCGGGAACTTAACCTTCTCCTTAGTAGTGACCTTCTCTATATTACCGCTGTTAACCTCTCTACCAGAGGCTTCTACATAATTCCTCTTTTCGAAGTCCCACACCTTGAGATCCGTGAGCGAGGTATGGGCGAAGTACATGTTGCCTAGTGCCTGGAAAAGATATCAAAATATTGCTATATTCAAAGAGACATGTAAACAGGTGAAATTAAGCCTATAGCCTTCCTCGATAAATGGGTTATCTAATACCGAAAGAATTTTTCAAATCGCACCAGTATTTCCGCGAGTATTTCAGCGAGTAGCGTTCAAACAAACAAACTCTTCAGCTTTATAGTATTAGTATAGATAAAGCTGAAGAGTTTCTTTGTTTGTTTTCTGTTTCTCTTAACTCTTTCGGTGTTAGATAGCCCATTTATCGAGGAAGGCTATCCATACTAATATTATAAATGCGAAAGTAACTCTGTCTGTCTGTCTGTTACTCAATCTCGCCTAAACTACTGGACCAATTTGGATGAAATTTGGTACGGAGATATTTTGATACCCGAGAAAGGACATAGGCTACCTTTTATTGCGAAATATGTACCACGGGCGAAGCCGGGGCGGACCTCTAGTAGGTTATATATCATTACGCTAAGACCAACAGGAACCGTTTTATTGTGGTTTTATTACTTGAGAAACGGTGCATTTACATCAAACGAGCGAATGTTCATTCTAACCCCACTTTGTCAAATTCTTTAAGTGTAAACAGGTGCAGGCGTAGAACATTATTTCGTTGTTCTAAGTGCGTTCGAAAAGATTCTATGCAATGTACTGAATACTGAACAACACTGAATACGAGTTGTCGTTTACACTAAAAGATAACGAAAGAATGCTCTTGTTCTAGCTCTATAGCCGTTTGATGTAAATGCACTGTTAGATTATTAACTCGATTGACACCTATGACGTCACAAAATTAATTCATAGTTGTCGCATAGCATGATATTGAATTAAAACGAATGTGTTTACAATTGTATACAAAGAAAATGTTTATACAAATGACTATAAGCTATTTGTAATAACATTAACACACAGATAATTTACAAATAAGCCAATTGTTGCATTAGACTTTAGAGGTATACAAATTAACAAACACAAAATTCTTTGAATAGTTTCGTAACTATAATAAATATCTCAAGTTTACTCGTGTTAATTCTTTAGACATAATATCAGAAACTGTGCCAAATTTAATAACATATCTTTCAAATAAGTGAAGGAATTTTTCACTTACAAAAATTCATTTAATTCCCATGTCCTTTTAATATTGTAAATACTAAAGTTCGTGAGGATGGATGGATGTTTGTTACTCTTTCACGCAAAAACTACTGAATCGATTAAAATGAAATTGGTCATGTAGGTAGCTGAAGACCCAGAATAAGACATAGGCTGCTCTTTATCCCATAAATCGCACAGGAACGGGAACTATGCGTGTTTTCCTTTGAAAACGCGGGCGAAGCTGCGGGCGGAAATGTAGTCATCGAAAAACATATTTTTTCTTTGCGATAGTACCTACGTAAAGAATAGGTAGAAACTTTGCGCTTTGCATTGTTACAACATGTTTGAATTACATTGTTATAAAGAAATTATATTGCAAACATTTTTAATAGTATTGTAAAACATCCTTATTTATCGATTCCATATTTTCAGTTTTTTTCTTTTAGGCGGTCAGCGAAAATTCAGCTATTCGCGTCTTAGGTAAGGAGTGAGGGGGTCTGCGTTTAGTATGGAATCAACATGCTCTAAACTAAAAATCGTTAGCGCCATTCACATTTTTTCAAAAAGTGAATGAAAATATTTAGTATTTTCTAAATCTAAAACAGTCACGAAATCGAGAAGGTAATATGTATTTGTGATTTTATACGAATTATTATCGTAAATAGGTTGTAATGAGCATTAACATGTATTTTAGAGGTAACTTCAGGATTTTCTTTTATCGAGCAAAATTTTTCCAATCTTGTTTTGGAAATAGTCATCCCATCACACATACCTTCTGTAATACATATTAGAAATTTCAGTACGAAAAAACTTCAATATTTTCAATTATAGCTCATAGTCCATTTTGCCGTTTTCACCTACTATGGGCCCTTAACTCAAACTTCTGGAATCTCATAAACGTTTGTAAAGAAGCCTTAAACATACACTAATTAGGTTTACTTAAGCCGTAATGCATATTTTTTATGTTATTTTTTATCCGTTTTAGCCTTAATACTCAGCTTATGCAATCAGTAGCATTTAAAACATCATTGTTTGTTTATTTTTTCCAAAGCGGAATAATTTTTATCCAGTCTACAAATCAAAGTGTACGTACGTAAGAAACAAAACAATTTACAGGAATTATTATAATTAATTCATTGGATAGATGATAATTATTATCATCTATCCAATGAATTCCCTAATAGGGGGCCCGTGTCCCAGCAGTGGGA
This sequence comes from Colias croceus, assembly GCF_905220415.1. NCBI lineage: Eukaryota > Metazoa > Arthropoda > Insecta > Lepidoptera > Pieridae > Colias > Colias croceus. Next base: position 6,889,856 of record NC_059560.1, read on the forward strand.
CCGTATATGATGAGGCTGATGATGATGATAATGATGATGACCCAATGAATTTGAATTCTCATTCGACATAAAAATGACTTCAAAATCATAAACACGCTCTTTTGTAAATATCTAAAAAATCAGAACAAAAATAAAATTTCAAGAAAAAATAATAGTCATGATTAATAAACGAACCCTAACTGGGTCTAATCTTTTCAATTTATTCTTATAGGAATTAAATTATTCAATTATTTGTGTTAGGAAAAATATTAATTAAAACTGACATTCCAAGCGTACAATAAAGTTGTACTTCGCCATAAATGTTAACTCAATTACGATATGACTATTTTATAAGGGCTACACAAACATATTATGTTACAAGTAATTTTTATATTTTCTTTGTTTATTTACTAAGCTCAATTTATGCTTACGATGATTAAAAATAAATAAAATAATATTGGTATGAAATGTCAACACATACATAGTACATACTCCACTATTAATCAGCGAGAGTTCTATTAAAATTTATTCAGTCGTTCAAAATACTACGAACGTCAAAACAGACTGAAAAGATCTATAGGAACAGCACAGAAGCAATGGCTCTAAACTAGTTCATAGGGTAATCCTATTTTTTACTAGGCTGACACAAAAGGTAAGCGTAGCGTACAGAGCTTGATCAATACAATAATCACTACATAGTATAAAACAAAGTCGCTTTCTCTGTCCATATTTCCCTATGTCCCTTTGTATGCTTAAATCTTTAAAACTACGCAACGGATTTTGATGCAGTTTTTTTTAATAGATAGAGTGATTCAAGAGGAAGGTTTTAGTATATAATTTATTAGGTTTTAGACAAAGCGGGCGAAGCGGTAAGGTAGTAACTAATAATATATATGTATGGCTTATCAGAACACACGTGCCAGAAGTTAATGACATGACGTGACGGTATTGACATGACGTGACGGTATTGACATGACGCGACCTTGAAGTTTTAGGTACTCTCAACGCACCTAAAGAAGTGTTTCACTTCAAAAAGTACATGCATTAACTCCTATAACAGTTTTTGTTTGTTCATACTTATAACTTCACATCGAAAACCTGTTTAAAAGCGCCTTAACTAGTCTATCTGTTTATGGCACTCATATTTAATTTACACTTCACAACGTTATAAAAACGCAATTATTTTCGCACGATTAACAATTAACTTGTAGTACTAATTAATAACATTTTTTATCCCTTGCCTTATTGTTTACGTTTAATTTATGAGAGAAAATGAATTAAACCTACTTTAACACAAAACAATTTAAACACAGTCTAATTTTAAACCAGCGATCTGTCACTTTAATAGTTGTCTATGTAAAATACGACAAAACCAGATTAAAGAGAACCCGCGCTTAAAGTTAAACCCTGGCTAAGGTTGTTTGTGGTAAGACAGAATGTTTTTTAAACGAACATTTTATTTATTTTATTTCAGTACTAATTCTTAGATTTAACATGACAGCATCCTACACTTGCTACTTTAATATCATAAACCTTTTCCATAAAGTCTCAGCTTTATTTATAAGCCACTTTATTATTTTAAATAATTTATGTTAACCAAAAATGTATGTTTAACTCCGTAAATATTATGCATGTTTTAACGTATAAAATCCACAATAATAACTCAAAATCATTACAATAAGGAAAAGTAATTCTCAAAATACCCGCATTCTCTGACGTCACAGTACTCATAAGGCTTCACGGATATTCCTACATAAGTATGACGTCACAAGAATTATGTTCGCAATACAGGTGTTAATTGCATTGTTATCCGACTTCGCAAAGGAGGGTACCGTTTTCTTTTCTAACGGGTTTAAAAATTAATGGGTCAGACGTGATATTTAAGTAGTATGGAAATGTGTTCAGTCTTACATGGAAAATATTGCGATAGATAGTAATTTGTGCAAACATATAATATTATGTACCTACATAGAAATTAAATTAGATAATATATTAATAAAACTGATAAGTAATAGAATAACAATTGACATAGATTTCAGGAGCAGATAGGTAATGTTTTAACTTTTATGTGATAATTTTAGTTACCTACTTTCACTATAGAAATTTATTTATAGCTAAGTATTAGATAGGTTTCAATAAGCGTTCATAGGCTTTATCTATCACTATCTTTTTTCATCAAATATATTGCTCTGGCGGGGTCACGGGTGGCCGAGAGGTCAAGGCATGACGAAAGATGCGGGTTCGAATCCCGTCTCGTCTTCGATTTTTTTTTAACTTTAAAAAATCTATACTTATAATGCATTTTAATAACTAAATATCAAATTCAACAAACATTTTCCCATCAGAGTAAAAACACTGTAAACTGAACACATATACAACAAATTCCATTTAGGTACCTTTTTTTCCATTTACCTTTTACATTTAGAACCTCAAAACACAAGCAGATAATTACAATATACCGTTTTATGACGTCACTCTTACTTATATAGTATCGTAATACCTACCTATATGTATATGTAGTACTAGCTTCCGCCCGCGACTCCGTCCGCGCGGAAAAATTAAGATTTATTTTTTTCCACGTATTTTTCCGGGATAAAAAGTATTCTATTTTATGCCCAGGATAATAAGGTATAATTATAACAAGTTTCATCGAAATCGAACCGTTAGTTTTCACGTGATGTCTTCACATACAGACAGACAGACAAAAAAATTTTTAATCACATATTTGGGTTTGGTGTCGACCCAGTAACACCCCCTGATATTTATTTTTTCAATATTTTCAATGTACAGATTCCCTTCTACAGATTTATTATATGTATAGATGTACTTCTATAAAGGGAACCTGACGTCACATGAAGCATGCTAATTGCATTGAGGTCACTGCCTCATTCCAACTCAAATACGGTAAAAAGGAAAAAGTTATTGATAATCGTATGTGTACAGTAAAATTATATAGGTAAAAGATTCATGTATGTTTGTATTAGTTAAACTCGAAAAATACGTAACCGTTTTGGAAAATCATTTCACCAATGCAAAGGTTTATATTCCTTACTAACACTAAATTATGTTTTTATGGTTTTCCGTACGTAGATATTTTATAGTATTGCTTCTACGTATCGATAAAATACACGTATCTTTATGTGGAGTCGATAAAATATGGATTTTCCCGCGTAAATTACAATATTTTTACAATATATTATAAATAGCTTTTTTTTAAACCAGTTAAGATATTAGTACGGTCAACTAAACAAACTCTTCAGCTTTAGTTATTACTAGCCGATCGACCCGACTCCGCCTTTACCTTACCGGAGATAAAAATAAAATATACCGCCGCGGCCGCGCCGTGGGTTGCGGACTGCGGTATCCGGATGGGTGCGCGATTATTTAACTATTATTCGTCATTTTATATACTTACAGTTACGAAATGCAGCAATGAAAATAAAAATACAAGAAAAGATACACAATGGGCGGCCTTATGGCTTTAAGCCATTTCTTCCAGGCAACCGTCGGGTAAAGGATAAAAATACTATAATTAATTCGGTAGTGTGATTAATTCTCTTAGTACATATCCCGTACGCATCGGGATAGCGCTACCCACGCTGGAAGCGGAATACTCACCTGTTTGAATAGGCCTTTATTTAGCTTTCTGGTGAAATACTTTCGATCCCAAATCGGTTCAAAAGTTTCGGAAGAAACAACCATCAATGCTTTCCTATTCATATTAGTAGACTATAGAAAATGTTATCTAGACTTAGTTTTGCCTAAGGATCCCTAAAAACGTATTGCATTGTACATTGTTACAGATGCATGCACCATGCCATAACTTACTATACGTATTGGAATTCTGCTATTTTGACGTCATTAGTGCTATATTAGCATTGAAAAGGTGTGGAAATATCTTTTTAATGAGAGCATTGCAATATGATATACGAGTAGCTTATAACGGATGCTTACGGATTCAATACACCTAAATTTATATGATTTATTGTATTCGTAAGCCTTTTCACAATGATTATAAATGTATCTAAATACTGTGCTTAAAATTTCTAAACACTATACAGTCTGGTGAATAGTGACAGTTTCTATTCAAAGTTATTTTCAAAGAGCGGGACGCGTTTCCCGACATCTCAAGATCTCACAGTGTCACAGGGGGAAATAAAGCATAGGTACACTATATATAACACTATTTCCTAATACGCCTGTACAAAATACTCGTTTTGTTATGAATAATTGTTTTTTTAAGTGAAACTTCTTTAAGCGCGTTGAGAGTATAATTTCAAGATCGCGTCATGGCAATACCGTCACGACATGGAGTGACGATTTTGGTATCTTTGAATCTTACCAAAGAAGTTTCACTTCTGACACGTGTGCTCGGCACACACGCTCTTTTTTATGTTGGAATTATCGGTTCGAAACAAATTGCTCACGAAGACCCATAAAAAGGCCAATATAAATACATAAAATTACAAAGTTAACAAGCATATAATACCTATCATAAAGAGGCAAATATCGTTCTAATTTATTCTTATTTACTTTTACTGGCAAATAGTAGTTTAGTTCCAAAAAATAGTTAACATAATAAAAACATTCGGCATGTCTACGTGACATGAATTTTATAGTTACATACACGTTACTGAAGTCAACTATTTATTTTGTTTTAGTCATTCCAACTCATACATTAGGCTGGTTGCAGAGCTTGACCGACCATCAGTACGTCGTACGTCAGTCGCGCTTGTCATACGTATGGAAATTCATAAAACCGTTCATAGCTAGACCGACCATACGCACGCGTATTGTCATGCGTATTAGTGTCATCTTCATACATTTTGTTGATGCGTATCGTCAGGACCGACGGTACGCACTGACGGTCGGTCAAGCTCTGCAACCAGTCTTATTCATTCAATTAGACTTCCTTTGGATAGTCAAAATACATAATTTAAGGCCGGTTGCAGAGCATCACCGACCATCAGTGCGTACGTCAGTCGCAATATTTTACTCATTTGGTTAATAATTACCATAAATTCTCCAATGACTCATACACAACACTTATCAATAGAAATAGGAAGCGATTATGAATTAGTGAAATACCGACATTCCTTGCATGAATGAAATCGTGGCAAAGGCTTGCGAAGTGATGTCATCGTTAATTGACTGTGAAATTGTTTCACTTTGATGTTATACTAGATCTATTTATTATTACAGTGACAATATATTATTATTACAAATTAATACAATATAACCAACTAGCTGTGCTCCGCATTGCTCCGCTCCTTTTGGTCTTAGCGTGATGATATATAGCCTATAGCCTTCCTCGATAAATGGACTATCTAACACCGAAAGAATTATTCAAATCGGGCCGGTAGTTCCTGAGATTAGCGCGTTCAAACAAACAAACAAACTCTTCAGCTTTTTAATATTAGTATAGATAGATATGTTCTGTTAAGCTTATCTGTCAGTTAAAGTGACAAATAAAGTAAGAAAATATAGGTCAGTAACTGTCAAAAAGGCTTTTATGGACATTTTCAGTAAGAGGCTTGGTAAGAGGTAAAACGCGTCTTAGTTCAGGATACATCGCCCATTTTTGCAAGTGACTACTATCAAGCTGATTTTCCGTTTGTAGCTTTATTTTGGTGAGACACCGAATAATTTCGAGTACGAAACTCTCGATTGTGGTAGCTAACAGAGATAACAAGGATAAAAATTTTTGATTTGATGGTTCTCAAATATTTATTACGCAATTTGTAGGACAATATGTCTGTTGAATTATATAAACATTAACTAAGTGAAAATAAAAAAATCAGCTTGTTAGTAATCATTTATGATGACCTCGTTATCGATACACTTTGGAAAGGGGGACTCTTTGAACCAACCATAGATTTTGTAGGACAAATATTTTTTCGAATAATTTAATTATCTTGAGATTGAACAAAAAAAAATTCAGTTAGTAATAAATATTTGAGAACCATCAAATCAAAAATTTTTATCCTTGTTATCTCTGTTAGCTACCACAATCGAGACTTTCGTACACGAAATTATTGGGCGTCTCATCAAAATAAAGCTACAAACGGAAAATTAGCTTGATAGTAGTCACTTGCAAAAATGGGCGATGTATCCTGAACTATCTATTCTTCATTATTTATAAGCTATCGGATTTGAACCATGGAACCTCAAACAGCTATTTATATCCATTATCCAGTCCTAAAATAATTTTTCTCCTATTACATACCGATCTGTTTCAGAATACGTTTATATATCGTGTATATTCTAATCAGAACTATCTACACAATCAACAACATATTACCAAAAAAGACAAAATATAGCTATGCCAAAAAAAATCCTTACCGTAAACTTCTCCGGCGAGCTGAAGTCTTCATCCAGATAGATCCTTATCTTATCGAACAGCCGAAGTTCTGGACAATCACAGAGCCTCTGAACGAAGTCCTTCACATATTGCATTGATTTCTCGTATGCTTTGCCGCCAACCTCTTGTAAGTGCAGGGCTATGAATTTGGGGTCCATTCTTGATACTGCTTGCAGGAATTCTGCGGTCCATATTGGTAGCATGACGGATGGCTGAAAGAAAACGTACGTAGTTTAACAAACAATCGTACTTATATTAGACCTAGCTGGAACTCGCGTGATATACGTAAAAGGTGTCTATCTAGGAACAATCGTTGCTATCCTTACTTATATTAGACCTAGCTGGAACTCGCGTGGTATATACCTACGTAAAAGGTATCTATCTATCTGTGTAACAAATTTTACACGAATCCGGTCAGCCAATTCTGAGTAGGAGTAACGTGAAGAGTAACAAACATGCATACATTCTTACAAAGCTTTGCGTTTATAATATTAGCAGGATTATAGATGCGAAAGTGTTTGATTGTTTATCTATCTTTCACGTAGTATCGGAGCAATTTTTTTACTATGGTATTATGTATTTTTTACAATTCAGGAAAATTCAATTTTATCCAATATTGAAATACACGAGTGGCCCTTATTTTATTTTAAACTAGAGGTCCGCCCCGGCTTCGCCCGTGGTACATATTTCGCAATAAAAGGTAGCCTATGTCCTTTCTCGTGTATCAAAATATCTCCATACCAAATTTCATGCAAATTGGTTCAGTAGTTTAGGCGTGATTGAGTAACAGACAGACAGACAGTAACTTTCGCATTTATAATATTAGTATGGATACTGTAGGTACTACAGGTGGTACATGAGTTCATGAGGCCCTGAAGTATATAAAGTTCTAAATATAAACAGCGCCGTATCATCTAATCGAGGTGAACGATATTTTATTAGATTTTTCATCGCTTTAGTCGTAAATATCTTTTTGCGTACATAATATGAGGAAGCTTTTAATAATACGACAACATGTATATTATTTTTAGTTCACTACGCAACTTCTTTAATAAATGAAGCTCTGTATTATAATTTCTTATTTACAGCATATAAACATAAGTTTGTCAAGAATCAGGATGGATGGATGGGTATATGGATGTTTGTAACTCTTTCACGCAAAAACTGCGTATCTTATATTTTTGTTATTTGGTACAGAGATTATTTAATAGTGTTATAATCAGCTTAGCAGCTATGCTACTTTTTGCCCAGTACCGTTCCGTACAGTTTTTCTGAATAATTTTACTACTATTTCTTTAAAATATGTTTTCGTAACAGATTAGGTAAGTACTATAACTACGAGGCAATACGAAGTTTCAGGGATTACCTACATGAAGCAATTAAAACATTTCATATTTCTCTTAATATTTCTACATCCATAGCTACTAATATTATAAATGCGCAAGTAACTCTGTCTGTCTGTCTGTTACTCAATCTACTGAACCAATTTGCATGAAATTTGGTATAGAGATATTTTGATACCTAAGAAAGGACATAGGCTACTTTTTACCCCGGGTTCTAGGATAGGTTTTATTCCGGAAATCCCACGGGAACGGGAACTATGCGGGTTTTACTTTGACTGCGCAGGCGATGCCGCGGTTGGAAAGCTAGTAGAATATATAGATGTCTTTCATGATTTTTCACCTCAATACATAAAGATGTTAACATTAGAGAAACAAATAACAAATCATCAACTACGTCAATCGGTGTGACATGCGGCCTTGCTGTAATTACTGAAATAATATAATATATTATAAATAGTCTCAATGTGAAAGGATTCTAATGTTTGGCTCATACTATATTCTTACAAATATATGAATTGAGCTGTCGCACCCCGTCCGATTAGGGCCCTTCTGGCCTCCTCCACTCAAGCGACAGCCCAAGCCGAGGTTCGAGATCCCCGTCAAGGGGGGACGCCCTTGTGCATGTCGCTACCAGGGTGAACCTTCAGTTCACCCCCGCGTCCGCGTTAAAATGGAGAAGCCCTTCTGGCTAACATTGAGAAACACCTTACAAAAAAAAAAAAGAGGTGTCGCACGCAGTTTCGTAATATTTTTGCTACTCTGCTGCGCTCTTTTTGGTCGTAGCGTGATTTTATATAAATTTTAGATAATCTCGGTCATTGTACTATCCAATACAAGGAAAAGTGCTTCTTACTTTCAGGATATTAAAAACAACTTACAGCATGATTAAAACAACAATATAAAGGAATATCTATACACATAGGCATTAGGCACATACATATAATCTATTTGAATATGATGTGTTTGAACATGTTTTGCAAACTATGTGATACTTATTTGACCAAAATTTACACATTTAGGTAATTAAAAAAAAATTACGTCTATTATTATAATTTTCACTAGTTCACGATACAAAAATAACACCTTGGCGCAGTGGTTAGATTCTACGTCAATTATTACTCTCGAGGGTGAGGGTTCTAATTTCTAATAATGGAAAATATTGCGAAGTGAAATATTTTTTATTCTAGCTATGCATTTATGTACAAAAAATGTTTAAAAGTATGCTTGCCTATTTACTAGTTTCTATAGAAATTCCATAAAACATTAAAATTTATTCATATTTATTCAAAAAAACACTTGCAAATTGGCCTAATTGTTGGCAAGGTTTATTCGAACTAACATGAACTAATAAGTAAAATGCTTATTTTTAACCGACTTCAAAAAAAAGGAGGAGGTTATCAATTCGGCCGGTATATTTTTTTTTTTTTTTTTATGTATGTACACCGATTACTCCGAGGTTTCTGAACCGATTTACGTGATTCTTTTTTTGTTCGATGCGGGATGGTGTCGAATTGGTCCCATAAAAATTTTATTCGGATAGGCCCAGTAGTTTTTATTTTATGAGCATTTTTGTCTGTAGGTATTTGTAAATTTTGCAAGTGCAAGTTTGAAGTCGGTTGTTTTTAACGCATAACTGCGTTGTTATTTTTTTTGTTTTTCTGATAAACATCTTCAAAGGATCAGCAGGAAACCACCAATTACATAAAATAAAAAATTCTAGTTAAAAAATAATAACAAACAAAACATATTATTCAGAAAACAATTTTTTGCCATAATATCAAATATGACATTGAACAGTTTATCAAGATTAAAATTATGTACTTATTATACAATATAGTTAAAAATGAATTTTTTTCCTGTATATTACATTTTATATAATTTTTTATCATGTTTTAGGCCAACTAGCTTTCCGCCCGCAGCTTCGCCCGCTTTATCTAAAACCTAATATACTAAAACCTACCTATCTATTAAAAAACCGCATCAAACTCTGTTGGGTAGTTTTAAATATTTAAGCATAAAAGGGACATAGGGACAGAGAAAGCGACTTTGTTTTATACTATGTAGTGATTCATGCAACTTTATCCTTTTTAGGGTTCTGTACGCAAAGATTATAAAGTCTTTTTTTATTTTTTAATCGGGGGCTCCGCTTCAATAAACATGATTTTTCGCAATGTGATAATATTTAATTGAATTAAATATAGATAAATAAGATCCTTACATACTACACTAAGACTCCGTCAGGAATTAACCCCTGTACTGAACCTGTAAATCTAAACTATAACCACTATGTCGAAGGGAGTTGTGTGCTTTTTGCCATATTAGTATATAATCTGGCTTAGAAATATAATATTTTAATAAAATAATCACACCATCCTGTTCATGATAAAAATTCCATTTGAGTTTTTATCATCAACATATAATTATTACGTAACGTTTCATGTTGGTAATGTACATGTAAGTTTTTAGATAATGTAATGCACATGAGAAAATTTTACAATTTCTATTTTAACTTGAAAACTATTTGTTTTTCCAAAGATGTGTGTCGAAACTTGAAACCCTATGGGTGGCCCTACACGGACTGCTTCAAGCAGTTGAAACCGACTGCTTCGAGCAGTCAACGAACGACCACTCAAGCAGTCCGTGTACGTCACTCAGCCATGGTGTATGGCCGGTCTATGTATATTATATAAAATTTCCTGTTCTATGCCTAAAATCGAAACCAAGATAAATTATAGTAATTTGAATTAATTTCTGCACTATGAATATTATGAATAGTTCCACTTACAAATCTTAATATATATAAATCTCGTGTCACAATGTTTGTCCTCAATGGAGTCCTAAACCACTTAACCGATTATAATAAAATTCGCACACCATGTGCAGTTTGATCCAACTTGAGAGATAGGATAGTTTTTATGAAAAAAAACGTAAACATGTAGGTACCACGGGCGAAGCTGGAGCGAACCGCTAGTAGACACATATAAGTAAAAATTATTCAAATTATAGTGAGTGGCCACCTTTTTGTCATTAACACATAAGCATTAAAATGAAGTAATAACAAATTTTGATAATGGCAATGATATTAGTAAAGTAAAAAGGTGTAGTCTATAGATTGTTTGCGCTCCGGGAATGACAGTTGTAAAATTCTAATTGGAAAGATAAAGCTGCCATCTAATTCTTTGGAATTCTAAATTGTAGTAACTACTTTTAAGCATAATAGAGGTTTTAAATTTATTAATTTAAGTCTTATAATATTTATGCATCATTAGTATCATCGATTTTATTCCTCTATAGATTTAAAAATAGCATAGTGCAAAAATCATTCAGGATTTGTTTATGAATCAGATAGGTATTGAAGTGAATGTTATAAAAATAACATTTGAATATACAAACTTATTTCCTTAGTTGTACAATTTATAAAATAAATATAGATATTTTCTGTTGTACTGAATTAATATTTGCCTTGACATAGATAATAATTAATACTACACCATAGAGATGACATCAGAATAATCATATTTCCATAATTTTTAAAACCCGCCATTTTCATAAATTCAAAATAAGAACATTTTTTTATCCACTAGGTGAAAGTCATTAAAGCCTATCGAACCACTTGTTTAAAATTAGAACATTATCACATGCGCAACAAACTAAATTATGTAGGTAGATAGATTTTACATGAGGTCTGAAAAATGTATTTTTATACAGATACTCACATCTTCGAAGATAGATCCGACGTTTGCAGTCACTAATAGAAGAGGCACTTTATCTGAACCCATTTTTTTAAACTTCAACATACCGAAAATCAATCAAAACAATTTAGTCCAACGAGGTTGAATACAGGCGCTATGTGGCAGCCACGCCGCGATTGTTACACAGGTACATTATAACTACAGACACCGCATATAATATTACAGTAGTTACGTTTATTTTGCTAACACAATTTAAAATAATTTTACACGATAAAGCAATATCGCCCTCCTCGCCCTTTCAAGTTTTTTGACATTTGTAAATGTTAAATAAATGAATGAAGCGCGCTCCGTTTCACGGTAACGTCACTGCGTGTCACGAACGAACTTCACACTGAAGAGTATTTATAGATATTCGCAGGAGATGAATAATAAAAAAAATCTTTATTCATTTATTTTTAGGCTTTTATTACACAGTACACTACTAAAAATGTCTAAGATATTAATGTTTAAATTATTAATTAGTGTTACGTCACTTGTGATATGCTACTAAAATGAATCGGAACGTGATTTTCAATAACAAAACACTGTTGGGAGTTAACCAATGACGTCGTTTTTAGTTTTACGTCACGCCCTACTTTCAGGGACGTACTTGCTTATTTTTATCGACAACCAACGTAAATAAATGGAATAAATTGTAAGTAAATAAATATACTAGATGCTTTTAGTTTTATTACATGGATCTTAACTGGATAAACTTTAAATTAAATGTTGGTTATTTTCGTCTTGTAATCTCAAAGTACCTAGTCGACTCAGAAACACGGATTCAGTAATCTATATTTTTATACTATTTATATATTATAGGTACTAGCGTGTTAAAATGAAATAATAATCTATTTATTTTTCGATTGCAATGAAATGATCAAACTTTCAATTTATTATGTTTAAAATATCATTCAATACTTTAATTTTAATAGGTACCTACCTCATGTTTTATTATGCACGTTCGTATATAAAAATAGTAGGTATCTAAGTATCTACCTACCTATAAGTAGTTTGAAATTAAATTTTTGCTTCGTAGGTATATATTCCTCTATAATAGGTAGGTGTTTCCACACAGATTTAGCTGTTTAAAATATTTATTTGTACAAAATATAAATACAAAATTAATAAAATCTGTAAGTACCTACCTATTTGAATAAAATATTTTTAATCGTTCGAGTTTGAACCTTGAAGAAAAATAGCATTGAAAAATTGATTTCTTTTACATAACTACCTTCCTGCATGCCTTATGATGATTTTGAACTAAAAATTATTGTTTTCACAATATTCAGCATATTAAACCAACATTTTTTTTGGAAACGCCTACTTTCGTATTTTCTTTCAACTTATGATCAATTATAACATGATTTATTTATTCTTTTCAGAAGATGCCGTTAATCATATGGATGATACTGCTGACTCATGGGGCTTTGGCCCATGAGTATAAAGCAGTTGAGACAGAAATGTTCGCGATACCAATCAGCCCGAATTTATTCAATTGGACCTATCAAGGTATTTATGGTTTTATTTTACTTGTATGTCTGTTTGTGTATAATGTATAAGTATGTAAGGTCTAAAAATCTAAATTAGGTATTATTAGGCTACATAGCCCTCATCTAAAATGAAATGACGTTTTTTTTTGTCTAAAGGTGCATTTACATCAAACGAGCGAATGCTCATTCTGAGCCAACTATGTCAAATTTTAGTGTAAACAAGCGTAGAGCATTCTTTCGTTGTTCTTAGTGCGTTCGAAAAGATTTTATGCAATGTTCTAATACTGAACAACACTGAATACGAGTTTTCGTTTACACTAAAAGATCACGAAGAATGCTCTAGCACTATGTTCGTACGCACCGATATAGGTACGCTCGCAAGGGTTATAATTTGACTAAGCCTAACACAAATTTACTGACATGAAACTCTTAATTTCTTATCATTATTACTCTTAACTCTTTCTCCAAATTTAATTAATTTATTACAGAATTTGATCAACAATACCGTTTCTACGCATCACTAATAGGTAAGCCAGAACTGCCCTCATGGCTTCGATACATCTACAGTGGTAGACATCACTCGGGGTTCATTTTTGGTACACCCCCTAGGAATACGGAGTCACCTATTACGGTAAGAATTTAATTTGGACAAGTACACACGGGTGCAAAAAAAAATCGCACACTCTGTACATTCTAAGTTCAACTTCAATTATTTTAATGTTCTAAACATATTTGGAAAATATGACTTATATCAAATGAAAGCATATTGATTAAATTTTATTGAGATTAACCTAAAAATGTAGGGGGTTGTGCGATTTTTTTGCATTGATTTACATACACTGGAGTATGTATGTATATTTCCTATAACTTATGAAACAGTTGGTGGTTTTTTGTGGTCAGTAGGATTTTTTGTGATGTCCTACTAATATTTATTATTTATGTATTTTTTATCATACTTAAATATTATGTAATATGTTGTACTTTTGAGTGAAACTAAATTTCGTTTTTGTTGAATTATCAATCCGTTTCATAAATTTATATTAGAAGCCGTTCATCTAGGCAAAAATATGAAAAAAAAAATCTGGGTGCCACCAGATTAAAAATTAATAAACCCTGCTGGTAAAGGAATTATTAAAATTGGTTAGGCAGTTGTAGTAGTAATTACAAACGGATAAAAAAACAAATCTCTATAATATAAGTATATGTATATATTTATAGTTGGAAGTAATCGGTCTTAACAGACAAGACTATGAAACGCGCCGGGTTTTGCTCAACTTACGAATTGAACCAAAAATCAAGATGGCGACTCATGAAGTGGAATTGAAAATAGATAACCTTAATGTAGAGGATTTACTTGATGAGCATAGGTAAGTGGTAGTTTATGCCTTATTACCAGGAACATACATTTCCTTTCCTATCAGGTTGCCTGGTAGAGATTGTTGCTTAGCAATAAGGCCGCCTCTTGTACAAACTATGCATTTCTTTTGTATTATTGTTATTTTTTTGTCATAATTCAGTTTGTGCAATAAAGTGTTATAAATAAATAAACATAGAATTGTATTTCAGATAACATGGAATTTCTTAAACGGTTTGAATTTAATTTTGCTGTTAAATAATTCTTTGACTTTATATTACTTAATTGATAAAGACTAGGAAAATAATTGATTGATTGGAAAAAGATTAGCGAAATTTATTGTCTACCCGCTAAGTCAAAAATTAGCTTAAATATTATCTCTTCGAAGCCGCAAATGGTTTTCTTTTTTCATGAAAAATAAGATTTTTTGAGCGAACAATCATTTACCTACTTAAAAATTTTACAAAATCATTTCAAATTTACATTTCATCTATTACATCTTAGATTACAAAATAAAGTACAGATGGAGCATGACAACCGCCCGTCGCCCTTGTCAAAGAAAATACGAAATCAAAAACAAATACGTCGCTGCACCAGTGCTATAGCGCATATAGTGTCATGCAATACGTCAAAAAGGGTTTGCAATTTTAGTAAAAAAATGCCGTCTTGTGATAATAAAACGCTGTAAAATTTGTTCCCGAAAACAAAAAAAAAGATAAAACATCGTTTCACAGGTTTTCTGTAGATAATTTGGCTGATTTATTTCTTTAATACGAATAATAATTTTACAGATATGAAGGAATACTAAACTTCAACGTATGTTGCCAGTATTTTGAAAATGAATTTACCATTTTTATTGGTAAAACGGTAAAATGGTTAAAAGATCTTCAGGGTAATGCTGTTGGATTTTTCGATCGTGAATGTGATTATTTGTATAGTGCACTAAAGGTTCATGATAATTATTAGATTATTTTAATAAGCATACCTAATACATTATTTTGTTACTTTTATAAAGCTTAAAAACGTCATAGTCGTTTTCGCTAGCCATTTAATTTATGTGAACTCCATGATGGATATGATGAAAATAAAATGTCCCGTATTCTCGACTCAAAACTACCGCTATTCGTATTCATATATTATGAAAAATAAAAAATAATATAATTATTATAGTTAATATTGAAACTTTTTTTATGTAATTTATTTAATAAAAAATTGAATACAATTATTTTGTCCATATATAACTTTAGTAGGCAGGTACTTTATGTAATAAAAGAATTTAAATAAAAATTAAAACTTGACTTCTCATTTATGTACATATAGCCTACGTCACTACCGCCACTAACATAATAATTCAGATCATTGCAATGAAACCTCACAACTCAAAATCGGTCCAACGGTGCAGGTGCAGGTGCAGGGCGTGTCAAAGAAGGTGCAGGTGCATACATACATAAACTCGAAAAACATAACCCTCTTTTTTCCGTAGTCGGGGAAAAATTTGGGAAATTTTTCAATATCTGGCAACATTACATGCACACAGAAGCACCGTGTACGTACAGTGCAGCGGCGAAATGACAGCACACATAGCTTTATTGAAAATGACGATAAATTATTCGGTTTAGTTCGGCAACGCTCCATCTGTCTTTTATTTTGTAATCTAAGTATTACATTTATTTATTTTTAAAATGTTCCAGAATGACGCGTCTTAAAGACATTCTTCGAACAAAGCTATGGACGGAAAGCAGTGGCGACCTCTATGCTACGTTTCTAGCTTCGGCCATTGATTTAGGGGCTAGGTTGCCTTTGAAACCTAGCGATGGTGAAGGGTGAGTAGCTAAGTAACACTTACAACATAATATTTTTTTATCAGCCTAGTACCTAGTTCGTTTAGGAAGTGTAGGTACACCATTTACTAGCTACAACCTCTTTCCAATGACAAAATATATACAGTATATTATTAAGTGTGGGTCACAAATGAAGTTTAGATAAAATATATTTAAAAAATAACAATAAAAATGCCTCTTTTCAGCCTGGTTGTTCGTCTAGGCATAACACCATTTCCTAGCGAACAAAAGCGTCTCCGGGAGGAAGTTCGACCGCTCTCTCGCTTACCAAACTTATTACCAAATTGTCCCCGAGATATTTTGATCGAACTTTTTGTTTTTACTATATTATACACGAAGTTTAAGTTAGATTTATGTACAAAATGATGTCCTACAATTTATAAAGTAAATTATAATGTCTTTTTCAGTCTAGTAGTTCGTCTAGGCAGTATAACACCATTCTCTAGCGAACTAAAGCGTCTCCGGGAGGAAGTTCGACCACTTTCCCGGTTACCAAGCTGTCCCCGAGAGTTTAAACGAACTACTGTGGAAAGATTGTTCAGGGATGCTGGGTTTACGTTGGATTGGTGTAGTTTTGAATTGGTGAGTAGATCTGGATTCTAGAGATAAAACTAATATGGTAGAAAGTGAAAATAATAAGAGAAGGATGAGTTAGTAAGTTGAACTGATAAGTATTATTGACCGCCTCTTTGGTTCAGTGGTTGACGCGTGAGCGTAGAATCGAGGGGTCCTAAGTTCGATTCCCGGTGGAGACGAAGAAAAAATAATGTCTCGGTCTGGTAGGACACAGAAGGTTGATCACCTACTTGTCCCTAAAGAAAATCGATCAGTGAAACAGATGTATGCATAATGCATCTGCCCCTTACCCCACTACGGGGTCACGGGACTTCACTACTGCTACTTTTTTTTTAATTATTTGTTATATCTGGCAATTATTAGTTAGTGTATTCAATAAAGGATGAATGTATAATATTAGGTATATTACAGTAACAATGTTCTTGCAAAATCCGATCGGCTAGTATTACAATAATAATCACTACATAGTATAAAACAAAGTCGTTTGCTCTAGTCCCTATGTATGCTTAAATCTTTAAAACTACGCAACCAACTTTGATGCGGTTTTTTTTAATTGATAGAGTGATTCTATAGGAAGTTTTGACGTGACAACGTCTTATAATTCGATAGATCCGGATGCATGCACGAAAAAACATGACTCATGCGGCGTTACCTCGCTCTGAGGCGTTCCGTAAGGCCTTGAAGTGCGAGCGAGAGCGCGGAACAAGCGACAAAAGAAGCACAATCGGACGTTGTCACGTTCAACTATCGTCAGTAAACCGACTGTACAGATAACCATTTTTTTTAGATACAAATATTATACATCTATCTACATTATTACTATAACACTGCCATTCTCCCGACTTCGATCAATTTGCCAGTTACAAAAAATAGCTTAAGTTACTCGGTTAACAATTAATTTTTTTAAATCATTTAAGCATACTTTGTATTAAACCATATAAAAAACTTGTACTATATTTCATCACGCAAAATATTATCCCTTTCAGTACAACACAATCTACAAAGAGCGCACCACAGAGCGTCTCGAATACCTTACAGAAATACCGCCCAGTAGACCGGATAAGAACAGTCTATTCAACACAAAAGACACATGGTCTGCTCCCAGTAGAACAGCTCTTCCGAGTAGAAGTTACGTGCAACAATTATCTGTGACGATTGCTGTTCCTTTGGTGTTGATGTTGCTGTCTGTTGCTGCGTTGAGTGCTGTATTGTGTTTCCATTATGCTGCTATGTGAGTACCTATCTATACATATAATAAATCTGTAGAATGGTCAATTCTGTACATTGAAAATATTGAAAAAATAAATAGCAGGGGGTGTTACTGGATCGATACCAAACCCAAATATGTGATTAAAAAAATTTTTGTCTGTCTGTCTGTCTGTCTGTCTGTCTGTCTGTATGTGAAGGCATCACGTGAAAACTAGCGGTTCGATTTCGATGAAACTTGGTATAATAATTATACCTTATTATCCTGGGCGTAAAATAGGATACTTTTTATCCTGGAAAAATACGTAGAAAAAAATTAATCTTAATTTTTCAGTTTTATCCATAGACGTCCATAGACGTTCTGTAGAACCGCGAACACACGTTGCGTATTATTATAGGCCTAGCCGTATTTGGGAATTGGGTCCAATAGATATTTATAAGATTTTATTGTCAGAGGTACCTACTCAAAATGGAGAAATAAACCATCCACGCGAAGACCGACATCCGCGCGGACGGAGTCGCGGGCGGAAGCTAGTCTTAAATAAAATAATATGGATATAACAAGTATAGTCCTACCTATTATACCTATACGTATAATATCCATACTAATATTATAAATGCGAAAGTAACTCTGTCTGTCTGTTACTCAATCACGCCTAAACTACTGAACCAATTTGCATGAAATTTGGTAATGGAGATATTTTGATACCCGAGAAAGGACATAGGCTAACTTTTATTGCGAAATATGTAAGTACCACGGGCGAAGCCGGGGCGGACTACTAGTAAAATTATAAACGCGAAAGTTTGTGAGGATGGATGCATGTGTTTGTGTATATTGTGTATGTAGATATGTTTGTTACTCTTTCACGCAAATACTACTAAACCGATTACAATGAAATTTAGTAAACATAACATAACAGTACGGTAACTTGGTAAACTAGCTTGGTAGATATGTAAACTAGCTTTCCGCCCGCGGCTTCACCCGTGTTTTCAAAGAAAAACCCGCATAGTTCCCGTTCCTG
The DNA here is from genome assembly GCF_905220415.1 of Colias croceus. Taxonomy (NCBI): domain Eukaryota; kingdom Metazoa; phylum Arthropoda; class Insecta; order Lepidoptera; family Pieridae; genus Colias; species Colias croceus. The sequence goes on from NC_059560.1 coordinate 6,908,762, forward strand.
TCGGATTTCCGGGACAAAACCTATCCTATATGTTAATCCAAGTTACCCTTTATATATGTGCTAAATTTCATTATAATCGGTTAAGTAGTATTTGCGTGAAATAGTAACAAACACACACACATCCATCCTCACAAACTTTCGCATTTATAATATTAGTAGGATAAGTACTCTAAATACTGCTATCTACTGCTACATTGCATGCAACAAAAATTATGTAGTTATTTTTATAAGTAAGTATGTAATAAATAATTTTATGTATAAACGGGATACGATAGGGATAACTTGTAAAAATAATCATTCGTAAAAATTTATCTGATGACCGATTGAAAGAAAGTTATGTTTTTTTTTTCATAAAGAAACTTAAAATTAATAATTTCAGACGCGATCCAGAATCGGAAGGTTTCATAAACGACATTTACCACATCTGCGCAGATTATAAACGAAGGAGGTTAGATTGTGTGCGCGTGATTCTTGTAACAAATAATATGATATATTATGTATTTTTGCGTTAAAAACTGAATCTTAACACTATTAATTTGTTTGTTACCGACTAATAAAGTGTAGGTATGTTACTAAACATTGTGTGTCAATATTTTAAAACTAAAAATCTTAACTAACATTGCCTTTTAATAAATATAACACAAAAATTTAAAAGTTTTATTTGTAAACTAATACCTTTTTTTACAAAATGCATGTATACCACCAATGAAAAAAGTGAGAATTAACATTTACTAAATATAAATTAAAATTTTGGAATTTAATTATAAAAAATGATTAATAATTTTAAAATGATAGTAATACCGTAATACAATCGAAATTCTGGGACAGGAATTAGATGTAATAATTATTATTATTTTAAACTCATTACAAAAAATTACAAAAAATAATTTAAGCAACAAATTACACTTAAAATGATATAAAAAATATATTTTTTTAACCATGAAAATATTGTTTTCAGAGCACACAAAACAACAAAAGTGGAACTGTGTAGATATGGCACCGGCAACACTGAGCAAAGTCAGATCGTCGACGATGAAAGTACCAAGAGTTTGGGAGTAAGGTGATTGTTTTTTTTAATTATTTTTATGCTTAAAATGTACACTTATATCAAAAGACATTTTAAGCTATTGCATAGCTTCTACCGCGGGCCTTGAGCGCGGGGACCGAATCGAGAAATTCCGTAACGAAAAAACCTCACGCTCCCCACGGGGACGGGCGGAGGTGTGGCTTGAAGGCATAGCATGCAATAGCGCAACCGCCCCAGTCCCCGAGTGACACACGTCGTTTTTTTTTATTTGTGTATATTGAATAGGCTCTAAAAGTACTGGACCAATTGTATTTTTTTTCGCGAATAAATTAGGCTACATTATTAGGAAGTAACATGTCTATTTTCTATTTCGTTTTTATCCTGGGTCTGATCTTGGCTACTTTAAAGTAAAATAATAGTTATCTGTATACATTCACACACCCACACATACAAACATACATATTACACGCGCACACATACATGCAGACAAACACTACACATACACTGGTCACGTATTAATAGGTCTATATTATTTTAAGTAGAAGTAGATATTAAGTTTAGTCTATTGTTTTGTTTTTTCTCTTCTTGCCATTCGATTGTTTATTGTTATGTTAAGTTACAAATGTATTTGAGTAGTGTTATCCGCGAGGGGGGCTAGTGATCTGTAGGTACTACAGGTCTTTCACAGACCTATTTCAGACACTAGTCCTTCACAACGTAAATGCTACACGTTTACATATTTTGTTCCATTGTAATTATAGTTTAAGTTGTGAAGGCAAATAAATAAACTTTTTATTTTATTTTTATTTTATTTATTTTATCTGTGATCCGTGATCCAACCTCATCATCATCAGCCCATATACGTTCCCACTGCTGGGACACGGGCCTCCTATGAGGGTACAGGCCATAATCCACCGCGCTGGCCAAGTGCGTGTTGGCGGATGACACATGTCGTCGAACTTTTTAATTCTTCGACATGTCGGTTTCCTCACGATGTTTTCCTTCACCGTTCGAGTAGTGGTGATGTTACAACATGCGCAGATAAATTGAAAAATCAATTTAATTCCTGCGCGCTCGCCTGGTCTCGAACCCCGGACTTATCGATTCGAAGAGAAGATCCAACCTGCATTCATATAAATTATAGCATAAACAAATGCACTCATTTATAGATCGATATTTGATATTTAAGTACTTAATTAAATTTAAATCCGATGTCACAATCTTTTTAAATTGCAAAAAATAGCAAAAAAGAATTAGATTACGAACACAAACTAAGCTACGAAATAATATATATATTTTTTATTTCAGCCCCAACAACAGCCTCACCAGATATAGCCCTAAATCTACCCCGAACTTAGCCGGAAACTACAACCGACCTCAACCTCCCCCTTACGCAAACACACTCCATCATCGCAAGTCACACACACATACACCGACACACACAGACACAGAAACACACACACCAGAACACAGACATTTGGCGCTAGAAGAATCGCTTAAACTCCTCAACGAAGCGAATATAGCTAGCGAATTTGATAATTTACTACTGAAGAATCCAATCGTCGATTTTAATGATGGTTCCGAAGATTATGTGCCGATAAAACAGGATCCCGGATATGTTAAATCGGATCCTGGTTATGTCAAAGTGGACCCCGGTTATGTCAAAGCGGATCCCGGTTATGTCAAAGTAGATCCTGGTTATGTCAAAGTGGATCCCAGTTATGTTAATCCGGATACAGGTTTCCCGGATCCTAAATTTGACGGTGTTGGCATTTGACATAATGATATTGACGGGACAGCTCCCGTCAAGACGTGGTTCTGTTGAAATGGCGGGAATATTTGAATGTTTTAAGTGTTTTTTTGTTGTTACCAATGATTACTTATTATTGTAGAATACAGTTAAAAGAAACATACTTAAGTATTAAAACTTAAACTTGAACTTTGTAACTAATTGTAAAACAAAAGTCGTAACAATATTCGTAAACTAGTTCATTACGATAAACGTATCTAGTATAGAATATTCAACATTAATTAACTATTGAATACAGTAGAATCTTTCTAGAGTTGAATACCTCTATTGTTCTTTGTAGTAAATATTGTTTATTACGTAATATAATACGATTTTTAAAAACAGTAGACGCACATATTTTGTACAATATAGGTAACAAATACAAAGTTAATACTGATAGATAGACAGAGTCACTTTTGCATTTGTATTACGTGATCCAATTAAGAATAGGAACGACTGAGCGCCATATTGTGACGTCATTATTATTATTTATATGAACATTTTTCAAACTAATAATAATCAAATTTAAGCAATAACATTTGTATTAAAATTATTTAAGGGAAAAGAAAATAAACTGTTATAGATATGAAAAAAGGGTTTACAAGTCTTATGTTTCAAAATACATTTGACACATAAAGGTAATTGTATATTCTTAGTTGTATCGCATTTTAAGCATGATTCAAGCAAGCCTTTTCCTATTATATAAAATATAATATGTTATGTATTGTACTAACATAAAAAGTTGTTGTACCGAAAATTAACATGAGCATAATCTAGTCAATTGTATACTAGTCAGTAGATTGTAATATTTAGAAAAATAAAAATATACACTAGTATTTCTGCTCTTTATTTTCCTTCCTTCCTATATCCTTACCTATAGTAGATACGGGTAACATTTTTTGTACCCTTAGCATTGAAGAAAAACAATAGATATGGACCGATAGTTAGACCTAAAAATCGGTCCAGTCGTTTCAGTGGAATTTAGGTATGCCTTATGCCTCATACATACGTAACGATTTATCGTAGCGATAAATCTGTGCAGACTAGTTTGGGCAGTTTTATCCATCGTGTGTATAATCGTGATAAAATCATCAATTTTTCATACACACGATCGATAAAACTGCGCAAACTGGTCTGCACAGATTTATCGCTACGATAAATCGTTACGTATGTATGAAGCTTTAGGGTGCTCGACACACTGCACAAATAATATGTGAGGATGTGTAGCGAGGAATATGTTTATAAATAACCAATAGTATCGCTTCAAATATCAAACTAAACTAACCTCGCACATTATTGGTGCAGCGTGTCAAGCCAAGTTCAATCAAAAGTGGTAAGGCGAAAACTGCGGGTTCGAATCCCGGCAAGAAATCGTTTTTTTTTTATTCTTTAAAAAATTCTCGTTTCGTTAAATTTGTTTGTCTGGTCAAAGGTACTAGATTTTTTTTAGTGGAGTGAAACTTCTTTAGGCGCTTTGAAAGTAAAATTTCAAGGTCACCTCATGGCAATACCGTCACAGCATGGAGTAAGGCGACGAAATTGGTATCTTTGAATGTTGCAAAAAAAGTTTCACTTCTGACACGTGTGCTCGGCACACACGCTCTTTTTAAAGTTTTGAATAACTCATAATGGTCTTAGTATAATCAATGGAAAATCCATTAAAATTTGTGCTGCTTTTTGAAAACAAATCAGATTGTAACAATAATTAATTATTTTGCCGTCAGTTCAAAATATATCGCAGACAAATTGTACGATGTTGCCCGAATAAACATTGGTCCCAAAATAAAATTATTAATTATTTTATATAAGTTGTTTTAATGTTATTGTTCGAGAGATCCAGTCAAGAGCGGGACTTACAGGCGCTATGACAGCAGACGAGGCCGTAGCCAAACTGTGTTTATGTATTCTCTTCAGATGATGCCGCACTTGGCAATTTGTTTGACTCGCGGAATTAATACCAACAATACCAGATGTATGTATCATCGCTCCACCTGAATCGGCTCCACATATCATCGCCAGCGAGCCGCATGCTGATGAAACACATAAGGAATAGGATCTATATTGTCTTTCCTTCATCAAACAAACGTTGATCACACCTTTATAGACTTGTAGTTAATGGTTTTATTAAATTATACGTGGTGTCCACCATTGAAGACACGTTCGTCACCCCGTGGCCAGCTACATACACCTCTTGTCCAATCAGCGTCTTATAATCTACTGCACTGATAACAGCATATTCAGATATATGTATCCTTTGTGTGCGGAGGAGCGAAATGTCGAGGTTGGCTAAATTGTAATCGGCGTTTAAGTCGTATGAGGGATGAGGGATCACCTCCAGCACCTTGGAAAAGTTGCCCCGGAGTGTCGGTAGGTGTGACCCGTAATTAAGAGCATAATATTTATGTGCGGGTGGTGACTGCTTGCAATGAGCAGAAGTTATTGACCAAATTGGCGAAATAACGCTACACGTACAAAACGGGATAAATTCGTTATTGCCTTTCAGATTAATTAATAGTCCGAAAATAGCGACGTATGGAAACTCTTCAATAATAACGTCCCGACCTTGAAATATCCGACGTCCTGCTTCACACTCTACGCCAAATGCTACGAATAGGCAGTTTAATAAATAAATCATTTCAAACGTGTTTTACTAGGAATATTTATGACTATAAGTATTTATTACAAATAAAATGTTATGCGAAATAAAATTACTTTCATTCATATCGTATAATAAAAAGTGTTGTAATAGAGAAATCAGTCAGACCCGTGAAATTCGCCAGGGTGGCAAAGGACTGGTTTTTGGACATTGTCTAGTAGTCAACTATCTATCTAATAGTTTTCTAGGAATCGAAGCTATACTCTCTGTTGCAATAATTGCGCAAAGCAGTATCTATAGGCACATAATATAAAAAGTCGTAGGAAAGTCAAAATTGTTATTGAATACTTTTTTAAAAGAACACTTGCGGAGTGATCTACAATAGATACCTACCTAAGCCTAAAATATAGTTTTTACAATGTTCAAATTTTGTACAGAGATATCTTGGGACCAAAGGAAGGACATAGGATAGGTTTTATCCCGGAATTCCCACGGGAACGGGAACTATGCTGGTTTTTCATTGGCTACGCGGGCGCGGTGGCGTAAAGCTAGTCTACTCTATCGTTTTCGTATCATGTAGTGTATTAGGATAATATTTATATTGGTTTAGATCCGTGAATATAAAATTACATTTGAATATTTGAAATGAAACTTCTATAGGCGAGTAGAGAGTAAAATTTCAAGGTCGCCTCATGGCAATACCGTCACGTCGTGGAGTAAAGTGACGATTTGGGTATCTTTGAATCTTGCCAAGGAAGTTTCACTTCTGACACGTATGCTCAGCACACACTTTTTATTAGTTATTTCCTAACCTCGTTTTCAAAAGTATGTAGTTAAGTGTTGCAACACAAAATTGGTAAATTTTCAATATTCGATTTTTTATAACGTTTGCTTATCGCTACAGTTAATATACAACAATTCAGAGTTTCGTAATTTTTTTATTTCTTCACACACTTATTGAGAACTAGTTACAGACAAAATGTTTTGTTTGATATTCATATTGATAGCTCAGAGCATACAGTGTGAAGCAGGACGTCGGATATTTCAAGGTCGGGACGTTGTTCTGGGAGAGTTTCCATACGTCGCCAACTGGGGAACTCTGATAAAAGATGCCAAGAAAACGAAATTCGATCCTTATTGCACATGCAGCATCATTTCGCCTACGTGGGCAATATCGGCTGCACACTGCATGGAAAAACCACCCCTTTTGACGGGAAATTATATCAACTACGCCTCTCATGTACCATCAGATTTAGGAAAGTTCGCTGCAGTACTCCAGGCGATTGCACATCCTAACTATGACTTCGACAACGAATATGCATTTTTGAAGAACGATATTTGTCTCATACGCACTAAACGGATTCAAATAGAGACATATGCCGTACTCAGCGCTGTTGATTATCTTAGTCTGATCGGTCAAGAAGTATACGTAGCTGGTTACGGAGCGACAAACGATTCTTCAGAAGTGGATTTAACGATTTTCGTAAATAAGCCATTGCAAGTATTCAAGGGTATGGTTATTAAGTGCCTTGAAAGAAAAGCAGATGCGACTTTCAGTTCCGTTTGTTTTTCATCACCATGTGGCTCCCTGGCCATGATCTGTGGAGGAGATTCCGGTGGACCCGTGATACATACATCTGGGATCGTTGCAGTTAATTCTTGGAGCCGGAACGATTGTGAATTTTTAATTAATTTGAAGAATATTCATAAACATTCCTTAGCTCGAGCCGCGTCTGGCGTCGGTTCACCTGTCAGCGCAGTACTCGACTGGATCTCACACACAATCGCGAATACAGTTTGATAGTAATTGTAACATAATATTGTTTATTGTAATATATCAAATCATTCCAAATGTTTTACGATTTCATTAAAATGTTCTTTTTCTTACCGGTCATAAAATAAAATCTGTATTAGGTAGATTATTTAAGAAACTAAAAAAAATTAATCGTTCTGATGCCATTTCAAAATCCTAGATAATTATTAATGAATTTGTTACGTAGTCACTATATAGACAGTAATTGAAACATAACGTTTACGTGATATGCATACATGCATATTGTATGCACAATATAAAAATGGTTTTATACAGTTCGCGTCCAGCCTCGATTTATGATAGTTCTAAAGTGAACTGGGAATCACTGTAATCTTTAGCATGACTTAAATATCTAAACGATCATGCATGCATGACACCACGTAATGCATGTCATGCATTGCATTGCCGTCTAGGGACAACATTATATGTATTTATTTTTCATGATTGAATAAAATGGTTGTACAAAAAAAAATCTTTATCATTTTTATATTCTGATTTTTTATTTTAATTCCTTACTTTCCTACTTACGAAACTTATAATCTATCTTATACTAATAATTAATACTATAAACCTGAAAAGAGTTTGTTTGTTTGGGCACATCACACACTTATCTCGGGAACTACTGGTCCGATTGAAAAATTATTTCAGTGTTAGATAGCCCATTTATCCACGAAAGCCATAAGGGTATATAATATAATATATCTTCACACTTATACGAATATAGGTAATATATTCCAGTGTGGGTAGGTACCAATGTAGGTATAACCGCGGGTCACAGCTAGTATGAAATAATTGCTATATCAACTAACAGAAAGACTATGGTTTCCTATAAAACTCATACAAAATTGTATTTAAATGAAAACTAGTATGCAAAACCATTTGTGGTCTTATCATTAATACCTAGAAAAGAGTCTTTTTCGTTATTTTTCTTTCAAAATCTGTATTTTATATTGAATATAGAAAAATTAATTGTATATACAAGTTATTATTATAACAACAGTTATATGTTTTAGTTTCTAAAATAATCTATCTAATACCGAATTTATTTTATGACCGGTAAAAATTGACCGGTAAGAAAAAGAAGATACTAAAGAAATCGTAAAACATTTGAAATTAAACTATATAATTTAACAATATTACGACTATATTACTATCAAACTGTATTACTATCAAACTGTATTCGCGATTGTGTGCGAGATCCAGTCGAGCACTGCGCTGACAGGTGAACCAACGACAGACGCGGCTCGAGCTAAGGAATGTTTATGAATCATCTTCAAATGAATTAAAAATTCACATTCGTTCTGGCGCCAAGAATTAACTGCAACGATCCCAGATGTATGTATCACGGGTCCACCGGAATCTCCTCCACAGATCATGGCTAGCGAGCCACATGGTGACGAAACACAAACAGAACTGAAAGGTGCATCTGCTTTTCTTTCAATACACTTTATAACCATACCCTTGAATACTTGCAGTGGCTTATTTACGAAAATCGTTAAATCCACTTCTGAAGAATCGTTTGTGGATCCGTAACCAGCTACGTATACTTCTTGACCGATCAGACTAAGATAATCAACAGCGCTGAGTACAGCATATGTCTCTATTTGAATCCGTTTAGTGCGTATGAGACAAATATCGTTCTTCATAAATGTACCTTCATCGTCAAAGTCATAGTTAGGATGTGCAATCGCCTGAAGTACTTCAGCGAACTTTCCTAAATCTGTTGGTATATAAGACGCGTAGTTGATACAATTTCGCGTCAAAAGGGGTGGCTTCTCCATGCAGTGTGCAGCAGATATTGCCCACGTAGGCGCAATGATGCTGCATGTGCAATAAGGATCGAATTTCGTTTTCTTGGCATCTTTTATCAGAGTTCCCCAGTTGGCGACGTATGGAAACTCTCCCAGAACAACGTCCCGACCTTGAAATATCCGCCGTCCAGCTTCACACTGTATGCTCTGAGCTATCAATATGAATATCAAACAAAACATTTCGACTGTAACTAGTTCTCAATAAGTGTGTGAAGAAATAAAAAAATTACGAAACACTGAATTGTTGTATATTAACTCTAGCGACAAGCAAATGTTATAAAAATCTTATTGTTGAAAATTGACAAAGTGTGTTGCAACACTTAGTTAACTACATACTTTTGAAATGGAGGTTAGAAAATAACTAATAAAAAGTGTGTGCCAAGCACACGTGTCAGAAGTGGAGATTCTTTGGCATGATTCAAAGATACCACAAGTGATAACTGCGTTAAAAACAACCGACTTCAAACTTGCACTTGCAAAATTTACAAATACCTACAGACAAAAATGCTCATAAAATAAAAACTACTGGGCCTATCCGAATAAAATTTTTATGGGACCAATTCGACACCATCCCGCATCGAACAAAAAAAGAATCACGTAAATCGGTTCAGAAACCTCGGAGTAATCGGTGTACATACATAAAAAAAAAATAAATAAATATACCGGCCGAATTGATAACCTCCTCCTTTTTTTTGAAGTCGGTTAAAAATCGTCACTTTACTCCACGACGTGACGGTATTGCAATGAAGTTCAGTTGAATTAATCTTCAAAAGTAATTATATATTCACGTCTAAACCAATATAAATATTATACTAATACACTATATGATACAAAAACGATAGAGTAGACTAGCTTCCCGCCACCGGCTTCGCCCGCGTAGCCAATGAAAAACCAGTTTCCCGTTCCCGTGGGATTTCCGGGATAAAACCTATCCTTTGTCCTTCCTCTGGTCTCAAGATATTTCTGTACAAAATTTGAAGTAAATTAGCCTGGACATACATACATACAAACAGATACAGTTAAAAATTCTAAAAACTATATTTTTGGCTTAGTTATTATTCTAGATCACGTAAGAATTTATTATCATTATATATGTATGTAAGTATATGATATTATATATATTTAGATATGTATTAATTTACGTATGTTTGTATGATAAAACCTCTTCTTTTTCTTGGTTTTTCTTGCAATTATTATTCTTTTTTTCTGTTCTCGTCCCGCCAATATGTGACCTTTTTGCTCGTTACCTTTTACCGTGGTTGCCTGGTAGAGATCACTAAGTGATAAGGCCGCCAAGTTAGAAGTACTCTGTTTTTAGCTGTAAGTAATTCTAAGGTTTTCCTGTTTGTATAACTAATAAAGTGTTAAATAAATAAATAAGTATTATTTAAAAAATATTCAATTTTCAGTTTTGATTTTCTTACGATTTTTCATAATTTATAGATACTGCTTTGCGACAAACTATTGCAACAGATAGCTTCAATTCCTAGAAAACTACCAGATAGATAGTTGACTACTAGAAAATGTCCAAAAAACCAGTCCTTCCCCACACTGATAGCAGTGAATTTCACGGGTGTAATCTCTATTACAACACTTTTTATTATTCGATCAGAATGAAAGTAAATTTATTTCGCATAAAATTTTTATTTCTAATTCTTAACTTATTCATGAATATTTCTAGTAAAACACGTTCGAAATGATTTATTTATTAAACTGCCTATTCGTAGCATTTAGCGTAGAGTGTGAAGCAGGGCGGCGAATATTTCAAGGTCGGGACGTTATTCTTGAAGAGTTTCCATACGTCGCTATTTTGGGACTATTAAATCTGAAAGGCAATAACGAATTTCTCCCGTTTTGTACGTGTAGCGTTATTTCGCCAATTTGGTCGATATCTGCTGCTCATTGCAGGATGGACCTACCCATGCTTCAATATTATGCTCTTAATTACGGGTCACACCAACCGACACTCCGGGGCAACTTTTCCAAGGTGCTGGAGGTGATCCCTCATCCCTCATACGACTCTAACGTCCATACTATTTTTTATTTACCCAACATTGACATTTGCCTCCTCCGAACACAACGGATACATATATCTGAATATGCGGTTATCAGTGCAGTCGATTATAAGACGCTTATAGGACAAGAGGTGTATGTAGCTGGCCACGGGATGACGAACGTGTCTTCAACGGTGGACACCACGTATCCTTTAAAAAAACCATTACAAGTCTATAAAGGTATGATCAACTTTTGTTTGAAGGAGGAAATACGAGCAGGATACATTTCGATATGTGTCTCATCAGCATGCGGCTCTCTGGCGATGATATGTGGCGGCGATTCAGGTGGACCGATGATACATACATCTGGTATTGTTGGTATTAATTCCGCGAGCGAAATGAAATGCCAAGTGCGGCATCATCTGAAGAAAATGCATAAACACAGTTTGGCTAGGGCCTCGTCTGCTATCATAGCGCCTATAAGTCCCGCTCTTGACTGGATCTCCCGAACAGTTACATTAAAACCACTTATATAAAATTAAATAAGAATTTTCTTTTGGGATTATTGTTTATTCATTTTCATTGCGTAAGACTCGGTCCCACCAAAAACATTAATGTGAAAAATGACAGCCGAGTTCTATTGAAAAATATTCCAGATAACGAAATATGAATTATGATTTATAAAGCAAAAAATGGGAGGAACTTGCATATTAGTGAAACAAGATATTCCATGCACTAATTTAGACTACTTAAAGGATTATTCCTGTGATTTATATTTTGAATGTTGTGGAATTTATCTAAAACACTTAAACACGATAGTTATCTGTATATATAGAGTACCCGGACTTAATATTAACATTTTTGTTGAAAGGCTCCAAGATTTATTACAAGTTATTTTAGTTAACAATAAAAAGGTAATATTGTGTGGGGACTGGAATATTGATGTACTAAAAAATACTAAGCTATCGTATGAACTAAATACATTGCTAAAAAATTTTAATATTGAATGTCACATAAAGACACCGACAAGACAGGGAGCATGCTTAGACCAGATAGCTACCAATATAAAAAGAGGGGTAATGGCAGAGGTTATTCATCTTGGCCTTTCAGACCATGAAACGGCGCAACTTGTAAAAATAAATATCAGTAAAAAAAAAACAAATTCACATTGGTTTGAAATAAGGAGAGACTACTGCACATATAATATAAATAAATTTAATGACTGTATATCATCATTGACTTTCTCGAAAATATACGAATCGAACGATATAAATGAGTGTTTCAGAGCATTCCATGAATTATATTCTTTATTTTATAATTTATGTTTTCCATATATTAAGATAAAAATAAGTACAAACAAAACAAACATAAACTGTATAACGAAGGGCTTAAGAAAATGTTGTGTACGGAAACGATACTTGTACTTAAACTATTTATATTCAAATAATAATAAAAAGGACAAATGGAAAAATTACAAGAAGTACACACATATATTAAAAAAGTGTATTTTCAAATCTAAAAGAATACAAAGTGCTAAGTACATACTCAAAAATAAGAATAAAGGCCAAGCTTTATGGAAAATGATATCAAATAACATCAATGAAGTCAGTAATACACAAGAAATAGGTGAGATTAAAATAAATAATATTGTGTATTCCTCAATTAATGACATTTGCGAACAATTCAATAATTATTTCATTGACATGACTAATCAGACGAACTTCCAATTCAATATGACAGACATTAAAAAAACAATGACCTATGATAATTTAAATTCAATGTTTTTGACCCCAACTAGCGTTGAAGAAGTCTCTAAAATAATTCAATCACTAAAAAATACAAATGCAGTAGGATCCGATGGAATCTGTACAAAGATATTGAAAGTATCAAGTAAATGTATAGCTAGGCCACTATCTTTCTTGATAAATTTATCTATGGAACAAGGAATATTCCCTACTATTCTAAAAACCGCAGTAGTAAAACCTTTGTATAAAAAAGGGGATCCCTCTGATATAAAGAATTATAGACCCATATCATTAATACCTGTGTTTTCAAAAATCTTTGAGAAGGTGGTAGTAGAAAGACTAAAAAATTTCGTAAACATGAATAAATTATTAACTAGACAACAATTTGGCTTCAGAAAAAACAGTTCAACATCCTTAGCTTGTTTTGACTTAGTAAAAGAAGTTATTCAAGCCTTTATTGAAAAGAATGCCGCGACAGCTGTATTCCTGGACATGAGTAAAGCGTTTGATTTTGTAGACCATAATTTGCTTTTATATAAACTAGCGAAATATGGGATCAGAGGCAAAGCGAATGAATGGATTGAAAACTATCTCAGAGAAAGGGAGCAATATGTCGAACTAATAAAATGTGTTAACAAAAATAAAATTATATATAAATCCAGTAGAAGGTTCAATAGCTCCGGAGTGCCACAGGGCAGTATTCTCGGCCCATTTCTATTTCTCATGTATATAAACGACCTGCCAAACATAACCAAACATAAAACAGTTTTATTCGCTGATGATACCACACTTATTGTGAAAGGCAACGCAAGGAATACTTCTTACAAATTAGAAATAGGTAAAGCATTATGTGATATAGTAGGGTGGTTAAAAACAATAACCTCCAAATCAACTTTGACAAAACTAAAATGATCCAATTTTGCACTAAAAATACTCGACCAATCGAATTAAAACTTGATTATGAAAACAAAACCATAGAACAGGTAAAAAGCTACAAGTTTCTGGGTATCCATTTGGACGAAAATTTAAAATGGAATGTGCACATTGAATACATATGTGACAAGATAAACCGATTTGTTTATGTCATAAGACGACTCAGGAACACAGTGTCCATGGAGGCCGCCCTCAATGCTTACCATGCATATGTGTCATCAATCCTCTCATATGGACTTATATTATGGGGGCAATCTTGTGATAGACAAAAGGTGTTTATAGCGCAAAAAAAATGCGTACGGGCCATAGTAGGATTGAGACAAAGAGACAGCTGTAGACCCATATTTGCTAAGCTTCGTATATTAACATTGACATGTATGTATATTAGAGATGTATGCTTATTTGTAAGAAAGCACCCCGAGTATTACACGAAAAAAGGAGAAATTAATACTCAAATTATGACCAGACATCAAAACAAACTTTATTTTCCGACGTGTAGAATAAATACTGCGAAAAATAGTATAATTTTTAGAAGCATTACAATATTCAATAAAATACCAGACGATTTTAAAGAATTACCTGTACATATATTCCGGACGAGGTTAATAAACTGGCTAATTACAAAGCAATTTTATGATATAAGTGACTTGACAAATCAAAAATAGAAATTTAAAATTAATGGATATCTTATCTGGACATAAATTAATAATATATTTTTTTTATATAAGTGTATCTATAAGTGCTGTGGTATATAATATTGTATAATGTAGTTTATAATATATTTGCACGCTCAACTACGAGCAGAATGTTTAAGGATTTATATTATCTGTATCTACAAACATCTGTATTCTACATTCTGCAAATAAAGCAATTTGAATTTTTTGAATTTTTTTTTAAATAAGCAAATTTATTACTCTACTTTATCTTTTTCTTGTTTCATCATTATTAACTACAACAATGGTTGTTAATAAAAAGTGTGTCATTTTAAATTGAATGTAGACTATTTATTAATTAGATATATTGTACTATGAAATGATAGTAGAGTCATTTTAATAGGCAACATATTTTGGCAGTTCAACAAAATATAAATAAATGCTACAGTTGACAGATATATACTACGTATTACTGGGACAGGGATTTGCCTGATGATTTGATGATTCACCTTAGGGCGGACCGCATTTTAATATTAGATATCATGAACAAATAAAACAAAAGCATATTTTAAAATAATATTTATTATCAAATAAAATACAATACTTATCTAATAACAATTTTATATAACCTAAGTATCACAATGGATAGAGATCTTACCATATAAATAAAACTAATTTGTACAAAATAGATAGGATTATTAACTTAAATAGGTAGGTACATCTGTTTCTATAATAATTATTAATCTGTTTAAAAAAGTTGCAAAATTTTGCAAAATTGTCAAAAACTAGCGAAATTGATAAAACTTTTTTAATTTAAATTCATATGTACGCTTTATAATTTCATTTTTTTTAAAAGATTAGTTAGATATTAAATCAGGTCGAATATTTCTGATTTCGAGGATGAAAAAAATATACATATTTAGCCGATTAAACTTATAAAAATATATAAACTAATACCTATAATAAGGAGAAAAAAAGTTAATACAATGTCACCACTAAAATTGATTAATTAAAATTATTGTTAAACAACAAATTATATAATTATTTTTTTATTATGTATGTTGTTTTATACTTATTATATATTTTTTTATATTTCAAAGGAAGTAAATTACTAATGCTTATTTATGTATTTAGTATTTAATATAGTCTAGATATTCTTAGGTTAATAATACTATTTGAACGTTGTTTTACCTCTTGGTACTAACTATGCAGGTTAAACAATTACCTATTAATTATTTACAAATCTATAATATACAAATGAATCGCAAAATGTGTTGGTAAGCGCATAACTCGAGAACGGCTGAACCGATTTCGATAACTCTTTTTTTATTATATTCTTTGAAGTACGAGGATGGTTCTTATGGAAACAAAACGTAAACATGTACCACGGGCGAAGCCGGGGCGGACCGCTAGTGCAATATAACTACTATAAGTATTATATTATCTGTGATATTACTATCATCATTTACGAATGAAACACCAAAAATGATATAGTTTTAAGGGCCGATTTTTCAATCCATAGTTAAAACTTAGGCTGGTTGCAGAGCTTGACCGACCATCAGTGCGTACGTCAGTCGCGCTTGTCATACGTATGGAAATTCATAAAACCGTTCATAGCTAGACCGACCATACGCACGCGTATATCCATACATATGATTCCACACTGATGGTCGGTCAAGCTCTGCAACCGGCCTTATCCGCCCAATAAAGTATTACACGATAATATTAAAATGTCACCCGTAAACTGTCAAATACGGCTAAAGAATACATTTTTGAAATGGTAGTTTAGTACGTCATTCGACGAATAAGTATTAACCAAGGATTGAAAAATCAGCCCTAAAGGATGCAGGATCAGCAATATCTCCCAAAACGTCACTGCTTGAAGTTCGAAGATAGTAATTTTATTACATACATACATAATATAGGCATTGTACTTATATTAAAATATAAATATAAACATTATATTGAATGCAAAATAACATAAAATTAATAGTAACTGTCATGAATTTGAACTTATAAAGAAATATTTTAATCTAAAATGCTGTGTTCTTTTCGACGGGTTTCCAACAAACGATAGCTCTCATGTCGTCGGGCGCTTGGCCGAATATCCTGTCTCCGTTCGCGTCTACATACTGATTTATTTGATAATCCAGTAGTGTTTGGAAACCGAAGACGTCTGTGCCTAGTTGCTGTGAATAAATAAAAATGATTAGTGTTAAAATAATTCATCGTCACCTATATCTTATAGATCATGACTATAAAATATATCCCACCACAAATATATCACACATACTATAAAATAATACTACAGTATTAAATAAATAAACTAATACTATATGTACCCTAAATCTAAACCAATAAACTAATACTATCCCTCTTCCTCTAAATCTAAAATTATAGACTTTTTCTATCCTCTGAAATCTCAACTGATAAACTAATACTAAAACCTACCTATGTCAAAGGGCTAGTATTAATAATAATCAGATTAATCACCCCTCGGAATCTCCTCTCTTTTACCACCCCCATATATTTTAAATCAACATTAATAAACTAATATCATACTTCAAATTAATACCAAAAACGAATACCATACTCTAAACTAATACTATAAACTAGATAAACGAATACCATACTCTAAACTAATAAACGAATACCATACTCTAAACTAATAAACGAATACCATACTCTAAACTAATAAACGAATACCATACTCTAAACTAATAAACGAATACCATACTCTAAACTAATAAACGAATACCATACTCTAAACTAATAAATTAATACCATACTCTAAACTAATGGTATAAACTAATACCATACTCTAAACTAATACCATACTAATACTAAAACCTACCTGAGTCAAAGGGCTAGTATTAGTAGTAAACACCCCCCGGAACCCCCTCTCTTTAGCAACCCCCATGGTGGCTATTTCTAATTCTTTTATAGCTGATACATTATCTCCTGCTGTGAGGGTTGAAGATGTGGCCATCATGAAGGAGTGGAGGATTGTACCTGGATAAATAGAATTAAATAAATAAATAGATTTGATTGTATGTGTTTTTATTTTATTCCCTATTAGGGAAGGAAGGCAGGAAGACAAAAGGAAGTCTTCCATGCTTACAATTACTTTTTATTCGCGTTATTGAAACGGGATCAAGCCTAGTATAATAGGTCATTGGATCAAGCTACTATTTTTTTTTTTACATTTAAGATAACAAACAGTACAATAGTAAGAAATTTGTATTACAAAAATTTAATAAATATATCGTAAAAAACAAACCTTTTCCACCAGGTAGCATAGTATCTCTCACAGAACTCTCCACAGCTTCCAAAAACGTCATTATCTTAGCGAGTCCTCCAGATAGAGTTATATCTGGTTCATCTAGCGCGTCGAAGTTCAGAGCTACTGCTATAGGGTTGGATGTATCTGTAATTGTTTTATTGTTATTAATTTCATCATAATTATTAGTTTTACCATTAAAGATAAATTGAAAATCATCATCTGGGTTGACAGAATCAGTAACAATTGTTTTATCTTAATATATATAAATCTCGTGTCACAATGTTTGTCCTCAATGGACTCCTAAACCACTTAACCGATTATAATAAAATTCGCACACCATGTGCAGTTCGATCCAACTTGAGAGATAGGATAGGTTTTATCCCGGAAATCCCTCGGGAACGGGAACTATGCGGGTTTTTCTTTGAAAACGCGGGCGAAGCCGCGGGCGGAAAGCTAGTTATTATTTATATCATCATTATCATAACCATATAATTATTAGTTTTATTATCAAAAAACAATTTTTTAAAATCATCAACAACATTACTATCAGTTTAACGTATTTTTCTTGCGATTATAAATAAATTAATGTGAACCTATAAATGTTGAAAATGGCATTCGATCTGTTTAATAACAGAAAAATAAGTCGGCACCGTTGACTTGCTTGTGGACGTTTGGGCATAAATTCTCGGCTTAGTCCACAACTGCGATATATTAATAAGTCTAACGAAAAACAGTGCGTTAAATTGCAAACAAATGCTCTCAATCTCTCAGTCTCTAATAATATTTCAAGACAAATTTTACACAGGGCGGGTTCGATTCCCACCCAGGGCAAATATTTGTGTGATGAACATAGAAGTTTGCTCTGTGTCTGAGTGTTAATTATCTATATAAGTATGTATTTAAAATTATATATGTATGTTTATCAGCCATCTGGTTTCCATAACACAAGCGAAAGCTTAGTGTACGGGATCAGATCGTGCCGAGTGTGAAAATTTTCCTGAAATATTTATTTATTGATATACTAGCTTTCCGCCCGCGGCTTCGCCCGCGTTTTCAAAGAAAAACCCGCATAGTTTCCGTTCCCGAGGGATTTCCTGGATAAAACCTAGCCTATATTACTCGTGGATAATGTTGGTTTCGAATGGTGAAAGAATTTTTAAAATCGGTCCAGTAGTTTATGAGCCTATTCATTACAATCGACCGCCTCCTTGGTACAGTGGTTGACGCGTGAGCGTAGAACCGAGGGATCCTGGGTTCGATTCCCGGTAGAGACGAAGAAAAAAAAATGTCTCGGTCTGGCAGGACACAGAAGGCTGATCACCTTCTTGTCCCTAAAGGAAATGGATCAGTGAAACAGATGTATGCATAATGCATCTGCCCCTTACCCCACTAGGGGACACGGGACTTCACTTTTTACATTACAATCAAACAAACAAACAAAGTTTTTCTCTTCATAATATTAGTGTAGAAGTGTATATAAAAGCAATAAGACTCACGATCCTCCAGCACAACACTAAGGCCGGCCTGCAGCAATGGCTGCCAGCAAGCGCTGATGCAGTGCGCGTAGTCACGTGTGTCTATCTCGTGACGGAGGAACTGCTCCAACTCCGCTTTTTCGTAAAATGATGATACTATCATTCTGTAAACATTAGTTAAATCAGATAAATCTCCTATAAAAAAAATCATGAATGCTTTAAAAATCTTATTTACAGGAAGACGTACTCAAAGCACCAGTAATATTGGTGAAATTTACAGAAACGGTTACGTTTTTATACATAATATCAATCAAAACATAAAAACATGCAGTATGTGTGCTGAGCACTCGTGTCAGAAGTGAAACTACTTTGGCAAGATTCAAACAATAAAATCGTCGCCTTACTTAATGACGTAACGGTAAATCCTAATCAGAAAAGAACTACTCCTCAATTTTGCATTAAAATTCTTGTTAATATAAAACTAGCATAAATTAATTAATTATTCTGAAACAGTCAGTTTTAAAGTTTTAAATAAAATAAATAATTAAAATAAATACTTACTCGATAACCTGTTCCCTATGATCATCTCTCATTGAGACCACATTGAATTTAGCATCATCAGAGTCTCTGACACTATCAGGGTTTGTGGTTAGACGCTGTAGAACTTCTCCAAGATTTGCTGCTCCGATGAAATCACTTATATCTGAAATATTTGTTTTATTAATGCCTTTTTGATGATCAGAAAACTTATGGCTTCGACAAATCAGATCAAATCAATATATCAAGGTATTAAAAGGTATCATTTTTAAATTTAAACTAGCTGTGCTTCGCGATTTCGCCCGCATTGCTCTGCTCCTCTTGGTCTTAGCGTAATGATAATATATAGCCTATAGCCTTCCTCGATTTTTATCGATTAGCCCATTTGGGCTATCTAACACGGAAAGAATTTTTCAAATCGTGCCAGCGGTTCCTGAGATTAGCGCGTTCAAACAAACAAACTCTTCAGCTTTATAATATTAGTCTAATTTAAGTGAAAGCACTGGCATTAATCATCTTCTTAAAGTTATTAAATTTGCTAATTAAGTGGTGTGCAAAGACAATTTTATTAATCACTAGTAAGGATATTAAATCTCTACATTTTAAACTTCATTACGATAAGTAAAAATAATTAGAATAGCTCTTTACCTACTACTACTTTTAGAGAGAAAGAAAGATCATTTATTTGACTCTACAAAATAAACACGAGTAACACACAATACAATTAGAATAAGACAATACAATAAAAAAAAAATTAAATTTACAGTAAATATAATTTATAGATATTATCTATAAAAACTCACCGATATAATACCCCTTCTCCCTCAGCCTCGTAATCGTATAGATAGAGTTAAGGGAATTCCCCCCTAACTCATAGAACCCAGCTTGTAAAGATATAGCGCCCCTCGCCCCGCGCCCTATCGCCTCGCCCACTGCAGTGAGCAGCGCCCTAGCGGCTGCTAGCTGATCGGGGCGGACGTTTGTGTAGTCTAGCTCTAGGGATAATGTGGTGTCGTCTGGTTGGACAAAAGATTGTTTTTTTAGGAATATGTCAGTTTTAGGCTATATTAGTAGCATCGGAAGAGTCTATTTCTAGTAATTCGCAGATAAAATGGTACACAATTGTCTCTGTGTATCATCTGTGTTATATGTTAATTCTGTGTGTGTGCAATAAAGAATAATGCTCCCATATATCTGTCTATCTAAATTAAACAAAGTCAAAGAAACAAGATGATTTCGGAACGCACTGGAATCTTAAATCTAGCAATATTAGTGTCTGGGTTGATCAGTAATGTTAAATTAAACCGCGTGATGGCATATAAAAAGCTAAGTTTGTTTCCCCCTAACTCATAAAACACAGATTTTAAAGATATAGCACCCCTCGCCTCGTCTCGGTGACTAAGATATTACGCATGTCGGTAAGGTCAGGTTCAACCGTGGAGGGTTTGTTTTTCATTATGATGTCGTCTATGTATGTAAGTAAAATTCAGCGTCACAATTATCTATATCTCACGATATATCAAATTTAAGTTGAATGTTATGAGTAACTAAGGTAAGTTAAAAGAAACAGAACCAGGATTATTTTTGAAACTCGATCGGGAGTAATAAGTCATCTGGTAATATTGGTAAGACGATACTTTGATGGTAGCCTGTCAGTAAATCCTTGTTTTCATAGTAAACAATTTGATAAGTAATAAGTAAACTGTTTTATCTGTGGCAATAATGAAAGTTGTTTTTGAGAACTATTGAACATGCATTACTCTGCGACACATAAAATTGAAACAACATGTTTATTCAACTTTGTTACTACAAAAATGTTTAAAATGAATACGGAGCTCCAGGCTAAAACTTTAGTGATCGATCGTTTAACTAATTATTATAATCAATTGATATATTTTCTATGATCTATGATATATGATCCTATGATATATTTTCTATGATATATGATCAAGAGCAACTAAGTCGCTTCCTCAATACTCACGATCTCCTCAATCCTTTTCAATCTGGCTTCCGACCAGGTCACAGCACAACTACTGCTCTTATCAAAATCACAGATGACATTCGCCGGGGGTTTGACAACAAGCAGCTAACATTACTTTCTCTACTTGACTTTAGCAACGCATTTAACACCGTCGATCATGATGTTTTGTTAGCAATGCTACGCTCTCTCAACATATCTCCAACGGTTATTGACTGGTTTCAAAGTTACTTGTTTGGACGTCGGCAGCGTGTCTTGGTTGAAGACTTGTCTTCTTCTTGGTGTAACGTAAATGCTGGCGTTCCGCAAGGTGGCGTGTTGTCTCCTCTCTTATTTTCAATTTTTATTAACTCTATTTCCAGTAATATTAATTCTCCCTATCATATGTATGCAGACGATTTCCAATTATATTCGCACGCCTCTTTATCTGAACTACCGAACGAGATTTTTCGCTTAAATACTGAGCTAGCTGCCATCGTTAAATGGAGTAAAGACCATGGTTTAAAAATAAATCCTGAAAAAACCAAGGTAATTGTTTTGGGAAGTAGACAGCTCACAAGTCGAATTAACTGGGAAGACCTACCTAGTGTTACGGTAGACGGCACGATGATTCCCTTCAGTAAAAAGGTGAAAAGTCTTGGTTTGCACTTGGACGAAAACTTATCCTGGGGTGATCAAATTAAGGAAGTGCAGAAAAAAGTATATGCCTCTGCTTCTTCTCTTCGTCGGTTGCGCAACTTTCTTCCGATTTCTACCAAAATTGCGTTGTCTCAATCCCTTTTACTCCCTTTCCTGGATTATGCCGACTCCTGTTATCCCGATCTTCACGAATATCAACTGGACGCTCTCGAGAGGCTGCAAAACTTTTGCATCAGATTCATCTTCGGCTTACGCAAGTTCGATCATGTTTCTGACTTTCGCAAAAGACTTCACTGGCTCCCTATTCGTCTTCGCCGGAATACTCACATCCTTCAACTCTTGTACTCTATCCTGTTTGACCCGAAAACTCCTATCTACCTTAAGAATCAGTTCCAATATTTACATTCCAATAGTTCCCTTTCCCTCCGTTCTTCTGATCTCCTTCTCCTATCCACCCCTATTCACCATTCCAATTTTTTTAACTCATCCTATACCGTCCTAGCAATTCGACTGTGGAACTCTCTCCCTGAGACTATCAGACGCGCCAAATCACCGCACTTGTTCAAAGCACTTGTCAAAGAGCACTTTTTTTCCACTATTTAGTTACCTTTTTTTTTATCTGTATATATTTATATGAATCTGTATTTGTATTATATAAAAAATGTTTAATATTGTGTATAGTATGATATATTTTATTTATTGGCATATTTATGTAGGTATACATAATATAAGATGTTATATAATTGTATTATATTTATTTATTTATTTATTTTATTATTATATTATTATTTTTTTTTTTAAGTATTGATGTAGTATGTATGTAATGTAATATTGATATTATTAAGTTTTGTATACATTACTATTTATCTAATATTTTTTTTTGATTTTGTTTTCTTATCCCTGATTTTATTTATTTATTTATTTTTCTTTATGATTGCGTCTTCGCGCTTAACCAGCATCGTACATGTCCTTTATTTTTCGGTTGCCTGGAAGGGATTGCTTTAAGCAATAAGGCCGCCAATTGTGCACTTACCATAATATTCATGTTCTCCATGTTAAACTTAAATTATATATGATTTTTTTTTTATTACTGGTATTGTACAATAAAGTGTATAAATAAATAAAATAAAATAAATATGATATTATAAATTTATAACTGTTGTTTCATATGTTTACTTGCGCTGTTGTTTTATAGATAATGTTATATCTCACTTCTCTCATTTCTGTCTTCTGTTTTCGCATTAAATGGTAATTAAATTGTACATAATATCATTAATTATTGGAACATACTCAACACGAATAAGTAATAATTGTCACTTTTTGAGTTATTACTAAACAAATAACTTACCATTGTTATTACTATTTTCGTACATCTTTAGCAAAGCCTGTCTATCCACTTTGCCGTTCACTAAAAGAGGTATTTCGTCTATGATAATTACCTGGAATAGAAAATATTGTGTGATTTAGTATTAATGTTTAAGGCTTAGATATTTAAGGAGTGTATTTTCTTCTATTTTATACACATTGAAAATAACCCCACAGATAAAGAGAAAAAACTTTTGTTATTTTTTCTATACTAATATTATAAAGTTGAAGAGTTTGTTTGAATGTTTGAATGAGCTAATCTCAGCAACTACTGGCCCGATTTGAAATATTCTTTCGGTTCGGTGTATTTCTCGAGGAAAGCTATAAATCATCACGCTAACAAAAGCGGAGCAATGCGGGTAAAACCGCGGGGCACAGTATTTTATATTTTCATCATCATACCTACATAGGCCATAGTGATATTAATTTAATTATTATATGCATATATAACTTACTTGTGGTAACATATAACTGGTCAATGCGTCTTTCAGAGTATGTTCAATATTATGTCCACTAAGTCTTACATTGGGACTCAGTTTGACGAAGGCTAGAATTTCTGGATTACCTCGATCTAGACCGTAGCAAAGTACTACACCTGAAATAAAGAATTCAATAATTATGAAAATCCATACTAATATTACAAATGCGAAAGTAACTCTGTCTGTCTGTTAACTATAACAATTGCTAACAGTTTCAAATACTAACGTTTTTTTTATATTTTTTTCTTCTTTTTTTCTTACCTTTCTCAACTCCCCCCACATTAGCTACAGCCCTCTCAACTTCCTGCAAATCGACTCTATGGCCACGAATTTTAACTTGTGAGTCAGTTCGACCGGCGAAGAGTATTACACCCTTGTAAAGTATACCGTAATCTCCTGTACGGTAGAGACGGCTGAATTCTGGGGATAGATAATATTGGTATATGTTTAATTATTGAAATGTAAGAAAATTATATAAGAGTAAATTGTATAAGTGTAGAAATGAATATAATTATATTGGTTGGTGGAATTATTGAAATACAATATGTAAATGTTAGAATTGTTAAATATAAGTGTAAGAATGTAAAAATGATATCCTTCATTTGGTCAAGCCGTATTTTGAGAAAGGAATTATCGATTTCATTAATTCGTTTGATGATGATGAATTCATTTGAATGTGTATGATGTTGATATGTGTGTGGGTGTGTGTGAATTCAGCTGATACGATTGATATTTAAATGCGTGTATTTATATTGTTTTTATCATGACTATGTGTGTGTGTGTGGCTGAAGATGCCCTTAATGTATGTGTGTGCGTGAATAAAAAAAAGGTGTTCATGCTTCTGTGTGTTTGAATGTGTGAAAAGAACTTGTATATAAAAGACTTGATAACTCTAATATGTGTATGCAAATTTATAAAAGTGTGAATACCATATCTACGCGATATGCATGTATGAATGTTTATGTGTGCGCGTGTGTGTGTGTATTAGGGTCTGTGTATTACATTTACATACCAGGATTATTAGCATGTGGGTTATCACAGAACTTGTCTGCCCCCTGCCCCCCCACATACCCCCGCGCGAGGTTACTGCCCCCGACACACACTTCGCCGGCTTCTGATTCCCGGCACGGATTCATTTCCTCGTCTAAGAGGTATACTGCGCAGTTTGATAAAGGGCTACCTGTGGATAGGAAATAAAGGGTTATTTTTTCATAATTTAATATAGTTTGATAATAAGTGGCGTTATAAGTTGAATAATATAGTTTAATGACAAATGACTGATTTGAAAATAAGTCTCAGATATAAATAAATACAAAAGTAATTTTTGAAGTTTTTGTGTTTAAGTTTAAGGGCAGAAGGTATTTTATCCTTTTTTGCACAATTTTCCTTGCAGATAATTTTTAAATTTGTTTAGAAATAAGTAGAGATAATAGGTATATATCAATGAGATAATATCGATCTTTAAAGAATTATCATAATTCGATGAAAAAATTAGACTTTCGACTATTTACTACTAAAAATTCCCCAAAATACATACCTATAGGTATAGTCGGGAACGTATCAACCTGTTCCCTTCTCTCCATAACATAATACGTCACATCCCCCATAACTTCAGTACTGCCGTAGAAATTGGCCAATTTATATCCATTCTGGTCACCAAAGTACTGGAAGAATCTAGAAGCCAGATCCTTACTAAGGGTTTCTCCAGAACAGACCCAGAGCTTAAGATTTTGGAGCGGTCTCTCTGAAGGATTTAGCGATAGGTACATAAGGATCGATTGAAGTAATGTTGGCACTAGGACTAAACGTTCAATCTGAAAAAAAACAAGACATGAACACAAAAAACAAACACATTTCTAAGTGCAGTCGAAAGTAGTTGTGAAATAATATCGCTAGCTTTTCAACTTGATGAATAACAATTTTTTAACAGTTAGTATGATAAGGTAAGGTAACTATCAAAGAATCTTTCAAAATCTTGTAAAATAAGTATGAAATTATGCAACATTTGCAAGAAGTGAATTAGCAAAACAACATTTAAGTTATAACATAACAAAAAATAGAACAAATGAACATTTTCAAAAACAACAAAAGGATGAAATTCTATGAAGCAACATTTCACTAGCCAAATATTTCTAGATGCACAATTTCTAACTCATTCTAGATTGCCTCTTCAATTAAAACAAATATATGCACACAACTCACTCGGTTCTCAGCCAAAACTCGCACCAACTTCTGCGGATCCCTCGTGGTTTCCTTCGGCACTATCACTAACGACCTGCCATGAAGTAATGGACCCCAAATCTCGCAGACAGAATCCACGAATGTTAACGCAGTTTTCCATACGCAAGTACTTTCTGTATCGGAGTAGGGGAATGTGCGGAATTGCCACCAGAGGCGATTGCAAATGGCAGAATAGGGAAGACGAACGCCTAGAAAAAAATTATGCCATTTATTTATATTTATTTACTAGGTTTCCGCCCGCGGCTTCGCCCGCGTAGTCAAAGAAAAACCCGCATAGGTAGTTCCCGTTCCCGTGGGATTTCCGGGATAGCGTCATTTTCCCGGGATAAAAAGTAGCCTATGTCCCTTCTCAGGAATCAAAATATCTCTATACCAAATTTCAGGCAAATTGGTTCAGTAGTTAAGGCGTGATTGACAGAGTTACTTTCGCATTTAAAATATTAGTACAGATTGTGCAAAAAATTTATTTTATGGCACAAAAAATATTAAACCTTATTTTTTTGTGTTCAAAAAGCCTTAATCGTTATTTAAGAGATATAGAGATATAGCTATTTAAAATAATAATTATCAAATAATTTTCTTGCAATTTTGTAACGCCGAACAATTCTTAAAGCACGGTTTCTTTAATCTTTATTAAACATATTTGCTCGTGCATTATTTATAATCGTACCATTTTATTTTCAACTTGACAATGAAAAATGTAGAATATGTACTGAAAATTGAATAATAAAATTTCGATAATAATCATATTTTTTCTACTCTAACCTCTATTTATCTACAATTAAACCTCTTCGAATTTAATTTTAAGATAAAATAAATAAGGAAGACGGTAATAAAAAATAACAAAACAAAAAGAAATCGCAATTTTTTTCATCAATACCTTGATAATTTTATACAATAATCTAATGCATTTTTTTTAAATACGGAAGCAAATCATATTTTGCAAAATTAAAGATCAGTTTAATAAGCATCGTTACATTATTTGTATTTAACGGAATCAAGAGCTTAAAATTGATTTAAAGTGAGGGTTCATAATAGAACAGGGACGTACTGACTTTATAAAACCATGAAATAGTTGAATAACCACTCTATATTAGAGCGATTTAAGAAATTTTAAAATATAGAACTTCATGTTTTAAAAACTCGAAGCTTCATATAAACGTTGTACCTTTCCATTGACCTATAATTTAAAAATTGATAACTTCACCTTTAAAACATTAAGCTTTATTGTTGTGCTTCGCAAATCTACTGACCAAAAATAATACATTATTTCTTAAATCATTAAAATGCAAAAAATTAGTTTCCACTTCGAATTAAAACTCAAATACGGCCCTGGCTGACCTTATGTGAAAAATTAATAAGCACATAATTTATCAACTCACGATTATATTAAATAGCAGACAATTTAACTACCGCATTGCCAATTCTAACCAATAATGTACTTACATCTTCTTGATTATAAAAAATGTGATTAACCGAATGAGTAAGCACTTATATCAATTTTCCAGAATTAAATTTAAAAATGCAAATAAATAACATTGCATTATGTCATATTAACTAGAGCCAGCTACTGTACTTAATTAATTATTATTATTTTACTGAGTGGATTCTACATTAATTATACAGATTCCATAATATTTTATACGTATGTAAGTAGGTAAATGGATAATGAACCGCTGTTATTTTTTGGAGAGACGGATAAAATTTATAGTTAGTAACTATTTACTCTTATTTTGCCGAAATAAAACTTTATTGAAAAACTTTAACAATCTCAACCAATATAATTAATAATTATTAATAATTTCAGAAGGCGCGGGTTCGAATCCCGCCTCGGGGTCGAATTTTTTCTATTCTTTAAAACTTTCTTACCTTTTGGTATCCCCGTGCTCCCAGAAGTGTACAACACTATGGCGATAGTGTCAACATTATAACGCACTAGCATGTCACTGTCACTCAAACGGTTTGAGGATAGTGCACTGGCGTCTAGTGATATTTCTTCAAATGATATGGCTGGTACTCCACTGTTTTTGAACATTGATGGATTTGCTGTAATAAAAAGTATGTTTTTTTTTTAATTTATTAGTAAAGGTGGCAAACGAGCAGACATCATACTTTCCGTTGATGAAATTTTGAAAACAATAAATTAAAATAGACAAAATAAATTACACAAGATTACAGTGATAATAATCATTTAAGTTTTATTACAAACAAAATTTTGACATCATACTTTTATAATATTACTAGCGATCCGCCCCGGCTTCGCCCGTGGTACATGTTTACGTTTTCTCTACATAAGATCCATCCTCGTACTTCAAGGAATATAATAAAAAAAGAATTATCGAAATCGGTTAAGCCGTTCTCGAGTTATGCGCTTACCAACACATTTTGTGATTCATTTTTATATATAAGAAGATGTATGGAGATTTATAATAACTATATAGAATGCAAACGAAACAACGTAAAAAATAAAAATACAACAATAAAACCAAACTTACCGGTATCATCATAAATAACCAAAGAGGGTTGTGCATCTTTCAAAATATGCGACACTCTTGCTTGGGGGAAACTGGGCTCCATTGGCACATACGCTGCGCCTGCCTTCCATATCGCTAATAGTGTTATTATTGTGCTGAAAATAATATACATATTGTAGGAATAAACTAGTAAAATCTAGTTGTAATTTTCATTGTACCTATATTTTTATTTATCGTTTTCAAGTAAATGTAAATACTATTTGATAAATTACAATTGATGCAAATCTTAAGACTGATACATAATTTATTTAAAATTGTTTAAGTTAAAATGGCACATTTTTAACCAATTGAGCCCCAAGCGGCCGGATCGGTCCACGACACAATAAATTTTTTATTGTGTCTGTGATTCCGGGGGCTGAGTTATTAAATCCTAAACGATATCTTCTATTTTTGAGGTATACGATACATAACAAAAACAATTTTTTAGGACTTCAATTAATAAAAAATTAAGACTTTCTAATTTAATTTAATGTAATCTCATAAATAAAGACAATTTAAAAAACCTGATTTGTTAAACATAAAAAACATAGGTACTTATGCGTAGGCTGCATGCATACAGCGATCACATAATCTTGATCCCTGTTACACCCTCTCGGCCTTGCGTGTGCGCATATAGCTCTCGCTAACGAGTTAGATCTGGCTTCTAACTCGGAATAGCTTATACGGATGTTGCAGGTTTCATCTGGGATAAAATATAATCTATATAAATAATAATTAATTTAGTTTACAAACCGAAACTCATGAAATTATTGTCTTGTCATCGATCCTTGATAAGTGTACCTACAAAGTTTGAATTAAATCTGTCCGTTTAAAGTGGTCATAAATGCGAAAGTTTCTGAGGATGGATGGATGTTTGTTAATCTTTCACTCAAATATGACTGAACCGAATACAATGAAATTTGAAACAGAAAAAGAGATGGACCCAGAAAAAGAGATGGACTAATTATACTTTTTATTCCGGAGCAGAAATCTTGTTCAAAATAGTTTTTTTTCAACCTTCTATACGAAATATAAAGATAGGTTTTTTATCAAAATTCCGAATATAGAATTAATGAATGTTTGTTACGTGATTATTACGCTAAAAATAAAACGATTTCGATGCTTTTTTGTCTGTTATGGAGAGATTGTAATTGCAGATACATATACCTAAAGTTATTTTGGGTTTGAGTAGTTTCTAGTTAAGGTTTTATCTGCATGTAATCTGCTGTTTTGCTAAAATTATGTTTTTATGAAAGTAACACATAAAAACGCGAGCCATCATTTTTTTGTCTACTGTCTGTGTGGAGCGGCTTCTTTGCGTCACAGAAAAAATTAAAAATAAAAAGTTCATTTATTTACCTTCACAACTTAAAACTATTACGAACGAACAATATTATAACTGTATAATCATGTAGCATTTTCGTTGTTAAGGACTAGTGTCTGAAATAGGTCTGTGAAAGAACTGTAGTACAGATCACTAGCCCCCCTCGCGGATAGCACAACTAAAATATAGTAAACTAGCGGTCCGCCCCGGCTTCGCCCGTGGTACATTTTCTCAGGGTCTAAAGATTGTCTGTGCCAAATTTCATCAAAATCGGTCCAGTAGTTTATGCGTGAAAACCATACATACATACAAACCTTTCCTTTTTATAATATTATTATAGATACACTCATAGTTTCAAATAAATATCAAAGTAAAATGAGAAGACAAACAACAGAACTTAATACTAATACTTAAAAGGTATCTTAAAGATATATGCGTTACCAATGTGTTAGTGAATATTTGAAGGATGGAAATGGATGATATTCGTGTTTTCTTTAAACTACGATAGTAAGCTACGGTAACAGTATTAAGGTAATATAATATAATGTTACCTGAATAAACCAGTGCAGTTCTGTCTCCAGCCGCCAGCAGTTCCAGGTGTTTGGGAAGTGGCGCAGCCGGCACGGCCACCCGGCCGCCCGTCACGACGGACATTCGTGGTAGCGAACCCATTTTTACTGTAAATAAAGATAAACGTTTAAACTACACTACTATAAAAACAACAAACAAAAGCCCAATATTTAAAAAAAATAGTAAAAAATGAAACTTTCCAAATTTCCCGCATTAGAAATAATATTTAATTGTATTTCGGTTATATAGTATAAATATTTTTCCAAAAAAATGTATAGTTTATTTTATGCCTATACATTCTACCTTTATTTGTTATATTTGTGTCCTAAATATGTACACAGTACATATTATGTTTTTCGAGCTTTTACATACTTATAAATTATAGTACCTAATCTTTTTCCACGATAATTAACTGTGTAAATTTGTTCTCGTTTATAATAAGCACTAAATATAAATCTGTCATCTTTTGTTGGTAATTCAAAATAATAAGCACTACTGTATAATATAAACCTGCCATCTTTTGTTGGTAATTCAAAATAATAATTTAAATAATTCAACATTTTAGCATCTCTAGGTCATCTAAGTATAACATAAAATTTGCAATTTTATCATAATAATAATTATAGGTACCAAGTGCGTTACCTTTAATAGTTAATATTTATGCTTGGACACTAATAACAATGGCCAATATCATTAAAATATATTGCAATCAAAGTTGACAAGTAACAATCAATCATGTACTTGTCATTCATAATTATTGTTAATAATTCTGACCTAAATTTTGTTATTTACACGCAAAATAATAATATTTTTATGATTTGCAACTACATGGGAAGAATGCAATGTTTTATGACAAAGAGTACATAATTCAATTATGATAATTGATGCATTTTTTATGCTTATTGTTCTTCAATTATAGTTTATTTTTTAACTGGAATGCAGGGTACTGTAAACAGCTTGATTCAGCGCAGTGTGTCCCTTAGACACATAAAACCACAGCATAAAACTGAAAGAATAGAAAAAAATTTAGAGTTGGTCAGGCATCCGCCCCGGAATGGCGCGAAAGGATGTGCGTTCGAGTCCCGCCTCGTGATCGAATTTTTTCTATTCTTTATAAATTTATATTTGGCCGTAGATAAGCAAAAAGGATCCAACCCACAACATGACCGAAAATGAGTTAAATATACCAAACTGCTCGTCTAGGTCTATATTTTCGATTAGCAAAAACAATCCAAGTAAAATATGAATATTTTGACGTTAAATTGACACTGGGTACCAACCCACATGTATGGAGAAGCCATATTTTAGTTTCGTAAAAACAATCCATTCTTCTTGGATCATATTGTAAAACGCTCAGTCTAAGAAACTAACACAAAACTAAAATGTTTAAAAAAATCCAAAAGCATGTGGATCCTTTTAGATATTTAATTTTTATGATATTATGATGCAATAGATAAATCACTAAAAAGATTCAGAAAGCATGGATCTCTTTTGTTAAACTGAATTTTGTAGAAATGTATACTGGTTTAATAACAAAAACGATTCAGAACATTTGGATAGACTGAATATTATGTATTTAAAGCTTGAGGCGTTAGGCATGCATTAAGTTCACACTCCAAGTATCTTGATCGGGTCACACATCTTTGCCTTTTTTATACCGATTTTTCTAAAATAGAAGCACTTCGAAAATACCTGAAAAAATTTACGAAGCTGACGAACATGTCGAAGTAACAAAAAAAAAAATTACTCGCACAACTATCGATCACGCGCTCATGTGATCTTTATTACCTTCATTCAAGAATTGCCTATAGAAGACTGTAAGGTTTGTTGGGGATATAAATTATTAAGACTGAAATCGATTGTATGCGCACCTCCATCGACTAAACAGTTTAGTCATGTTGAATTCAAGAGGAGAATACAGCTCGACAGATCAGTTTAGTCGATGCAAAAGTTGTATGTATGGGCGGGCTCGAAAGGTAAATCTTCGGAGGTATCTGATAATGATTTTCAATGACTATGGCCAAATGTTAAAGAAAAGCCCAATTAGACGATTTGGAGTCAATCTTTGACTATTTATCTAAATACTGCCTGGATTTCTATAAATCAATCCAAGGGGGCAATCCAAGACTTCATGACGATGTAGATATGGCGATGAACCGGACTTTGCACACGAAGAAGAATAGTAAATCGGATAGAATTAATATGTTTTATATAAATAATGAAAAAAAAAATTGAAAGTTAGTTGTTTTATTTACGAAATAAAAAAAAAATAAGGATCTTAGTAGCAATTAGCTACTTTGAATCGTTTTTGCGAAATGAAAATTCACTTATCATAATTGAAAATAGGTTTTATCAAAAAGGATCCTAACACACATTTAGCTGAATATTTCAAGAAATAAAACTAAATTCAATAAAATTTGTTTGTAAGAATAAAATATACATTGACACACACACTTTTCCTTAAGAAGCAATTAACACAAGCAAGTCTTTATATGAACAAACACAGGTTAAACTTCAAACTTCAATAACTCAAAAGTAACATTTTGTGGGTTGGATCCTTTTTGGTTATCTACGGCCATTTATAAAGCATTTGAATGCCATAAAACCAAAAATATCAATTTCAACAGCTTGATTTGTTTTTTATTTATATATTTTTGTGAATTCGCTCCAATTACCAAACTGACAGCTACTTTCTGTGTTTTTAGTTATGCCTCGGTACCCCCGTGATAAAAAATAAATAAAAGAAACATTACTCGGTAACCACGTACGATTTGTTTTTTAAAAGAATTTTCATAAATCAGTAAATACATTTATAAAAGTTAAATAGTACTTTTTAACCGACTTCAAAAAAAGGAGGAGGTTATCAATTCGGCCGGTATGTTTTTTTTTATGTATGTACACCGATTACTCCGAGGTTTCTGAACCGATTTACGTGATTCTTTTTTTGTTCGATGCGCGATGGTGTCGAATTGGTCCCATAAAAATTTTATTCGGATAGGCCCATTAGTTTTTATTTTATGAGCATTTTTGTATGTATTTGTAAATGTTGCTAGTGCAAGTTTGAAGTCGGTTGTTTTTAACGCAGTTATCACTTGTAGTAGAATTAAAGCGACTGGCTTTAACCATGTACTCATAAAATTGCAACTCAAGGCTTATGTATTTAACTTTGTTAAAAACTGCAACGCAATTATTTAACGTTTTATTGCTCTCAATTATTTTAGAAATAACATGTTCAAGAATATAGATTTTAATGACGATTGAATACTATTTTTAACTGACTCCAAAAACCTGAGATTAATAATTTAGACACTTATATTTTCGTTAACCAATACTCGTTAAGTACTGAGGGAGAAACCCTTTTCCAATGTTTTGTATGTATTATGACGGTTCAAAATTGCGAAGAAACTAAAATAATAATGCCAAGCGATGGAATTTGGAAATTATTTTTTATTATGGATATATGTTACTGTGATTTAATATTATTTAAACAAAACTATACCTTTCTACCAGTTTTAAATTTACCAAAATCGGTCTAATACTTTCAGAGCTTATTGAGTACAAGCAAACAACAATTAATAATCCCCTATTGAATAAAAATACACACAATCAAACTTATTTTTTAATTTCACAGTCAAACCATTGTAATAGTTGTGTTGGTGCTGCTGTTTTCCGAATATGTAAAGAATAAATAAAAAAAGACGTGTGGCACTCGGAGACTGCCGCGGTTCAAGCCACACCTCAGAGCCCGTCGGAGTGGGGAGCGTGAGGTTTTTTCGTTACGGAATTTCTGGATTCGGTCCCCGCGCTCAAGGCCCGCGATAGAAGCTATGCAATAGCTTAAAAGACAATGTTGAATTTTCCACAAAACAGTTATTAAAGCGGTCAATAGTTTCGTAAGAGGCAATCATAAACCAAAGCACGGTTAGCCTTCAGTTGCGTAATGTTTAGGCGGCACGCACAATATTTAATGTTCGTTTTAAATTAAGGTAAATAAACCGGCCGAGTTCGAGGTACGAGTGTGTGAAGGATTTTGTATGGAGCTGAATGACACCTGTTTTTGACCGTGAATTTACAAAATTTACAGGTCCTTTCAAGTATATGGCTTACCTAGCTGTTGCCAGCTGTAGCTTCGCCTGCGTGGAAAAGATAAATTTTCATGGTACAAACTTTCATCCCATCAAAATCTTCTTAGTGGATGCTTACGTCCTAACATCTACCTGCATACCAAATTTTAGCACGATCCTGGACGGATTTGATTTTAGGGTTGGGGCTGGGCGTTGATAGTCACTTTTGATAAACAATCCAAATGAGACATTAGGAAGAGTGAATAATGTCGAATCCTTCAAATTATAGAAGACTAGGTTTCCGCCCGCGGTTTCGCCCGCGCAGTCAAAGAAAAACCCGCATAGTTCCCGTTCCCGTGAGATTTTCGGGATTTCGCCATTTCCCCGGGGTAAAAAGTAGCCTATGTCCTTTCTCGGGTATCAAAATATCTCCATACCAAATTTCATGAAAATTGGTTCAGTAGTTTAGGCGTGATTGAGTAACAGACAGACAGACAGAGTTACTTTCGCATTTATAATACCTAATTAGTATGGATTGGACATCTAGCTACCAGCTTTGTGTCATAGCGTTATTTTTTAAACTTTTAAAGCTAAATACTTCAATTAGAACGAGCACTTCATGAGATAAACATAATAACTTATACGTTTTATAAGTAAAAATTGCATATAGTTTTGTCGATTCAGAAATAGATGAGTGATGTCGTCACAATCGCCGCGGCCGGGCCGGAGAAAAGCCAACCACTCTGCAAGTCAATTTTCCAGTGTATTTGTGTATGCAGTTATTTTAAACTCTATATTTTTCCTAATTGCTAATTTAGCTTTAATATTCCGAAAACATTAAATTGAAATACATAAAAGATTTTGCGCCTACACTTCAAATATTTTTATCTCCAGAACCTATCAAATGGTGTATCAAAATGAAGTATTTTCAATAAAGAACGCGAATACGTAAAAATAAATAGTATCCCTCAATCTGTTTGTTTATAATCACCATAATTACTTCACAAAAAGTTCGCGAAGCTATAAAACACGTTCAACGCACGGCATGTTGGTCAAGGTCGGGTCAAAAACCTTATTTTATCGAGACATTTTTTCTTTACATAACTGCGTGTGATACTTGTTGTTTATCGTGATTACATTCGATTTCCACTTACTTTTAAAGCGTTAGAACTTAATTATGTTAAAATTTTTAATTGCTGTATGTCAAATGGTTTTTTAACTGGCCATAGCACAGAATTAAAACCTTTCACGATTTTTTTGCAAAATACTATTTATATCTACTACTTATACTTACCTACCTATTAGTTGCAACCCAGTTGCCCTTAGTACCTATTAATTGCAACACTAAGTATTTATGAATTAAACTTCACAAGCTTGGCCCAGCATTGCCTGGGTTGATACGGGATAAAAATTGTTACTGTGTACATATGCAACATTCTAATGGTAATGCGATTAAAAGATTAAAGGATTCGTTGTACGAAATCGCGAGATATACCTAAACAAACAAAAAATAGTTCGATTTTTATATTAGTACCTATCTTTTACAGTAAATACCTGAATTGATTTCTACTACAAGCACGTTACCTCAAGTTTGCCTGGGTTATACCGGCATAAAAACTACCCGACAGTATTAAACCGACATTTCCATAATTATTATAAGTGATGAGTGATGACTAACCAACATGATAAAATATTAAATTTAAATAATTTTATAGGAAGTTTTAGATGCATACCAGATATGCGAATTGGTACATATATTATAATAATAATTAGAATTACCATATCATAATAATTACGCGAATATATAAACAGTTTTTTGCAAGCCTATTATTTTTTTACTAGGCATATGAGTATTTTACCATTATTTTGCCGGAAATAACTATAGAATATCTATTGTACTTCCGCCAGCTGTCTAAATCTTAACAAATTATACCTTCCTGGAGAATCACGCTATCAACAAGGGAACAATATGGAAATCGATACAGTAGTTTATGAGCTTATTGCGAACAGACAGATAAACAAAAAAAATACATACCTACTTTCGCTTTTGATATTGAAGTCGGATATATTATATTTTACTAGCTGCGCCCCGCGGTTTCATTCGCGTGGCTCCGCTTCTGTTGGTCTTGGCGTGATGATATATAGCCTTATAGCCTTCCTCGATGAATGGGCTATCTAACACCGAAAGAATTTTTTAAATCAGACCATTAGTTTCTGAAATTAGCGCGTTCAAACAAACAAGCTCTTCAGCTATAAAATATTAGTATAGATTACGGTTCAAGATTTATTTGACTATTAAATCACTACAGGTTTTCGTGATGAAAGATTATTATGTTATAATTAGAAGAAGTTAATTTTTTGTTTCAAAGTTCCGCGTCTATTTGAATACATTTTGTTATTTTTATGATAAATAGCCTCTTTTCTGTAAGTAGGTTAATTAGGAGAATATTCGAAATTGTCTTTCTTGTTTCGCTGATAACTTTTTATAACACAGATTTTAACGATTCTTAAATGATAAAAATTTGATATTAGTGTTTAGTTTTTTTTTTTTTTTATTCTGTCGCTCTGTACAATTTATTGTCGGTCACCTGAATTAAATGTAGGTAATAATAATAAATTTTATTATAATCTTAGGTACTCATTCACCTAGTTAGATAATTCGTTTTATCGTATTTAAACTATATTCGTATTTATTATCTGCAGGATGTTGTTTGTAAGTTTTGCGAAAACTTTTCACATCGGATATTTAAACATCCCAAAATATTACTGGGTATAAAAAGTATTATATAAACAATTGTGTGATATCTGTGTCATAAAAAATATTTATTTTGCCAAAACAGTATATCTTACGCTATGTACGCTGACTCTTAAACTAGAAGTGATCTGTGTCATAGTAAAATGACATTATACAGATGCAAACAGTAGGGAGACTTCGAATAACACGTTCGAAATGGCTCACGCACACAAGCAAGCGTGTCTAAGGGTATTCTTATATCTGTCAATTATCATAATATCCTTACGATCCTCGTAAACACGCTTGCTTGTGTGCGTGAGCCATTTCGAACGTGTTGTTTGAAGTTTCCCTACTGGTTGTATCTGTATATTGTGGTAAAATGGTAGTACCTAAATGTCATAGAAAAGGACACAACTTGTCTACATAATATAATTTGTATAAAAAAATAATATATGGACATATTATAATATTTGTCTATAATATGTCCATAAAAGAATCGTAAACTATGCATTTGAACATGTGACGATCTTCAGCAAAGTGTGTATGAGCTCACGAAGGTTTCTAAGTTGCTACTACCAATTTACGACTGTATACAGTGTAACACAGGCGAAGCCAGGGAGCACAGCTAGTTTTCAATAAATCTAGTTTTCATATAAATCTTATTCTAAGCATTATTTCGCTTATCTTCATGTATCTAAATGGTAAATTGCAATTCGAAGTACATCTTCCTACAATTCTCACGGCTCATTTGAATAAGAAGTCGTCAACCTTTTATTGAGTGATCTTTGTTTTTTTTTATGGTTTAGCAATTGTTTTGTGATTTATTGTTTTATTGTGCAAGTTATATAAGTTACGAACTCACAAATATTTATTTATTTTCTGGGTAATTTGCTACGAAAAATCATAATCTTTAAACTATAGTTTATTTAATTGTGCACTAACGTTGTAATAATAGACATTGTTTGGTTTTGTTTGTTATTAATTATTATCAAGCATACAAATTTAAAATAATTAAATAAAATGTTGGTAACTACCAATATAAGAAGCTCTACGAAAAAATTTAAAGCAAACAAAAACAATCAGGGCTGACTCAAATTATATAATCGAGTCCATGTGTGGAATAGTTAAAATTTTTAGTTTTATAGCATTAAAATGCTCATAAATAAAAAAAATCAAACCAATAGTTGACCACACCAGCATACAAACAGACAAACACGAGATAAACAAAAGATCGACCCAAGGTCTGGCACACTTGCACGGGTCGCCGGTTCGATTATAACCATTCACTTTTTGCTAATACCAATGTACTTAATGACTTAACCATGATTACAGTAAAACTTTAAATAATGCACGTAAAATAATAATCAAATTATTATGAATTATAATAAGCTTTTAATCGTATACTAAAACCATTGAAAGGAAAATATTTTGTATATATGTATAGTATGTGTTATCCTTTGTTTTACTCGTTTAAAATACAAACAGGAAAACAAAATTCCTGACCTTCATATAGGTATTGTCCCTTTTAATTGACTCCGGGTTATTCTTCTCTTATATATGGAATATTGTATTGTTAATCATACATTAATAAATTAATATGAATTAGCCGATAATT
This sequence comes from Colias croceus, assembly GCF_905220415.1. Taxonomy (NCBI): domain Eukaryota; kingdom Metazoa; phylum Arthropoda; class Insecta; order Lepidoptera; family Pieridae; genus Colias; species Colias croceus. The sequence continues at coordinate 6,947,940 of NC_059560.1, forward strand.
ACGACTTTCTCTTTTTTTTTAATTAATATAAATTGTAGTTTTTTATCATTTGATTAGCAGAAAATTGATAATACAAAAAATAACTTGATGTAATCTTATTTTACGAAAAAAATAATTAATTAGGCATCAGTTTAACCACACTTCAGGTAAATACCAGATATTTTTTCATCTAGCCAGCCCAGTTCAACTAAATACCGATGACATTATTATCCTGCTGGACATTTCCTTTAGCTCTTTTGTGAGCTAACGTCTTTATATAATAAATTATTTTATTAGATATAGTTCTATAAAGTTGCTCTGTACATAGATAGTTTAAACAAAAATATAAAAAAGTTCTTTGACAGTACCTGTAACATCAAAATTTTAAAACAACTAGTGGTCCGCCCCGGCTTCGTTCGGGGTACGTTTGTTGTTTACGTTTTCTCTTCATAAGAACCATCCTCGTACTTCAAGGAATTTTATAAAAAATAATTATTGAAATCGGTCCAGCCGTTCGCGCGTGATGCCGTGACCAAGGCTAATAAGGATTCATCCTACTAATCCTACTAATATTATAAATGTGAAAGTTTGTATGGATGTATGATTATAGAGATTTAAGTACCTACCTACCTGAAAAAAATATTTTTCTCTAAAACCAAGGATACAATGCATAAAGGCACGTAACTCATAAATACCAATGTAGAGTAAGCCTTGAAGGAAAAAAATACTTTTTGCTTTCAATAAAATAAGTGTTATAAAAAATAGATAAAAAAAACAGAACTGAATGGTTTGAGATAAAATCAAATTGATTCAAATATTCAGGTTAAGGCCTAACTTACAACAAAAGATTCAACAGTACCCATTATAGTTTTATTGCTATAATTAAAGGAGTAGCCATTATATTTATCTTTTGAGTTAAAATTTATATTTCCTTTTAAACTGGGTAGGTACCTACTTATTTTTCCCTTTAAACAAAGATTGTGAAACTTTTCAATAACTAAAAGAAAACTAACTTATGTATAAAATGAAATATCCACTCAGGGATATGAGATTCTAAGCATTGACGTAACCTATATCCATACTAATATTATAAATGCGAAAGTAACTCTGTCTGTCTGTCTGTTACTCAATCACGCCTTAACTACTGAACCAATTTGCATGAAATTTGGTATAGAGATATTTTAATACCCGAGAAAGGACATAGGCTACTTTTTACCCCGGGAAATTGGATAGGTTTTGTCCCGGAAATCCCACGGGAACGGGATCTATGCGGGTTTTTCTTTGACAGCGCGGGCGAAGCTGCGGGTGGGAAGCTAGTTCTCCATAAAATATGTTTTAATTATTTGTTTATTATATACCTATCTACTATTATATCTGTTATTTCCGTATCACGATGCAGATTTTGGTATGTATGTTTCATCGCGATACGTGCAGTGGAACGCACATGAGTGTCATTCAAATTTGAAGGTTGAATTTTGACCGCAGTGACCATGCGAGCGTTATAATTTGGTTATAATAGTAGTCAATCGCCACTGTACAAAATTCGACAATAACCATAAAGAAAAGATTATAATCTATAGAATTTATTTGTCTGTTTGCTTAAAAGCATTTTGCAGCAATCGATAGCTTGCGATTTGAAAAATTATTTCATAGTTGGATAACCACAGTGGATAACCCATTTATCGGGGAAGGCTATGGGGCTGTATATCATCCAATTGCAATAGGAGCGGAGCAATGCGAGTAAAACCGCGGGGCACAGCTTGTGTAATATTATGTGCCGGGATAATTTTTTTTATTTAAAATATTATTAGGTTAAGTGGTAAATGTAATAATAATATGTATATTTTGTAAAAACATAAAAATTCTGCACGTTTTTTTCTATCATCTCTAAATTTTCATAAAATTTTGATAACAAAGCTTTTAAACCATATTTTATGGTTTAAAATGAGAGGAGATTAAAATCAGAGTTAAATCAGTCGGGAAGTGTCAAAAGATTTTCTGACGCATTTCATTCGATTATTAAGTTGTTTAAATACATATTAACTGTCTTATTATTTGTATGTATGTTATGTGCTTCTATAAAGTTCTATATACTGTGGTTCTATACAATTCACGAGAAGTTGATATATTACATATGTGCTTATAGTGAAAATAACAAGATCGGATCAGTAATTGCGGAGATTCTTGGGAGTCGAGCATGCTTCGGCACGAACTGGGCCACGCTCGCACCGGGGAAGGTACCACATCCTCGCAGAATATCGGCGCCATAGTGACAGTTTACTGTCGCGTTCCGTACGGTGAGTGAGGGGTCCGGAGGCCCACATCCCTTCCTATCCCCAACCCATTCTCTCCTCTCCTATCCTTAATCCCTCCCATCCTCGCCCCTTTCTCCCTAACTCCTTCCAAATCCCTTAATCCTTCCTATATCTCTCTGGTAGGCAACAACCATAACCTTTGTTATGGTCTATGGGCGACGCAACCTGCTTACCGCCAGGCAGTGCGCCCGCTCGTTTGCCTCCCCATAACATAAAAAAAAGATTACCTAGTTTCGACAAACATAAATCTGTCTGTCTCTACTCTCTCTACTATAAGTTTTTTTTTATTAAAATTTCAACTTTATTATTATTGCTTACTTACATGCGAATAATTAGATGTTTGTTACGCAATTATGCCATAACTTCTAAACAACATTTGAATAAACTTGTTAGAGATAGATGATAGATGATGGTCTGGATTCATAGAGTTTTTAGCCGAGTGAAGCCGTGGGCTCCAACCAGCAAAACTGTAGGTATTTATTATCAATATATCACTCTATGGCTCTGTACAGTAAGAACACTATACCAATTGCATCTACACTAATATTATTATAAAGAGGAAAACTTTGTTTGTTTGTTTGTTTGATTGATTGTAATGAATAGGCTCATAAAGTACTGGACCGATTTTGATGAAATTTGGCACAGATAATCTTTAGACCCTCAGGAAGAACATAGGCTACCTTTTATTGCGAAATATGTACCACGGGCGAAGCCGGGGCGGACCGCTAGTATTTAATATTCATATTTAACTAGCTTTCCGCCCGCAGCTTCACCTGTGTGGTCATTAAAAATTCTTTTTCAGCGATTAAAACTAGCCCATATCACTGTCTAGCCTCTTAACTATCTCTAGACACAAACATCGTTCTATATAATCACTATGTTGCGAAATGAAAAACAAACATACACACTTTCGCATTTAATATTAGTAAGGAAGTAAGATATTATAATAAATATGCAAATAATTATGACTTTATTTTTGTAACAGACAATGTTTTAGCACAAAGTCTACGTCATGTAAGCAATATACCTAAGTGGTTATACTTGAAATCGTACCGCGTGGTTCGCCACGTGATCTTATTAATAAAATATAGTGTTTATTTAAAAATATTCTAGATTCTTTAGAGTTTAATAACAGGCAATGGCGATTTGTGAATTTTAATAAAATAAATATAGCTTTTATGGTTCTCGTAATATATGTAACTGGTGCTTCGCGGTTTTACTCGCAGTGCTTCGCACCTGTTGGTCTTAGCGAGATGATATATAGCCTATGGCCTTCCTCAATAAATGGGCTATCTATCACCGAAAGAACTTTTCAAATCGGAACAGTAGTTCCCGAGATTAGCGCGTTCAAACGCCAGCTTTATTATATGAGTATAGATTTTTACTACTTTTTAGTAATGTGCCTATTTATAAATAATTGCTAAATAAATTAATTATTTTGTCTTGTTCAATCGTTCTTTAATAAATATTTGAAAGACTATTTTCTTGCTCTATCGTCTATAATTTGATAACAATTGCTTAAAAACAACACATTGAATTTTTGTTTTCCTTCTTATCTAATCTTTGTTATACACACACAGTGAACACCATAGAACAATAGAAATATCACAAGCACAACCTTAAACCATTTTAAGGCGAGGTCACTTAATTTCCTAAGGTATATTTACATAAGGAAATTAGACCAAAATATAAGATAAATAATGTCAATCGGAAGGTTGAGTTGAGCGGGCTTCTCACCTACCTGCCGCAGGGGCAATATTGGAACAATCTCGGTTGCACATCGGTCGGAGCACTTTCTGTTGTTCTCTAAATTGCCCCTGCTTGCCTATACACATTACAATTAAGAGCAGACTCCCTTTCTCATTTCTGGCACTGAGAGACCGGTTACGGTACTAGACGCTAATACAGCTGTAATAAAGTTGAATATTGCGTGCGCTCTTTGGACGCGTTCGAGCTCGAAATGTGAGTCTCAATTCTTATTTCGTTTATAACTAAAGTAATAATTGATCTAGAGAAAAAAATATCTTGGCATTCGATAGTAAACCCTATTTTCTTACTGTTAACATTTATTTTAGACATAAAGTCCAAGTAAATCTTTAAAAAAATGTAATAATCCTTTAAAAAGGCATAATTTTTGAATAAAAAATGAATCCAGCGAAAATGTTACAATTACGTAACTGTCTTGTACATCGAAAGAAAAATACCCAATAAATCATATACTAAAGTTCCATTTTGATTGTATGTGTGCCTGTTTCAGAATATTAATGCAAAAACACATAAAATTTAGGGAGCTTCCCCTTAAGGAGCCAATTAAGGGTGCAATTCCAATATTGCCCCTGCTGCTGGTAAGGTAAATGTATGAGTTGAAATGTGAAATACCGTCACGGAACTATGTTAATCTAATTTTAATATAAAATTCTATTAGGTAGGTAGTAATTAGAAATGTTAATGTTGTTGTTTTTTTTCTTTAATATGCTAATAAAATTCTGAAGCTTTTAACGTTGAATAATATAGCTTTAATAAATAAAAACATTAAAAATCAGCGTCAATCAACAAAGAAAAGAAGATTCCGACTATAAATATATCGCCTTTTCAACGTCATTCCAACGAAGATTTTTATAAAATACTATGAAAAAAAATATAGTTAGAAATTATCGTATTGTCACCGACCCTTGATAAGTGTACAAAGTTTGAATTAAATCTATCCGTTTAAAGTGGGTCAAAATCGATCTTAAAGGAGTCTGCTACATACAAATTACAAACATACAGGTGACTCTAATAAAAGCGCAAAGTTAAATACATTTTTCTAAATCTAAAAATGCATCGAAATTTACCTTAATGTATATTTTAGATGTAATCTTCAACACCTCTCTAATGAGCCATAAACGCAAGTGGTCAAGGATGCACTTGTGAATATTCAAATGCTAGAACATAAGTACATCTATTTTATAATTTAGGAGTTAAAATAATATTAATGCTATTAAAACAGGATAATGTAATATATTAATGGATAATCGTTTTAATAACAAGTGTAATAAAATAAAAATTTCCCGAATTATTTAACTACATAATTTACTACATACTACATAGTTACTACATATAAAAACTACGAAGTATTTGCTAGTGATAGAGTAATGAATGTACCATTATTCCTACATAACTTGACTAAACAGATTTAAAAGAATATCTCCAATTACCTATATTATCAGTTGCAACAACTCTTTCTTTCAGTGTCTATTATTCTTCTTTTATTGTATTTTTTCATCAACTATTAAATAAAGAAAATACTCATAAACTAAATTAGTTTAGCATTAAAATTATCAGAACTTTCTCAGTACAAGACATTATATTGTAATCTAGCTGCGCCCCGCAGTTTCACCCACGTGGCTCCGCTCCTGATGTCCGTGAACTTAGCAGAGCATTTTTAGCAGATCAAAAAAATAATGTGAGTTCTTATCGCGTGCAGTTGAGTTCTATAGTTCCTGATACTTTTTAGAAATAGTTCTGGCGTTTTTACCTGAAAAAACGACATTTGAAAAAATGATCTGCCAACTTCCCGTAGCAGAGCATTTTTAGCAGATCAAAAAAATAATGTGAGTTCTTATCGCGTGCAGTTGAGTTCTAGAGTTCCTGATACTTTTTAGAAATAGTTCTGGCGTTTTTACCTGAAAAAACGACATTTGAAAAAATAACTTAGCAGAGCATTTTTAGCAGATCAAAAAAATAATGTGAGTTCTTATCGCGTGCAGTTGAGTTCTAGAGTTCCTGATACTTTTTAGAAATAGTTCTGGCGTTTTTACCTGAAAAAACGACATTTGAAAAAATAACTTAGCAGAGCATTTTTAGCGGATCAAAAAAATAATGTGAGTTCTTATCGCGTGCAGTTGAATTCTAGAGTTCCTGATACTTTTTAGAAATAGTTCTGGCGTTTTTACCTGAAAAAACGACATTTGAAAAAATGATCTGCCAACTTCCTGTAGCAGAGCATTTTTAGCAGATAAAAAAAATAATGTGAGTTCTTATCGCGTGCAGTTGAATTCTAGAGTTCCTGATACTTTTTAGAAATAGTTCTGGCGTTTTTACCTGAAAAAACGTCATTTGAAAAAATAACTTAGCAGAGCATTTTTAGCGGATCAAAAAAATAATGTGAGTTCTTATCGCGTGCAGTTGAGTTCTAGAGTTCCTGATACTTTTTAGAAATAGTTCTGGCGTTTTTACCTGAAAAAACGTCATTTGAAAAAATAACTTAGCAGAGCATTTTTAGCGGATCAAAAAAATAATGTGAGTTCTTATCGCGTGCAGTTGAGTTCTAGAGTTCCTGATACTTTTTAGAAATAGTTCTGGCGTTTTTACCTGAAAAAACGACATTTGAAAAAATGATCTGCCAACTTCCCGTAGCAGAGCATTTTTAGCAGATCAAAAAATAATGTGAGTTCTTATCGCGTGCAGTTGAGTTCTAGAGTTCCTGATACTTTTTAGAAATAGTTCTGGCGTTTTTACCTGAAAAAACGACATTTGAAAAAATGATCTGCCAACTTCCCGTACTAGATAATTTTTAGCGGATCAAAAAAATAATGTGAGTTCTTATCGCATGCAGTTGAGTTCTAGAGTTCCTGATACTTTTTAGAAATAGTTCTGGCGTTTTTACCTGAAAAAACGACATTTGAAAAAATGATCTGCCAACTTCCCGTAGCAGAGCATTTTTAGCAGATCAAAAAAATAATGTGAGTTCTTATCGCGTGCAGTTGAGTTCTAGAGTTCCTGATACTTTTTAGAAATAGTTCTGGCATTTTTACCTGAAAAAACGACATTTGAAAAAATGATCTGCCAACTTCCCGTACTAGATAATTTTTAGAGGATCAAAAAAATAATGTGAGTTCTTATCGCGTGCAGTTGAGTTCAAGAGTTCCTGATACTTTTTTGAAATAGTTCTGGTGTTTTTACCTGAAAAAACGACATTTGAAAAAATGATCTGCCAACTTCCCGTAGCAGATAATGTTTAGCAGATCAAAAAAATAATGTGAGTACTTATCGCGTGCAGTTGAGTTCTTTACCCGATTGTCTCAATAAGTGCTATAATAAAAAAAAATAACAACATGTTTTATTACAGAAATCATTTACTTTTTACATTTCCTAATACGATATTGGAATTATATACAATTCCGAGGAAGACTATACATTTCCTAGGATATCTATGCATTAAATAGTTAATTAAACAACATTTTATACATTTCCTAAATGGTAACAGAATTGTACACATTTCCTCGGATTTGTATTCAATTCCTTGATTTCATACATTTGCGATAACATAGTATATATTTTAACGGAAATGTATGTAATCCATCATTCTATAAAATTCCTAGGAAATGAATGTAATTTCTAAAATCGCACGGAAATGTGTGAAAATCATTTTTTCAAATGTCGTTTTTTAAGGTAAAAACGCCAGAACTATTTCTAAAAAGTATCAGGAACTATAGAACTCAACTGCACGCGATAAGTACTCACATTATTTTTTTGATCTGCTAAAAATGATCTGCTACGGGAAGTTGGCAGATCATTTTTTCAAATGTCGTTTTTTCAGGTAAAAACACCAGAACTATTTCAAAAAAGTATCAGGAACTCTAGAACTCAACTGCACGCGATAAGAACTCACATTATTTTTTTGATCCGCTAAAAATTATCTAGTACGGGAAGTTGGCAGATCATTTTTTCAAATGTCGTTTTTTCAGGTAAAAATGCCAGAACTATTTCTAAAAAGTATCAGGAACTCTAGAACTCAACTGCACGCGATAAGAACTCACATTATTTTTTTGATCTGCTAAAAATGCTCTGCTAAGTTATTTTTTCAAATGTCGTTTTTTCAGGTAAAAACGCCAGAACTATTTCTAAAAAGTATCAGGAACTCTAGAACTCAACTGCACGCGATAAGAACTCACATTATTTTTTTGATCCGCTAAAAATGCTCTGCTAAGTTATTTTTTCAAATGTCGTTTTTTCAGGTAAAAACGCCAGAACTATTTCTAAAAAGTATCAGGAACTCTAGAACTCAACTGCACGCGATAAGAACTCACATTATTTTTTTGATCCGCTAAAAATTATCTAGTACGGGAAGTTGGCAGATCATTTTTTTAAATGTCGTTTTTTCAGGTAAAAACGCCAGAACTATTTCTAAAAAGTATCAGGAACTCTAGAACTCAACTGCACGCGATAAGAACTCACATTATTTTTTTGATCTGCTAAAAATGCTCTGCTAAGTTATTTTTTCAAATGTCGTTTTTTCAGGTAAAAACGCCAGAACTATTTCTAAAAAGTATCAGGAACTCTAGAACTCAACTGCACGCGATAAGAACTCACATTATTTTTTTGATCTGCTAAAAATGCTCTGCTAAGTTATTTTTTCAAATGTCGTTTTTTCAGGTAAAAACGCCAGAACTATTTCTGAAAAGTATCAGGAACTCTAGAACTCAACTGCACGCGATAAGAACTCACATTATTTTTTTGATCTGCTAAAAATGCTCTGCTACGGGAAGTTGGCAGATCATTTTTTCAAATGTCGTTTTTTCAGGTAAAAACGCCAGAACTATTTCTAAAAAGTATCAGGAACTATAGAACTCAACTGCACGCGATAAGAACTCACATTATTTTTTTGATCTGCTAAAAATGCTCTGCTAAGTTCACGGACATCCGCTCCTGTTGGTCTTAGCGTGATGAGCCTTCGTCGATAAATGCTATCTAACACCGAAATAATTTTTCAAATTGGCCCAGTAGTACCTGAGATTAGCGCGTTCAAACAAACAAACTCTTCAGCTTTATACTATTAGTATCTATATATACGACGACATGTGATAAATAAGCTTTTATTTATGTCATTTACTCTTTGACTATAATATTTGAGCACAAAACCTAAGTACCCATGGCTTGCGTCGGAAGTGAGCGGATCTACAGACTACAAGGCTGTTGCATCGTTAATTAGTACTATTTACAAATTTCCTACTAACTACGCCAAAATTATCTTACAATCTATATAATTTATCTCGAACAATCTAACAACGATTATATCTCATGTATATCTATATGTATATCTATAATTTTGTATTTTAATTGTTTAAAAGTAATATTAGATTATATAATATGTAAAATAGATAGGTAGATAATAATACATGCATACATTTAGCTCTATTTTTAACCGACATACACAATAATGATGAAGAATCGAGGTTTTTTTATGTAACAAAGTAAAAAATACTAGGTATATAAGAAGCATACAGTTTGATTTCCTATACTTAATTAGATATACTATGATTATGACCGGGGGTGATGTTGTAAAGTAGTATTAATTCCTGATGGAAAAAAAGCGCTTTAATAGTCGTTCAGCGCTATCACGTTTCCATACTGGAAATAATACTGCTGTAAGACGTCATGGTAACTCCCCTGAATCCCCAGAAGGCCTATGTCCCTGCAGTGGGAACATTTATGGGCTGATGATGATAAATTACTATTACATATATCATACTAGTGGTCCGCCCCGGCTTCGCCCGTGGTACATATTTCGCAATAAAAGGTAGCCTATGCTTTTCTCGGGTATCAAAATATCTCCATACCAAATTTCATGCAAATTGGTTCAGTAGTTTAGGCGTGATTGGGTAACAGACAGACAGACAGACAGAGTTACTTTCGCATTTATAATATTAGTATGGATTACTGTATTCTCTTGGCTAGTAAAATGAGGTTCTAACAAAAAATAAATTAATAAAGGTACATATCAAGTTAACAAAAAATTAATGAATGTTATTCCCTGATTGATATTTTTTTGTTTTAAGTAGGTACATATACGAATTTTAATATAAGCTTTCTTGCAAAACTGTTATAAAAATTGTACCGGTCTTTTCTCGTCATAATTATGTTATTTTTAATACAAGCTACAGCCCGCGGTTTTTCTTGCAAAATCTTTAATTGCTTGCTTTAATTTATGCCACTATCACAATTAAGACCAATCTAGAACTCCTAAATTCTAACAACACTACAGTGTCAAAACACATAATATGATGCATTTTAAGTTTAAACTTTAAATAATATGCGCGTCAATGACCTTGATCTGTCAAAGCTCGTTAAAAAAGTATGGACAGCAAAAAAATGTTTGCATAGTTTTTACTTTTTTATTTTTTATTCATTTATAATTAGTTACCTATTAAGGCTATTAACATGATTGGAACGGTCGATTTGACAGCTTACAATGACGTCACAATATTGCACATAAACTGAAAATCAAAAATTAATTTACATAATATTTGAAACTAATGTAAATAAAAACCATAACATCCTTCTGGCGCAGTCGAGTAAAAAGATTGTTACCATTGATAATATTTGCATATATATTATATTGTAATCACAGATATATAAATTAAATACTTATAATAAAAACTGGACGGAAACATACATAAGGATCTCTATAAATAATGTATGTTTTAGCATTGGCCGATTTGTAGGAAGTGACGGTATATCGAAAATTTCCAGAAAATAATTAAGGATATATGAAAATATAGATATAGATATTACTTTTAATGGACTATATCTAAAGTTAATTGTTTGTATGTATGTATTTCAGATTCAATTTTTAAAAGGAAAACGTGTTCGAGTGTCATAGTAATTTCAAATCTATACCACACTATAATGTAATACTATATATATTGTATACTAATAAAATTATTATAAAGCTGAAGAGTTTGTTTGTTTGAACGTGCTAATATCAGGAACTACTGGTCCGATTTGAAAAATTCTTTCGGTGTTAGATAGCTTATTTATCGAGGAAGGCTAAGGCTATATATATATCATCACACTAAGACCAACAGAAAAGAACCACTGAGAAAGAACATAGGCTACCTTTTATTGCGAAATATGTACCACATGCGAAGCCGGGGCGGACCGCTAGTAATAATATAAAGGTGAAGTCTTTGTCCGTTGAATGCGCTAAAATCAGGAATTACTGCATCGATTTCAAAAATTATTTGTTCTATGGATATGTAAGTAATAAAACCTTTTATAAGATGTGCATAGAAACAAGATGAAGTTACGATTAAATTAAATATAATATCATTATGATCAACAATATATATAATGGATGTATTTTCCAATTCGTCATCCGTTTGTCATCATTAATTATGCACATATAAGATTTGAATAAGAAATAGAATATTTACTTCTATATTAGGTCTTTGTTCAACACTAGTTACAGCCCGGGGCTTTACTCGCAATGAATCCGAATACGGAACGTTTGCATAAGTATTTATCTAAGTGATTAATATTTTGTAGACAGTTTTTCAAACAAACAAGTGATAACTGCGTTAAAAACAACCGACTTCAAACTTGCACTTGCAACATTTACAAATACAGACAAAAATGCTCATAAAATATAAACTACTGGGCCTATCCGGATAAAATTTTTATGGGACCAATTCGACACTATCCCGCATCGAACAAAAAAAGAATCACGTAGGTAAATCGGTTCAGAAACCTCGGAGTAATCGGTGTACATACATAAAAAAAAACATACCGGCCGAATTGATAACCTCCTCCTTTTTTTTGAAGTCGGTTAATAAATACAGTCATTTAATAGTTATATGGTACTTACCTTTATAGTTTACTAGCTATCCCTATAAAGGTACCATATAAACGTTAACCCGGCAAACGTTGTTGTGCCTTACTATTATCATTTAGTTATTTACTTACATGGAAGTTTCGAGCAATTTACAACGTCGTTACATTTCATATACCGTAGGTAGTCATTTTTCAAGACCCTAAAAACAACAATTCCTCTATATTATATGCTTTAATAAGACGCTCTATAATCAACGAATTCTACCAATAAACCAATCAATTCAAAGCTTACCTTCACAAAATGCAGCCTAACAATCTACGCAAAATTCCATCAATGTTCCAAACTAAATAACAAAAACAAATTGTCTATTATTAAACAACCATTAAGTTATATAATTCGCCTGTACTTGAATTTTACTTTTATTGTCTGTACCGCTTGACCACCGACTAAGGTTACATCTTTTATTTTGTAACAATTTTGACATTGACCTACTGTTGTAGTACACTTAATTTATTACGCGCCAAATCATTTCGAATTTAGAATTCGATTTTCGCGCGCGATAACTATCAATGACTATTGATTAAAAAAAGAAATGTCACACACAAGATGGCAACTTATAAATTTAAAAAAAAATGTAATTAAATTTTTAAATGTGTTTAATTATTTAATAAAATGAAATTAAATAAAATGATTATACGAAGTAATAAAAAATGAACTTTAGAAATTTATAATTTCTTATGCCTTAAATGTTTCGTTGGTGAACTTGTGTTTCGAGGTATTGAAGAAAAAAAAAGTTTGACATAACCACACGGATTTTTTTTTATTAAAAGCTGCTTTCCCACAATACCTATAGATTAAGTTCGTGGGTTTGATCACGCTTTAAACAGACGTCAGATTTTACCAATAATAATAAGCTTATGATTTTATAAATAAACAGTGCCTAGAATTTTGCACTTATTCCCAAAAACAAGATTGACGTAACTTAAGATCTACGAATAAAAATGTAAGATTGGTAAGTAATAAACAAAATTAAATCTGTGATTAACAATGTGACTTCCATTAGAAAATATCTGTTAACATACTTTATTAAAATCAAAATCATTATGGTCAATCCGAAAAATTGATTTAAACCAGATAGCCAAAAATATGTATATTATGTACCTACATAGTTAAATGATTGTTTAATACTAAGTATTGATTATATCTTGTCAGTTGTCCATCGACGATGATGTTAGTTGTAAAGTTATTAACTACAAAGTACAAGCTGTAGTAATACGATACATAAGAAATCTCCAAATTAAATCATATCATTTCAGGTAGGTATTACCTAAATTCAAAGTATACAGAGGTCAATGACCTTTGCGATCACCAATTCTTCTTTACCACAAAGCGACCTTTCCCTTATTTCTACATGTGTAACCGACTTCATTCATTTTCATAAAGTATCAAGATCGCTCGCTAATATTTGACTCCGGCAAAATCGCATTTGTTGTGTACTTTCTGTAAAACGATAAAACTATAACAAATAATTAAACTATATAAAACTGACCATGTCAGTTTAAATATGACAAAATTAATTATTATTTTACGAAGTAGAACTGAATAAAAGTGTTGCCACATTTTAAATAATTGGCATATGAATATTATTTCATAAATTTAATATAATTTTTATTCGAATTACAGCAATTAAACATAAAAAATGGATGTATGATTGTATGCATTCCCAAAAATAAAAGATAAAGTAGGTATTTATATTTTACTAAAATTTTAATTCTTAGCACGTTTTATATAGCAGATTTCAAACATTCCGTTTTCAAGGACTAATTTATTAAGAATTTCGCACTTATAATATTAGTAGGATACCACATTTTACTTTTCACGCAAGCATTTTTAATAGACCGGGAAATTAAGAAAAGTACATTCAAGCTTATTTTTTTTAATTGAGTCATATTAGGCGAAGTCAGGGCGAAAAGCTATAGTATGAAAAGTATTAAGTATCTGTTAGAAAAAGTTTTATTAAAAATATGTATGCTTAATTTAAATGATTAACGAATTCCTCCCTTTTTTTTTAAGTCGGTTAAAAATAAATTCAATCCGTTCGAGATTCCATCCTTTAGAGTTTAGACGTGAGCGAAGCAGGGGCGAACAGCTAGTTTATAGATAAATCACATATACTATAGATTACTTAATAGTTTCTCTATACCAAAAAACAATAGAATTAAGTAAATACAAAAAAAAAATTCTTTTCATGATTGAACTAAAGTCCAAACGAATATAGGAAAAACGTCAGCAGTATTTAAAAAATATTAAGCTTACGTAAGTTAGATAATAACAAATCGCTAGAAAAACGATTGATACAAAAAACAACGAAGTTACCTAATTGTTGCATAGTGGTAAAACCAACATAATATTATGAAAACCAACACATTGTTGAAAACCAGTAGGTAATTACCGCTATTTTAGGGGATGTATATTTTTAACCGACTTCAAAAAATTACGTCGATGTTTCTGAACCGATTTACGTGATGCTTATTTTAATTTATGCGGAATGCTTCGAATTGGTCCCATAAAAATTTGATTCGGATAGGCCTAGTGGTTTTTATTATAGGATATATTGGATTGTATGGAACAAACATTAAGTATATTTTTATTGTAGGTACATATTATATTATGACAAAACAGTTTGAATATTAATGCGCACCTATTTAATAATAATAAAAATATATAGACACTCATTGCAAACGTTGTTGAAATTTAAAATATGCAGCATTGAAAAAATGAAAAAAAATAATGAAAAATCTGAAGGCAAATATGAGCTAGCGCGCAAGAGAAACTTTTGTCTCCGCAACTATTTTGTCTCTCCCATCAACTCTATGGGGAGTTGCGTCGTTACGTGCGCACACTTTCTTACTAGCCCATAGAGTTGATGGGTGAGACAAAATAGTTGCGGAGACAAAAGTTGCTTTTGCGCGCTAGCTCTAATTACAATTGAAAAAGACTGTCAAAAATATTGATTAGCGCCAAACGCTTGCATATTATTTTTTTGTTTTAAATATATTTGTTTTTTCCATCTAATTTTAAATAGTTTGTAATACCTATGTATGTATTAAATAATTAATGATTTGACAATGGACGGCATGTCGACCGGTGAACAAACTAGAAGTCTTATTAATATATTATGCCATATGGGAAGTAATTTAAAAATTAAAAATATGTTAATTTTAATACATATTATGTGGTCCTACTTCTTCCACGTTTTAGCTAGAATTTTCTATAAGTAGGTAATTGATAAAAATAAATATAATACGTACCTTTTTTGTCCGTAATTTTTCTTAAAATAAAATAGTTCTCCATTATCGAATATATTATAACAATTTTTTTTATAAACCATAGAAAAAATAACATCAGTAGATATGTAGTAATAGTTATTATCTATGAATAAAAACATGTTTTTTTATAAGAATAAAAAGCGATACGTACTTTAAACTTTTAGTAAGATTTCTTTTATATTTTTCAGTAGATAATATAATAAGCTTACCAAGAATTTATAAGAAGAACATAATAATATTTTAACCTATTTGACACTTACATTGAATCAATCAGTGTGTGTTTGTTTTTTTTTTTTTTGGCGGGAATACGCTTGTTGTTATATTTTATACTTTTTCTAAAATAAATCATTGGAAAAAAATTGCAAAGCTTACCGTAAACGTTGAATTTTTTTGAGCATTATAATATAATAAATGTTGGTTTATTTAAAATGTAATTAAATTAATTAACAACACATGAAAACAAAATATTCTTACTATCACGATAATAATTATATTGTTTTAGTATTATAATTTACTTATTTAATGTTGTAATTTTTTGCAATTTATACAACAATAAATATTTTTTATGCAATTTAATAAGATAACGTGTGTCCTTTACATTCATACAAATGAAAAAGTGAAAATGAAATTAGTAGTACAGATTTGGTGCGTTATTGGTTTTTATTGAGTCGTTTATTTTAATTTTAACATTAAATTGTTTATATTTTTAAGGTTGCATTCCAATTTTATGAACGATGTCTGTAATCGGCTAGTTTTAATGTTTCATATTTCAGGAGATTTTATTTACTTAATGTGAATTATATAAATTGCCTATTTCAATTAAAAATTCCATTCCATCCATACCATTTCATTAGTTAATTTTTATAGATAGCTTTTTATTAATTACCTACGTATTCATCGCTCTTATTAAAACTATTATTTTAATCCTATATTGCCTTTTAATAGAACTTGGAAATAATATTTTACGTAGTAATAAAAAATAATTAAAAATAAATGTGTGTCTTCTTTATTAAATTAATTCTACATATTATATGAAAATAATTTTAACAATAAAATTTTACACCTAAGCCTTATCTAAAATTAAAAAAAAAACACTCACTGCAAAAACCACAGATCAAAATCCGAGAAAAAAAAACACAAATTCAAATTTGGAACGCACAAAATGTCACAGACGCGCGCGTGAAAAAAAATTGGCGCGCTGTCAAACGCGAACTGTCAAGTGCTTGTGTAATGCAAGGTGCAACGGGTAACTGCGCGCGTAACAGGCTCATACCAATTTATATAGACGGTAATAACTGATTGTGCTACAGCGTGTGCCTTGGCCTTTATCTTGCAGGATTTTAAATCGAATAAGATCGGTTCTAAGAAGGTAGATTTGTGTGATGATTATTTCGTTCATCACACGAGAAGTCTGAAGAATATAAATAAGTTCGTACGTATTCTACTAATTTTGTAATTCGGTTAGCTTACTTTTTTTTCTTAGATTGGACGAAAAAATGTTTGAATCGATTAACAATTAATAAAAAAAAAATAGTTAAGTAAGTACTTAATTAACATAGCATTTAAATTATAACACAGGTCAATACCATGTTAACTTATAAGTACTAATAATTCCTTTTATTTCAGCCCTCTATAACTAAATCTTTGATACAAACATCCAAGTAATAAATTATTAAAGCTTTCGTAAGAATTTTAAAAACCAAACAAACTACGAATTTTAAAAAGAATGCCTCTTCTACCGTCTCTAGAATATGGAATAAATGACCCTGACTTCATCTTTAAAATTACATTTAACGTAAGTCGAGTTATTCTCTAAAAATATACTAAGTATCTTAAATTACACAGGAATTTAAAATTGGTCTAACCGTTTCGGAGATTAACAGCAACAAACATACAAAAATTTCATATTATTGATTTGCAAGTAGACACTTTGATAATAAGCATTGCTCATTAATAATTCAATATTAGGTACAATAATTTGACTTCAAAACTTATCTGCATTTATTTCCTATGCACTTATATACATATATAATCAATGCATAATCTATTATTCATGGAAATTTTATTACTGTAATAAAGTATTTATCCTTGAACTTATACAGTCCCTTTGAAACCATAACCTAAGACAATATAAACTTATTTTACGATCTAAACGTAAGAATACTAATAAAATAAGTTATGAAAAAGTTCGATCACGAGGCGGGACTCGAACCCGCATCCTTTCGCGCCATTCCGGGGCGGATGACTGACCAACTCAGCCACTCGTTACCTGTGTGTGATGTATTAACTTTAAATCTAACCTAATGAAAGCTCATCTATAACTAGCTGTGCCCCGCAGTTTCACCCGCATTGCTCCGCTCCTGATGGTCTCAGCGTGATGATATATGTATATAGCCTATTATAGTCTTCCTCGATAAATAGGCTATTTAACACCTAAAGAATTTTTCAAATCGGACCAGTAGTTCCTGAGATTAGCGCGTTCAAACAAACAAACAAACTCTTCAGCTTTATTATATTAGTAGGTATAGATATAAAAATGAATAGCAAAATGTGTTGTGTATTCTTTATACTATTCCTTGAAGTACAAGGATGGTTCTTATGGAAACTAAACGTAAACATGTACCACAAGCGAAGCCGGGGCGGACCGCTAGCTAGTTATTGAATAAATGACTTTATATTTTTCCTTCTTTCTATTTATGAAGATAAATATTAATTTTTATTACGATTTTAGGTTTTATTACATTTCGGTACTAGAAAATACTGAAAATAGTTTTTTGACTAATAATGAAGTTATTATCTGAAAAAGCACAATAAAGAACTTCCCCGAACAAAATGTAAGTAATTTATTGTATACTAGGTTTTCGCCCGCGGCTTCACCTGCGCAGTGGGATTTCCGGGATTGCGTCATTTTCCCGGGATAAAAAGTAGCCTATGTCCTTTCTCGGATATCAAAATATCTCCATACCACATATCATGAAAATTGGTTTAGTAGTTTAGGCGTGATTGAGTAACAGACAGACAGACAGAGTTACTTTCGCATTTATAATATTAGTATGGATTATATGTATAACAATAATGTTTAAATTAATTTGATTTTAATAGATTTAAATAATTATTGAAGAAAATTCTCGAGTTATTCGAATACTAGATGACATCCAACTTTGTCTGAATCAAGGTTGTTTTTTACGGAAACTTTTTTATCGTATAAAAATTAATATAAAACACTTGTTATGCTATGAATTTAATAACAGGCCTAGCCGTATTGTAGATATTAGCCGAAAAAAATTTCAAAAAATAAGTGTGTGCTAATTACGGTGTAACTAAGCAGGTTTTTAGTATAGTTTAACAATTCCGAATGAAAACAACTAACAATATAGTAGATGGAACATAATATATCTATGTAAATATCTTGGTAAATATGTACTACATGTCAATTTAATAATTTTCATTCATATACCATTTTGAAAAACACCTGGTTTTCACATCTTACAAATCTATAAAAACATTACAATCAAATAAAAAATAAAAAAATCATATATTCAAATAAAAAAACAACAATACATTTGTATCAGCCTATATTCTGCGGAAATATCCTCTCATAGGAAATAACGGGATGCACAATCGACTAGACTGGGCGACAATCGGTGCCGTATATAAGTAGTTGGTACCCCGACTATATAATATATTGTTTTATTATTTTTAACACTACAACATATGTGTAATAACAACTACTATACTTATCTATACTAAATATTATAAAGCTGAAGAGTTTGTTTGTTAGTTTGAACGCGCTAATCTCAGGAACTACTGGTCCGATTTGAAACATTATTTCGGTGTTAGATAGCCCATTTATCGAGGACGGCTATTTATAGATATCATCACGCTGACCAACAGGAGCGCGGCCACGCGGGGAAACCTCGGGGCGCAGCTTTTGTATTAGCCTATAAAACCTTCTACCACGTCTGTCTGTCTGCTCGCGATGAAATCAAAAAATACCGCACCGATTTTCATTTGGTTGCCTCCAATGGATGACAACTCGAGGAAGGTTTTAGTATTTTACATTAGTTTAAATTAGTATTGGTAGTAGTAGTAGTATTTGTTAAGGAGAAGCTAGTCGATGCAATCTTTTTATACGAGACGGAGGAGTATGAATTCTGGCACTCATAAAATTTAAAGCAGCGAGCGTAGTATCCGAACATTAAAATATACACATTATTGAAATCATAAAATAAAAAAATGTGTTTGTGTACTAGTGTACACACGTAAGAAGTGAAACTTCTTTATGACCTTAATTTTCAAAAAATAATTTACTATATGCAACTTTACAGAAATACGTCGAATCACGCGCGGTAGGGATTAGAAAAAGATGGAATAATGTTACACTAAATTTTTTTCCAACCCCGATGAAGAAGTTTCACTTCAAAAATACACACACTGCCATGCGTTTGAAAACTTAAGCAAACCACTGAGTTGTTTTTAAAAGTGCGAATAAGTGTTCAGACAATTAGACAGAACAAAAATAAACTCATATTGTATCCTTAATTATTAATATGGCAACCTAATAATAGAATTTAATTAAAATATCTTATAGTATTATAAATCCTTAATAACATCTCTATAATCTGTCCACATATTCTACAATTTATAATAATAATAGTCAATTATTTTAATAACAGCTTATTAAAATAGGTATAATTCCGCATTAGTACCTATAGGCAATAATTTTCTAATAGACTATATCTGGTAAGTTAAATCTTGAAGCTATACATAAAACATGACATGACCGCCTCCCTGGTACAGTAGTAGACGCGTGAGCGTAGCACCGAGGGGTCCTGGGCTCGATTCCCGGTGGAGACAAAGAAAAAAAAATTATCGGTTTGACAGGACACAGAAGGCTGATCATCTACTTATCCTTAAAGAAAATCGATCAGTGAAACAAGAGTGAAACAGATGTATAACGCATCTGCCCCTTACCCCACTAGGGGATATGGGACTCCACTTTTTTATACATAAAACATAGATTTTACCTTGACCTCGATGGTGCAGTGGTTAACGAATGAACCGAAAGGGTTCGATTTACTAACAAAAATATGTCTGACAGACAGAAGACTGATCACCTACTTATTTATAAAGAAAGTCAACTTTCAACTCAGACTAAGATGAAAAAAACTGTATCGTTATTTTTAAGTTTACGCGTGACAAACAAACTCTTCCGATTTTTAAAACTCTACATTGCGGAAAAGTGTTTTTAATTTGAGTACCTATGTATAGTTTTTGCATGATGCGTGTACCAACATACAAACTGACAGAAGGACAAACATTCTAAAACCTACATTCAATATAATTAAGTTTCCATTTCTTGCTCTATTATAAAATTACTAAGTACGCTCCGCGGTTTCACACGCGTGGCTCCGCTCCTGTTGGCCTTAGCGCGATGATATAGCCTTATAGCCTTCCTCGATAAATGGGCTATCTTACACCGAAAGATTTTTTCAAATCGGACCAGTAGTTCCTGAGATTAGCGCGTCCAAACAAACAAACTCTTCAGCTTTTGAATATTAGTATAGATATTACATTGTTACTATCTACGATGTACAAACTGTTTTATAATACTTTTACATCTTATTTTTCCTCTTATCAACAATATTATTTTTTTTATTACATACGCACAATAACAGGGTAATTATTCAAGTATTTATTTATTACTAATTAATTTATTGGTAATCTATATACGATGTATCGGAATGAGTGTAGGAGGAAAAAGTCTGTTTTCATTTTTTTATTTATTTATTTTATTTTATTTATGTGTTGACGTTGTTTCTATGTCTGAGATAAAGATCGATAATTATATTATATGGAACTAATATGAATTAGGTATAAAGAATAGAATGTTTGTCTGTATGTCCTTTATATAATTGTATTATAATTAGTGTTGCCCAAATTCAGTCTTGGTCTTGCAGTCTTGGTCTTGTTCTTGCGTTTTTGCAAGACCAAGACCAAGAACAAGACCGCGTATTTTTAGCAAGACCAAGACCAAGACTGACCGTGCAAGACTTGAGCAAGAACAAGACTTAGCCTGCAAGACTCTTGCGTCTTGCAGCTAGGACTTTGATTTTTCGAATTTCTTATCAAATCTTCAGTTATTTATTAATCTGCTTGATCTTTACCATGGCTATGTTAATTCAAGCTCACAATGTTCCAATTGTAATACGTTTTTCTAAGATTTAAAGTAAACTTTAATAAATAGTAATACCTAGACTAATAGGTAATTGCAAGACTTGCAAGACTCTTGCTGCAAGACCAAGACCAAGACCAAGACTGAGAGCGCAAGACCAAGACCAGGTGTATTGGCGCAAGACCAAGACCAAGACCAAGACCAGGTGTATTGGCGCAAGACCAAGACCAAGACTGGCTAAGTCTCGTCTTGTTCTTGCATTTGGGCAACACTAATTATAATCGTAATCGTACAATACATTTGTTTATGTGATTATCTTCAGCAAAGTGTTGTGCATTGCTAATGTATACTCTGAGATTGCGCATGAATCCATGAAGGTGTCTGAATACGACCAACCTTCGACTGTGTAACACAAGCAAAGCCGGGGTGCACAGCTAGTGGATAATATAAATCGGTTCGCTCATACTAAAAGGTAGAATTCCTAAAGTTTCGTTTCTGTTGCTGGTATTGTGTGAAAGAATTATTATAAATAGTGTATTTTATGCATATAATATAAAAATATTTTACTATCCTATCAATGTATATCACTAGACACATAAATCATACAATAAATACACTCCGTTGCGACGTGAAAGACACACAAACAAAAAAACATACTTTCGCGGTTATAATGTTAGTAATTGCCACTCTTCGAAAAAATTGAATTGAATTGAAAATTAGTATCTATTATTGAATTATAATATTACTAAGGATTATGAGAATCGAACCCAGAACAAAACGCTCCATTGAACAAGACAGTTAACAGCTTCATTCATTAACTAAAAACGTTTTAATAGGAAGCCTTTGGTTTTAAAAATCAAGGTAAAGTACTTTCATTATTAAACTTTATTCTATTTTTAGTAATTTATTTGCAAAAAATTCGTGAGAATATTTAAAAATAATCTTTCTGACAGGAATGCGTAATTGTTTCGTAATACGTAATTTAAAAAATTATTTATTTACGGTTTTACGGTTGTTGTTGTTTTGTAAACTAAAATTACAAAATAAAGAACGTTTTGAAAAAAATATTCAGTTTACTTTCGCAAATGTTTAATTTGGGTAGCATGTAAGTAAATTTATAATGTAAGTATCTGCATAAGTATTTGTTTAAAATATTGTTTTATTTATTCGTGTAGTTTGTCTGAAACAAAATAAATATGTAACACAATCAGTTTTTACTATTTCTAAAATTAATTTATTTTTGGACCCAATTATTTTCCTTCATATTAGATTGTGTTTATCTTGAACTAGCTGCTCCGCGCGGTTTCATCCTCGTGGCTCCACTCCTGTTAGTCGTAGCGTGATGATATAGCCTATAGCCTTCCTCGATAAATAAGCTATATCTAACACCGAAATAATTTTTCAAATCGGACCAGTAGTTCCCGAGATTAACGCGTTCAAACAAACAAACAAACAAACTCTTCAGCTATATAATATTAGTATAGATTCAAATTTTAACGCTGTTAAAAATAAAAATAATTTGCACAATTTAAAACTAAATAAATCAAGAACAGCTGGACAGATCTTAATAATATTCGATTTATTAACGCGAGAAGCTGACATTTTATATGTCGCAGAAAATTGGCGAAATCAGACATTACACAAAATCTCTAGGAGCAAATCTATATCACGAATATATTATGAATTAAAAATAAATTCCCGTTTATTTCGTCTCTTTTTAATATAAGGCTTAGTGATATGTCGTTTCACTAAACTAAACCTACAGTACTAATGAAGAATGAATACAGTAGTTCGACGACATGTGACGTCTGCCAACACGCACTTGGCCAGCGTGGTGGATTATGGCCTGTACCCTCATATTATGAGGCCCGAGTCCCACCAGTGGGAACATGATAACTTATCATAATTACCATTTAATCATTTTCTATAATATAAAAATGAATCGCAAAATGTGTTGGTAACCGCAAAACTCGAACACTGCTGAACTGATTTCGTAATTTTTTTTATAATATTCCTTGAAGTGTAAGGACGGTTTTTATGGAGGGAAAACGTTAACATTTACCACGGGCGAAGCCGGGACCTTGTTTATAATAAAATAGACTGATGATGAGTGTAATTATTTTTTTTAATATATTGTACATATGTATGCGTTCTTATAAATCATAAACGCACCGTAGAACTTCCTCTATTTAAAACTTTTTTTAACATAGACATAATTCATAAAAAGTATTTGTAAGAGGTATGAGGAAATTATTTTGGATGTTAAACACAAGGTGAACGATGCATGATTTATATATCTTGATTCCATTATGTAATAATTGGAAGATTATAAATTATGTATTAATCCATACTAATATTATAAATGCGAAAGTAACTCTGTCTGTCTGTCTGTCTGTTACTCAATCACGCCTAAACTACTGAACCAATTTTCATGAAATTTGGTATGAAGATAATTTGATACCCGAGAAAGGACATAGGCTACTTTTTATCCCGGGAAAATGACGCATTCAAGGAAATCCTACGGGAACGGGAACTATGCGGGTTTTTCTTTGACTGCGCGGGCGAAGCCGCGGGCGGAAACCTAGTAATCGATATTTTTAATAACTGAATAATATTATGGTCTAGAACTCTAGAGTCTAGACTATTTGATTAGCAGAATAATAAACTTTCTAGTAACTTCATAATAAATATTGACTAGCAAGAATGTTAAAACTATAATATCCGACTACTTGTTTTTTGTGTTTTTTTAATATCTATTGTAGGTAAGCTAATATTATTTTAGCAAATAATTCGCTATGACAATTCAAAAGTGTGTTTAAAATACAGTACAGTTATTGTTTGAAGCATCATCCAGCAAAATCATCCATTTCTCTGATTTAAAAAAAAAAGACCACAAAGCGGTATCAACTATCGCATTTCGCCTTTCACAGGAGCAATTTTTTGTATTATTTAAAAATAAATCCCTTGAATGTTATAAAACAGTAGTCACTTTTTAACCGACTTCAAAAAAAGGAGGAGATTATCAATTCGGCCGGTATGTTTTTTTTATGTATGTACACCGATTACTCCGAGGTTTCTGAACCGATTTACGTGATTCTTTTTTTATTCGATGCGGGATGGTGTCGAATTGGTTCCATAAAAATTTTATTCGGATCTAGGCCCAGTAGTTTGTATTTTATGAGCATTTTTGTCTGTATTTGTAAATGTTGCAAGTGCAAGTTTGAATTCGGTTGTTTTTCACGCAGTTATTGAGTTGGTACTAAGTAAGTATAATGGCACTCTTTAAAAGTCTTACTAACTAGGTCACACAGCAATGACTAACAGTATTTCCCATTACAATTCTCAGATTAACTTTACATTCTAATAAATAAAAATAGACATTAAAAACGAAGTTATAATTAACATTAGATTTTATTTGCACTTTAATTCTAATTACTTACTGTTAATTGGACCATTAACTAAGTAATTGTACAATTTATCGTTTTATGTAATTTAGACAGATATAATATTTAATCGCAAAATGTGTTGGTAAGCGCATAACTCGAGAACGGCTGAACCGATTTCGAAAATTCTTTTTTTATTATATTCCTTGAAGTACGAGGATGGTTCTTATGTAGAGAAACACTTCGCCCGTAGTACATGTTGTACATACTTATGTATGTACAACATGTACTACGGGCGAAGCCAGAGCGGACTGCTAGTTTATTAAAAAATGACACTATCGATAAGAAATAAGTAAGTTGGTGTAAAACCAATAACGTAAAATTTCAAGATGATTCACAGCGTTTCCTTGCGTTAAGTTTCACGGTTTATAAGTTTATTAAAATTATTAACAAAAACGTTAATCTTAACCTTCAATCTAATTTAAACTAATATTATTATAAGTAACAAAGTAAGATTAGATTTTTTATTTGTTACGATTAACTAACAAAACTGCTCTATTAATTTTCAAATTAATTTTATTTTATGAAACAACCGCTGTCTCATACAAGTTTAGGAAAGAAATAGCTGTCTGTATGCATCCTACTAATATTATTTCATCGGTTCAGTAGTCTTTCGTTCACGCAAAAACTACTGAACCGATTACAATGAAATTTAGTATGTAGGTAGGTGAAGACCAATAATAAGACATAGGGTACTTTTTATCCCGGAAATCCCACAGAAACGGGAAGTATACGGGTTTTGCTTGAATACGCGGGCGAAGCCGCGGTTGGAAATCTAGTATGTAATATGTATTCAATGTATTTGGAGCAATAAAAGATTAATTTATTTAGTGCCCCAGCAGACGTTGTTTTACCCTATTGCCCCTTTTTCGTATTTTCTCTCCATAAGAAACTTCCTCGTGCCTTTAACAAAAACGTTTAAAAAATTGCCTTTTAAAAAATTGGATTTGTAGAGCCGCTCGAGCTCTTGAGATTTACGCTTAAAAACCTATGATATATAAAAAAAGCTAGATACGTTACCCGCTCTCTATTTTGGCAAGAAAAAACTCAGCTAAGTGCCCGGGGCTCACTTAGTCACGCACCATTCAGCGTCGTGGCTGGACGCTGGACGTTCTTTTTGTATTTTAATCGGCAGTTGTTATTACGAAGTACATGAGTGAGACATGTATTATGTCTCGTGCGTGAGAGTGAAAGAGAGAACAACTGTATTGGTGATAATGCGTTAGTAAGTAGGTATGTATTAATTACGCTGTTTTTTAGGGCAATGATGTTGGCGTATGCCGCGTCTACTAGTATAATAGGTCATTGTTAAAAACACACTCGACGATTCATTTTTAATACATAAATTTATTTGAGTAGGTAACAACAATACAAGTGGTTAATAAACTAGCGGTCCGCCCCGGCTTCGCCCGTGGTAAGAACCTCCATAAGAACCATCTTATCTTATAACCATCTCATCTTATCTACTTTAAGGAATATTAAAAAAAATAACGAAATTGGTTCAGCCGTTCTCGAGTTTTGCACTTACTAACACATTAAGCGATTCATTTTTATTATAAATATAAGCCTATATGAATACAGGATTAAAACCTATAATTCCATATAGGGATAACTTGTTTCTACAACAAATGAAAGCTCAACATTCTATATGCAGGGAATCCCAGTTTCATTGAGCGACTGAATCATGCATTCTGGTTTATTGTATTTACTCTATTTATTAATAATAATTAATTAACAACTTTCCATATCAGTCCCACATTCCACAGTTATTCCCCGTAGAGACGTACAATCTACATACAATGTCCGGTTGTGTTTATAAACAAACTTAATTTATTAATTTTGTTTATCCATACATAACTTCACAGTAAACTAAGTGCAAGGATCTTTTTACTAAGTAATAATATTAATAGATAAAATATTTTGCATGAATGTGTAAAAACTTGGTAAAAAGTGAGTGAAATTTTGAATACAGATAGATAAGCATATATGCAAACTCCACGACCAAATTTTACGAAATTTGGTCGTGAAGTTTGACCAAATTTTACAAAATTTCATGTGTATTAAATTTTTAATGAACAACCTATTCTCTAAACAGTATTTTACAACACTTAGTTACAAAGGTGACCAGGTAGGAATTTTGATTATTTTTCTCCAAAAAGACTCCCGGTAACCTCGAAGAAATTCTAGACCCATAATTATTTACATTAATATAGTCCCCGCTACAATTGTAAAATGACCAGTTTCCTCATTATGGGACAATTATTGCCCCTTGCCCCAATTAGGTACGTGGTCATGTCAATTTAATCAATTTATTGATAGTTTTGACCTTATGGTCAATGATTTTCTCAAACGATTTTTGAATATGCTATAGGAGTGGATATCCTAATTCCTATTGTTATTATTTAAATTTTCAAGGCTTAATTTTCTCTGTTTGTCTGTCTGTTGTAATATCATGCCCGAACTGCTGCTTAATTTTGATAAAGGTAAACGTTTTATCAAGTGGAAAAGTTAGTTATATCTGTAAGAATATTTGTTTGTTTGTTCAATCACACCTTAAAGGTTTAACAGATATTGATGATATTTTATATAGAGACCGGATCTGAAGCAACGCAGAGTTTTACTTATTTTAGTCAACTAATAAAATCTAAGCATTTTATTAGTAATTCTTATCACATTATCTATATATATTTTACCACTATTTTATTATCCATTTTATTACTTATCTGTAGCAACTCGTAACCATAGCAACGCCGTAAACAATCCAGTATTTTCGACATTTGTTTTGCTAAGTTATTTTCGCTGTATTTATAATTTAAAATGGATACCGTGGAGGAAGAAGACTTTGGGGCTGCTATCGTCATTGGTTCTGAAACTACGGAAGCAGAGAAGGAATATGAAAGAGTAATATTTTGGTTAACTAGTTTAGCCTGCGGCATTGTTTATGTTATGGGTGTAGTTAGAAATACTTTTGAGTCTTTTTTTTATTAATAGGCATAAGAATTGTTCGTTTAGACATAATATTTTTATCAAAAAAAAATACTATTCATTTGATGTGTCGACATAAAAATATGCTAACACAAATATGTTATTTACATACTTGGCGGTAAAAAAAACGTAGATACACATAATATAAAGAATCCTTTTTTTATTAAGAAATAGGATTTGTACATTTACAGCTATACGCAACACATGACTGATTTAATATATTTTTTATTTTACTTTATTGTTTCTATTTAAATTAATTGGTAAACCAGTTTTTTAAACTCTACCTAATGGTATGGCCTGATAATTCAAGAGACAATAAATGTGCGATGATACGCTATATGTAGTTGAACATATTTTATGAAAATACAAATGCCCGTTTTAAATTAAGAGGCGACAATTCAAGTTGTTGTTACAAAAATAAGGTTTTATAAATAACTAGCTTCCGCCCACGACTTTGTACGTGCATCCCCGTTTTTCCCCGTTCCCGCAAGAATTTCGGGAAATCCTTTCTTAGCGGATGCCTACGTCCTAAAATCTACCTGCATGCCAAATTTCAGCCCGATACGTCCAGTGGTTTGGGCTGTGCGTTGATAGATCACTATATCAGTCACCTTTGAGTTTTATATATATATAGATAGTTACTACCCTGTAATATACACATGACCAAAGCCACATGAGTAAGTTAATAGTAGCTAGTCATCTTCTAAATTGTTGTTTTAGGTTCTCGAACAAATGCGAGAGTCAGAAGGGCTCAAATTATATACAGACGTATATACAAAGCTATACGACTCTTATTATAAGCTGAAGGAAGAGAATATCGCTCACCAGGAGAATATAGCTGGTTTAACGGTAATTATATCTATACAAACAGATATAGTAACACGTAAATTACAACGTTCTTCAATAGATATTTAGCCTATTTATTTTATATGCATAATTATAATAGTAAATATTATAATAACACATTGCAGCATAAAGTGGGTCGTTACGATGGCGCTATTAACACCTACCTCAATGAAATATCTGACTCGAATAAAACTATTGATAAGTTGCGAGCTGAGATTGGTAAGTGATCGTTTCTATATCGTTGATCGTAAATATTAAATACTTACTAATTAAAAAAAAAACCGTATAGTTATCGATCTGTGAGATTTCCGGGATAAAAAGTAGTATGTCTTAGTCTGGGTCTTCAGCTACCTACATACCAAATTTCCTTGCAATCTGTTCAGTACCTAGTATTTGTGTAAACGATAAATATTTTATAATATCAGTAGGATAAAATAAATATAATTTTTTTAAACAATATTTTTATTCCTGTGCTATGATAATAGTGCTGTAAAATTCTTATTTTTTTAAATAATTCGTGTGTTTTTGGTTTACAATCTTAAGTCGCTTTCTCTGTCCCTATGTCCATATGTATGCTTCAATTTTGGAAACTGGGCAACAGATTTTGATGCAGTTTCTTTTAATAGATAGAATGATTCAAGAGGAAGGTTTTAAATAATTTAATAGATTTTAGACAAAACGAGCGAAGCCACGGGTGGAAAGCTAGTTGCCAATAAATTATCCAATCGAATATAGAATACCACGATCATCGTGTATATAATGTTCTCCCTTTAAATTTTATTTTCGTAAAAAATAGCCTTTCCGAAGGTCTACTTTGTCGTAGTAGGAAATTTAATTAAAACGTCTGATTTTAATCAAATTTACTACGGTTTAGTGGGTAAGGCGTGAAACCGTAACAGTCAAGTAGAAGGGATGTGCATTTATAATTTTAGTGTATAATATTATGTATAATTCAGATAGGTTACAGTTTTAACGTTAGTTTTATTAAGCCAACATAGATGATAGAGCAAGCTCGCGCTCCAAAAAAATAGATTATTAGTTAGATGAAATAGATGTAACTTTTATTGTACTCTCCTAACATTTGTAAGTCTATGTTCTATTCATCGAAAGGACGACGCGACGCCCCCTTCCCCCTCTCGTTCGCTTTTTGTTTACGTAATTTTTGTGATGCGCATAGAGTTTATAATATTCAGATGGAAAATGAAATGAATATTTATTTTTGTATGAAAATAAAATCTAACAAATTTTCAAAAGCCGTAGAACAAATGTTGTTACTTATGATGTTAGCTATCTTGTCCTGCGAGGTTTCTGGTGTTTTACAAGTAACCCTGTATAAGATGTACTTATTGACCCTGCCTTCCAATCCAGAAGTCATGGGTTCGATTCCCACCCGGGGCAAATATTTGTGTGATAACCATAGGTATTCGCTCTGTGTCTGGGTGTAAATCCATACTAATATTATAAATGCGAAAGTAACTCTGTCTGTCTGTCTGTTACTCAATCACGCCTTAACTATTGAACCAATTTGCATGAAATTTGGTATAGAGATATTTTAATACCCGAGAAAGGACATAGGATAGGTTTTATCCCGGAAATCCCAGAGGAACGGGAACTATGCGGGTTTTTAATTGACTGCGCGGGCGATGCCGCGGGCGGAAAGCTAGTTATCTATATCAGTATTTATTTAACAATTATATATGTATGTTTATCAGCCATCTGGTTTCCATAATACAAGCGAAAGCTTAGTATGGGATCGATCGTGTGTGAAAATTGTCCTGAAATATTTAATTATTTATCTATAAGAAGATAGATGAAATAAAAGTATAGTTTCGATTAAACAGAGGAAGCCCGAGCGCTAGCGGACGCTATGCACGCGCGAGAACTGGCAAGCGTGGAATCTCTGGAGACGATGAAGAAGACCGTCACAAGGCTGGAGAAAGAGCTAGATGCAAGGAAACGCGCGGGGGACGATGATGCGTTAGTTTTGGTGATAAATATAATAAATAGAAAGAAGATTTGTGTTTTTTATGTGGCTTTGTAATTGAAGTAACCCAAAAACTGCTGGACAGATTCTTACATGTGAGCACTGAGCTAGGTAAAAATTACTGAGTGACAAAGACTTTATTTTACTACTTTTATAGCGGATCAACTAGAGCGAAGCCGGGTCGAGTGGTTAGTGGTTTAATTTATGATTTGAAGGAATGTCGTGAGGCTGTATAACTTATTTATGGTACTATAGCTGTTAAATCTTGTAAGAAATAGAAATAATCCTGAAACAACACGATATTATCAAAAAATCAATCGTAATTTAGTTTCACAGATTATCTTATAGTCTATATTAAACCTTCTAGAGGTGCAACATCAGCGGTAAAAGAAAAAGAGAAATTCGAAAAGGAAAAAGCACGTCTTCAAGGTGAATTGGATGGAGTCAAATTGAGATTAACCAATGCACTCGGTTATATAGAGGAGTTGGAACAGAAGAATACAGCAGCTGATGAGAATATAGCTAAATTGGAAGAACAATTGGAGGTATGTAGACATAATGTGAAGTGTGTTTACATTTTGCATGTGATTTTTTGAAGATGTAATGGTATTTTTATTGTATCAGTAACCAATAATTATTTATTAACAAGTGATAACTGCATTAAAAACAACCGACTTCAAACTTGCACTTGCAACATTTACAAATACAGACAAAAATGCTCATAAAATACAAACTACTGGGCCTAGATCCGAATAAAATTTTTATGGAACCAATTCGACACCATCCCGCATCGAACAAAAAAAGAATCACGTAAATCGGTTCAGAAACCTCGGAGTAATCAGTGTACATACATAAAAAAAAAAAAAACATACCGGCCGAATTGATAACCTCCTCCTTTTTTTGAAGTCGGTTAAAAAGGGAAGACGCAATAAATAAATGCGCGAATAATGACGCGAGTGAAGAGTATTTTAGATGCGTATTTTAGATTTTTCGCAACAACACGTAAATATTTTAAGTCATACTTTTTTAACAGTTTAATTTTAACAAATTAAACTTGAAATTGGCAAAAAACAAGGCATAACTTAATCTTTAAAAGTAGCATTATCGTATCGTTTATTTAAAAAATCTATTCTTAAAATTAAAATTGATAAGTGTTTTGAATGAAAAAGATATCTCTTTACATATTTCTAATACAGATGTTTCTGTTCAGGAAGCAGATAACAATGCAGTTAGACAAAACAGACTAGTGGATCATCTCAAAGGTGAGAGTACGACACTTAAAAGTGAAGTGGAAAGTCGAGGGAATCAAATTAACAGTCTTAAAGATAAGGTAAGAAATAACGATTTAAATTACGAAATGTAACAATTTTGATTCTCTTTGTAGAAATAATTATAATGGTATTTTGAGAAATTGACGTAAACCTTTGTTTACAACACAGGTTACATGAATAAAAGGAACTAATTTAAAGGTAGTTGATAGAAATACTTAAGTGCCAAATAAAATTATACGAAATCCAAAGGACAAACAAACAGAAATTCTAAATTTATTTTAGATATCTAATATTAATTTAATTTTACATACTTACTAAGCAAATCTGAATTTTCAGCTAACAAAAGCAGAGAAAACGATCGACAGACGCGACAGACAGCTCAAAGATATAAATCACAAGCTGGATGTAGCTCAACAGGAACAAGAAGCAGCTTCAAATAAAGCAGCTCAACTTAGAGAACAGCTTGACTTTACTAATGCTGAGTTTGATAAAACTAAACAAGCGTTAACTAACACTAGTAAGGAACTTAAGGTAAATGTTGCAATAAAACAATAAAAAAGGCGTGTGTGCCGAACACACGTGTCAGAAGTGAAACTTCTTTGGCAAGAAGACATGACGTACTCCATAACGTGACGGTATTGCCATGACGCGACCTTAAAATTTTACTCTCAACATGCCTAAAGAAGTTTCACTTCAAAACATTTGTTTTTTAATAAATTTTAAATAAAAGAATTTAAAAAAATGCGGGGTAAGGCGGGTTCGATCGACGTT
Source organism: Colias croceus (assembly GCF_905220415.1). Lineage (NCBI taxonomy): Eukaryota > Metazoa > Arthropoda > Insecta > Lepidoptera > Pieridae > Colias > Colias croceus. Next base: position 6,980,633 of record NC_059560.1, read on the forward strand.
TTTTCTGTTCTTTAACAAATTTTGATTTCTAAAACATTTAAATGCGTAAACCAAAAGAAATATTTGAAAGTTTTTTTTTTTTTATAATGTCATGGCGTGACGCATATGTATATCTATTAGAAAAAAGTAGTTTCATTTTTTTATCCACTTTTGTTTGTCAATAACAAAACTTACATGTAAATTAGATTTGCAATTGCTATTATCAAAAAAACACGGAAGCAAAAAAATTCGGAAGTGTTTTTTGCTAAAGTTCAATAACATTGTGTATTAGGAATTAGGATATCATTTTGATAATGCTTAATGACAGGTTTGTTATATATTGGGTATAGGTATATTAATTGTATCGACCTTTAGGTACACGACACTAAAATATTCACAATTAGGTAGTAAAAGTTGTCTGATAACATAGCGTAAGTGTATCAAAAGGTTAATTCATTATTTCAAAAAAGTGTGATTTTTTCCTGTTTAGATTGTGGAATAGTCTGTTTAGAATTTCGTGATCTCTTAAGAAAGCTTCTTTCAAACTATGAAATACAGTAATGGAAATAATGGATTTACGGGATAAAATCTATCATATATGTTAATCCAAGTTACCCTCTACATGTGTGCTAAATTTCATTGTAATCGGTTCAGTAGTATTTGCGTGAAAGAATAACAAACATACACATACACATCCATCCTCACAAACTTTCGCATTTATAATATTAGTAGGGCCTAAAATAAAAATCTATATATAGAACACGATAGACGATGGAAACCGTCTGCGCAACGAAGTGTCCAAGCTGACGAAGCAGGGCGTGCAGCAGATGAAGAAGTACCAGCTGTTGGAACAGGCCAAGGCCGGAGTGGAACATGATAGGTTGGTGGTGGTGATGGTGATATCGGTGATGATTTTGGTGATGATGATGATGTTATAGAAGAGGTTTTCGTAAGTGTTAGAATGTGAGGTTTTCGGAAGTTGGTAATGAATGCTTTAGATTACGCGAATTATTGTTGGTTGTGAAGGATATTTTTCAATGATGACCGAACTCGATCCAAATTCAAACTCGAAATTTTTGTATTTAACGCGCTTATAATTCAGTCAGTTTTTTGAAGTATCAGCTAGAAAATCAGACTCTTTTAAAGGTCACTTTTTCCATAGAGAGCAAATAGTCCATAGTTGTTGATTTATGGTTATCTTAAAAATTATTTTTTATGAAATGAAATAAAAAAACAAAGGTTTGTTTTATAACAGAGAGAATTTGAGACAGCAAGTGAGCGTCATGGAGAGAGAGATCATGTTAAACAAGAAACAAGCTGAAGCTGATAGAAGAGAGATAGAGAACATGAACAGAGAGAAGGAGATATTCAATAAGAACATGCAGAAGATTCAGAGTGAGTTAATTATACTAAAGATTATTTTTTTCGTGATCATAATATTATGGCATCAGTGAATTGAATCATACAAATAATTGAAAACATTTGGCTAAAGTAAATAATAAACAAAGTAGTTTTTCTGATATTGTTTCTTTTTCCAAAAATGAATAAACATAATTATGTAATTCGTATTTGAATGTTCAGAATAACTGCTGAATTATATTTCTTTTGGCTTTTAATTTCGTAATCATTTGAGTCCAATCCTACAAGTTGCATACATCATTCCATGATCAAGGCACATAATTTATACTTTACTTCGTTCATACATTCACTTGAACACCTGTTTTCATAAAAACTACTATTACTTAAAACTAACTACTTAAAATCAAAGAAACTTTTCATCAGACGAAGCCATGGAGAACCTGTTAATCATCAGCCGCCAAGAACAGCGGCGGAAGCAGTTGGAGCATGAACTGGAGGTGTCCGGGTCGCAGGTGAACAAGCAGCGGCTCATCATCAGACAGCTGGAGAAGGATAAGGACAGGTGATGAGACGTTCTGGTCAATCAGACGATATATATCGTCTGGTCTATGTGACTAGACCAGACTGACCAGACTGACCAGACTTGACATGATAATAAAATAACAAACCAGACTTGAAAATAATAAAAAGGCATACCAGACTTTTTATTCAATTATTTTTTCTCGAATCTTAGAAATTTCCGGTCTTCATGATATTACTAATCAAAATATATATGTACAACTAGGTTTCCGCCCGCGGCTTCGCCCGGGCAGTCAAAGCAAAACCCGCATAGTTCCCGTTCCCGTGGAATTTCCGGGATTGCGTCATTTTCCCGGGATACAAAGTAGCCTATGTCCTTTCTCGGATATCAAAATATCTCCATACCAAATTTCATGAAAATTGGTTCAGCAGTTTCGGCGTGATTGAGTAACAGACAGAGTTACTTTCGCATTTATAATATTAGTATGGATGTGTAATTATTTCAAATAACTTTCTATTTTACAGAATGCTTGAAGACACAATAGCTCTAAATGAGAAAATTGACGAAATATCCGGTAAGTTTATTGTTATCAATATTAGACTACTAGCTATGCTCCTCGACTTTACCCGCAGTGTTCCGCTCCTGTCGCTCTTATCCATGTGATAATATGGGCCTATAGCCTTCCTCGATAAATGGGCTATCTAACAGCGAAAGAATGTTTCAAATCGGACCAGTAGTTCCTGAGTTTAGCGCATTCAAACAAACAAACTCTTCAGCTTAATAATATTGTAGTATAGATGATAGACCACATGCGCGGTAGGTATAATATTGCATTCAGCTTTTCGCAAGTAAACTAGAAATTTTTATCCTGTCTGAGAGGGAAATTATTCTTAGTAGGTACCACATCTTGTAAATGCATATGAAATATTTTCTTAGAAAAACAATGTTACATTTTTCTAGTATAGGGATAATTTCAAATAGGATATTTATATGAATAACTACGCATTCAATTTTGCCATATCTATACTAATATTATAACGAGGATAGATTTGTAATTATGTATGTATGTATGGTTTTCAGGCATAAACTACTGGACCGATTTCAAAAATTCTTTCACCATTTGAAAGCTGCATCTTCATTATAGGTAGTGGTGTGCGGAATCGATTATCATTAATCGATTAATCGATTATCAAGATGATCGTTTGCAATCGATTATCATTTCGATACAATCGATTGGGAGTAAGCCATTTAAGTTATGGTAACCCTACACAACAAACATGTGGCAATAGCTTGTCTGCTGGATCCACGTTTTAAAAAACTCGGTTTCGGTACGGATAGTAATGCAACAAATGCCCAACAACGTTGTCTTGAAGAACTAATTTATCTCAGAAACAGCACTCAAGGGACTATAGTGAGCTAGTAATTACACAATCACAACAACTTGAGCAAGTAACTGCAAAACCATCGATCTGGGATCATTTTGAGCGAAGGAAATCAAATTTTATTGCAACATCTACATCTTCAACTGAAAATATAATAACATTACGACAATACTTAGAATTACCTCTACTTGCAAGGACAAGAGATCAGTTGACAAATTTAAGGAGGAACAGCCTGCTGCCAAATCATCTAGATTACATCATTTTTTAAATGCTAACTGGTCACTGATTGGGAATTATTGGTGTATTTGTTTGATTTTTAATATCTAGTAGTTTTATTTTAAATAAATATGTGATTTAATTCAGTTTTGTTTCATTTTTGTAATCTGGAGGTAAGACAATGTAAATTTTTTTATTTCGAACAAGATAATCGATTAATAATCGATTATCTTGGTTCGCATAATCGATTAATCGATTAGATAAATAATCGAATCGGCACAGCACTGATTATAGGCTAGGTTTTATTCAGGAAATCACACGCGGACGGGAACTATGCGGGTTTTTCTTTGAAAACGCGGGCGAAGCCGCAGGCGGAAAACTAGTGTTGCATAAAATATTACTATTGTAATCTTATAAAAAACGAATACCTCATGTTGGTTTTTTCTAACTAGGTAATAGTTTATAGTTCAGGATACATCGCCCATTTTTGCAAGTGACTACTATCAAGCTGATTTTCCGTTTGTAGCTTTATTTTGATGAGACACCGAATAATTTCGTGTACGAAACTGTCGATTGTGGTAGCTAACAGAGATAACAAGGATAAAATTTTTTGATTTGATGGTTCTCAAATATTTATTACGCAATTTGTAGGACAATATGTCTGTTGAATTATATAAACATTAACTAAGTGAAAATAAAAAAATCAGCTTGTTAGTAATCATTTATGATGACCACGTTATCGATACACTTTGGAAAGGGGGACTCTTTGAACAAACCATAGATTTTGTAGGACAAATATTTTTTCGAATAATTTAGGTAATTATCTTGAGATTGAACAAAAAAAATTCATTCAGTTAGTAATAAACATTTGAGAACCATCAAATCAAAAATTTTTATCCTTCTTATCTCTGTTAGCTACCACAATCGAGAGTTTCGTACACGAAATTATTCGGTGTCTCATCAAAATAAAGCTACAAACGGAAAATTAGCTTGATAGTAGTCACTTGCAAAAATGGGCGATGTATCCTGAACTATTAAAATATACGTGTATAAGAATTACCAAAATATTATTTTAACGTAATTGATATTTTATGATGACGAAGAAGACTTAACTTTAACCCGGATACTAATCAATTCAAGTAGGTAATAAATAATAATGTTAAATCCAATATGTATAACTAAATGAAACAAGCTAACGTTAGTCAAGTTAGTTTTTAAAATGAATCTTACTAGTGTTTTTCGTAATTAAAATATACAGATAATAAATTATTGATAAAGCATTACACCTCGGAGCCTTATTAATTCCGTAATTTGCAACGGTTGACTTTAATTATGCTCGTATTTGATTTCATATAGTGTACTAGTGTGGATTGTCGAATCTTAAAGTATTATGTTAATTTCCTCCTTTCAAATTTAGATTTTTTTGGTGTATTTTCAGTGAATATATCAAAAAACTGTACACGTTACTTTACTTGGATATGTATCTTAATCTAATACTTTTGGTAAAAGTGTTAGCATAAAACAAAAATGTCATCGAATTACAGGATATGTGGATTAAAAAATAAAACAAGTGCTTTCATCCATAACGTATTTATTTCAAAATCATTTGATTTAATATTATACAAGTTACTTAAAATTACACTTATTACACACACATATATTATTTCATCATTATTTCGTTTGCAAACGAAAAAAAGAGCGTGTGTGCCGAGCACACGTGACAGAAGTGAAACTTTTGCACGATTTAAAGATGAATCGTCGCCTTTCTCCATCATGTGACGGTATTGCCATGGCGCGACCTTGAAATAATACTCTCAACGCGCCTAAAGAAGTTTCACTTCAATAAAAAAATCATTGATCGATACAGAGGAGGTCCGACTCCGCACCGCCGATATCCTGGACCTCAAGAAAGCCCTCCGCGATGAGGGCATCAACAGCAGAAAGCTCTCCGTGGCACTCGACACAACGAGGGCTGAACGCAACATGCTGCACAAAAACCATACGGAAGCGCTGGATGAGATACAGGATCTGAAACAGAAGCTTAAGGTTAGGGAATAATAATACTATATGGTCATTGTAAATAGAAGAAAAATAAAGACATTTATTTTGCATTCATTTACAATATTATGTATCTTAGTTACCAGACATAAACAACCACATAAGCTATACACAATCAATTTCTTATACCAGACACAACAATCATTCATATCAGACACAAACAATCACTTATAACTAGACACGTAAAACTACATTAATCAGACACAATCAATCACGTATACCAATTCCAAACAACTATTTATGCTAGCCACAATCAACTACATATACCAAGCACAATTACCAACATATACCAAATAGAATCAACAACACTACTAGACACAAACAACTGCCAGATAGATACTATTTTGATCAGACACAAACAGCTACTACTGATAAAAAAAGACGTGTGTCACTCGCGGACTGCCGCGGTAAAGCTATTGTCTGCTATGCATTCAAGCCACACCTCCGTGTCCGTCGGAGTGGTCAGCGTGAGGTTTTTCGTTACGGAATTTCTGGATTCGGTCCCCGCGCTCAAATCCCGCGATAGAAGCTATGCAATAGTTTTGTGGGAGTCACCGCAATAGGGGCTTGTTATGTGCGGGTGTAATAAAAGATGAATAACTACGCAAAAGGTTATATTTCGTTAACTACATATATTTATTCGTATGTAATTAATATTCGACCTAATGCGACCCACCCGCGTCCCGACAAGCCTGTGACTGTCCGTGCATAGCGCACGAACTGTTTATAATATATGAGTTACCGTGTGAACTTTCTTTGGGCTACACTTGAAATTCGATAACTCATAAATTGGCTTGTCGTCGCTACAGCTTAATAACAGTAACAATATCAGTAAGACACGTGTACCGCACAGATGCTGGCGTACCAAATCGAGCAGCTCAAAGAGGACATAAGCGGCAAGGAGAGCGCGCTCAAGTCGTGCGAGGGCGCGCTCAGCAAGTGCAGCAAGCGCGCCGAGCAGCTGCGCGCCGACGTGCAGGCGGCCGCCGCGCGGCACGCCGACCTGCGCGCCGAGCTCGCGGCCGCGCGGCAGGAGGAGGCGCGCCTTGCCCGCGCGCTGCAGGTGACCACACACACACACTGCGGACATATTCGCTGTGTGTATACACACACACACACATTGAACGCGCTGTAAATAGTAACACAAATTATTATACGTGATTTACTTCCACTACAGAGAGAAGTGGTGTGGTTAGAGCAGTGGTGGCTCAGTGGTGAGACCTCGGACTTTGAATCGATAAGTCCGGGGTTCGAGACCAGGCGAGCGCGCAGGAAATAAATTGATTTTTCAATTTATCTGCGCATGTTGTAACATCACCACTGCTCGAACGGTGAAGGAAAAACATCGTGAGGAAACCGACATGTCGAAGAATTAAAAAGTTCGACGACATGTGTCATCCGCCAACACGCACTTGGCCAGCATGGTGGATTATGGCCTGTACCCTCATAGGAGGCCCGTGTCCCAGCAGTGGGAACGTATATGGGCTGATGATGATGATGATGATGACAGAGAGAAGTCAATTTTTTTTCTCTTATAGAAGAAAATTCGCGACTTAAGGGGTAATTCGGTAATAAGGGGCTCAATTGATAATCACTGCGATTGAATATTATTTTAAAATTGACAAGGTACATTTTTTCATTTGTTAAAGAACCCTAAAATAGGTAAAGCGTGTAAATTACAATTAATTGTTTTATTATTATGATATTATCGTTAGCCCATTTATTATTGTTGTCCAAGAGCCCTTCAAATCAGGGTTTCCTATAGAGATTATTATAATCCATTCTTTTTTTCAATAAACAATGTAGATCAACATGTATTAAAAATTTGTATAAATAAATTATGTTTAATTTCAAATATAACATTGGACTTCTATGAGAACTTATTTTCCGACTACGTCATTTTATTTAAACAATATATACCAATAATCAATATTAGAAATACCTAGTCGAACAAATTCTACCTAATTTCATTCTAGACCCGAGGTGCTTAACCTTTTGGCTTTTATTGATGACAGATTATAATATTTAAACGTTCTTTTTTTTATTTCCTCTTATTTGGAAGACAATTTTTTTTTACAAATCAATCCTCACTTAAATCAATATTTTTTTATTCTTTTAGCAATCTTTTTTTTTATTCTTTTACAGGTAATACTACTGTATTTTCAAATTGTTGCTAAAAATTCGTCGTATATTTTTATGCAATATCCTTGAATTTGTTAATAAATTGAACGAAATGTGTGTCACAAAATCTTTACGTACGCTACGTAAAGAAAAAGTAATTTTTTATACAAAAACAAAAAACAATAATTTCGATAGCTTCCCCTCTCGATAGCTTTCGAATAAAAGAGCTTATGAAGACATTTCAAAAACAGAAATTTTGATATCCCACTAGAGAGCTTTGAGGTTAAAAAGTTTAGATAGTATAATAGCAGTAATACTAATAGACCATAGGTTTCAAACAGCTGTACAAAACGGAAAATCATTTATGTCGCCTACTTCCGAGAATTATAAAATAGTTGTCATTACAAGATATAATATTGATTTAGTTTTTACACTCGTTTGTTTATTGGGATTTCCCTCAACTAACTGTGAGATAATTTTTGGGAAACCAGTGCGTCATTGAGAATTTAGTTGAATGGACTACTTTTACCCGGCTATGCAAGAAGACGTTATGTTTTGCAGCATATCCTTTTCCTTAATATCCTTACCATATGTGTCGATTTTAATTCTTTAGCAGGCCATTCATGCGAAACTGGTGTACGTAGGCGTTAAATACGGCAAAATATTAAACATAAAAAATAAATAAAAAAATGACAGATAAGCTTTTCCTCTATAATTCCAATAAATTCACACCTCCTAAAACACTAGCCTGCTAACAATAAAACTTTCTCCAATCGATAGTTTCAAATAAATTGACCTACGCAATTACGAATTAACATTTGACGTTAGACCTTCACATGAATCTACTTCAATTGATCTTCAAATATTGGTGTGAATAAGTATTTCAATTACCGATTGACCTCGCCAGTTCACTAGTTAAAAATGTCATTGAAACTAATATAGGTAAAAAACAATTAAGTGCGAACTTGATTCATAAACTAGGGGTTCTGTAAGATTGCGAATATGGAGGCTCTATTTTGACAAAACCAATTTATCAAAGTATTTAGTATGTGAAAATAAGTAAGCAGTAACTGATGCAATTTACCTATTTATCTATGTGCGTGCCAAATTTCAAGAAAATCGGTTCAGCAGTTTTTGCGTGAAGGAGTAACATACAAACTGTCGCATATATAATATTAGTAGGATTCACATTATACATAGTTAAACAAGCATTTATCGCATTAGGAAAGCGATGCAGCTAAAGCGAAGCTACAAAAAGAGGTGGAAGGTCTGGTGAGCGAACGTGATGTGGTCGGCGCTCAGCTCGTGCGACGGAACGACGAAATTGCGTTATTGTATGAGAAAATACGAATATTGGAGCTAACGTTGCATAGAGGTGATGAAGACATACATACCTACACTACTATAATGTACTTCTAAACTAGGATAGCAAGTACAATAATTCAAGAAGAAATTTATTGTTCTTTATTAGAAAAGCCGAAGCTGAAAATTTTTAAATTTCTGTCAGTCCTAATATAATATGTTAACTTGCACAATATGTTATTAACTATGTATAATATTGTGAATCTTACATATTCGTGTAGAAATTGAACTAATACTTAATTATCAACAGGCATTTTTTAACTGTCACTTGGTAGTAAATAGATAGATACATAAAATAAAATTTATCAAAACTAGGTGAACGACAATACGAGCAAAGAGTTGAAGACATCCGACTTCTTCGACTGGAGATTATACGTCTACGCAAAGAGAAGAACCTATTATCAAAGGGAATTGAAAATATGACAGACTTAAGATTAGAGGTAAGTTTTAAATTAAAGTATCCAGGTTGGTATATTTATCTTATTATGAAGGTAGTAGGTCATTTTCTTATTAATATTTCGGAGAGTGTCCCACACGAAAATAAAATAATTTAAATCGTATGTTTTAATATACATTACCCCATTTTATACGAAATATGACAGACAGAACGAGAAGGTAGTAGTCATGGGTGATGGGAATGCCCAAAATAGATTTTCAAAAGCCATTTGATTAAGTGTTTCTAGGATATTTTAGGATTATTTATTAGTTGAAAGGAATTTGGAACTTACTGTTATTTTAGTGCTAAATTCAAGTCTTGGATTTGCAAAATAATATTTTCTAGTATAACGCCCTTGACGAGGTTCGATTGTTACCGAAGGGTGCCGCAAGGATTTATCTTTGGTCGAGTTCTATAAAACAAATATTCACATTCAGTATAGCTGCAGAATCATACAAACATATTAAGATTTTTTGAGTAAGCGTTCAGGTATCGCAATGATAAGATAGTAAAACGAACATTATTGTTATGTTATTGCAGATTTGTTCAAATCATATTATCGCAATATTATTTCTAAACGTACAAAGCCATCATTATAAATATAATGTATGAATTTTTTTACACTATCAAAATAAACGAGAAAGGTAATAAAAAGAGGAATTAAGAGAGCAATCGTTACATCAGGTGTTCAATTTGGAGCGCGAGTTGGGCCGCGAGCGTCTCCGCGTGCGCGCGCTCGAGGAGGCGCTCGAGACGCCGCTCAACGTGCACCGCTGGCGCAAGCTGCAGGGCACAGACCCCGACAGCGTGCACCTCACGCACAAGCTGCGCCTCACGCAGAGGTGCGCACACACACACACACACACACACACACACACACACACGCGCGCGCAAGCTGCAGGGCACCGACCCCGACAGCGTGCACCTCACGCACAAGCTGCGCCTCACGCAGAGGTGCGCACACACACACACACACACACACACACACACGCGCGCGCAAGCTGCAGGGCACCGACCCCGACAGCGTGCACCTCACGCACAAGCTGCGCCTCACGCAGAGGTGCGCACACACACACACACACACACACACACACACACACACGCGCGCGCAAGCTGCAGGGCACCGACCCCGACAGCGTGCACCTCACGCACAAGCTGCGCCTCACGCAGAGGTGCGCACACACACACACACACACACACACACACACACACACGCGCGCGCAAGCTGCAGGGCACCGACCCCGACAGCGTGCACCTCACGCACAAGCTGCGCCTCACGCAGAGGTGCGCGCACACACACACACACACACACACGCAAGCTGCAGGGCACCGACCCCGACAGCGTGCACCTCACGCACAAGCTGCGCCTCACGCAGAGGTGCGCACACACACACACACACACACACACACACACACACACACACACACACACACGCGCGCGCGCAAGCTGCAGGGCACCGACCCCGACAGCGTGCACCTCACGCACAAGCTGCGCCTCACGCAGAGGTGCGCACACACACACTCACACACACTTGATCAATCATATACACACATCATATAATATACACATAAACGCACAAAACACACACCTACGCACGCACAAACTGAAGCGCAAATATTCAATTTTTTATTAAAAAAAATATTTCAGTATCTGAATTCGTTCCTTACTTTTCCTACCGATGTCATAACTTCAATAGAAATACCACATTATCTATAATCCGCAACAGCAATAAATATCAATTTTAAATAAATAATTGACAATTCTGAATTCTTTTATTCATTCCTTCTTACTACAGGAAAGTTCTAGCCCAAAGCGAAATGTTGGTGCTAAAAGATCGTGAATTGAAAGAAACTAGGAATTTGTACGGCGCCGTCAAAGACATGCTTGCGTTACAACCAAGCCCTGAGATACAGGTAAAATAAATAAATAAAATTCATTTATTTCAGACCACATAGCCCATATAGCATTAGTAAAATCTTATAAGTAAGAATGGAGAAAATATTAAAGAATATAAATTTCTCTAGGCGAAAAATCTGGAACGATTTATTACCATAAAATTGTAATGTGTGTAATGCTATAAAACTAAATATCGTAACTAAGAGTGGTGAAGAGTGAATAGGAGTAGAAAGTTAGAGTTGGTAAGAGATAGACAAGAGGAAAATGCAAACAAACTCAAACATTTATTTTTTCAATTAGACTTCTTGAAGCACTTTTGAATCGTCATTCGTCTTATCGTAGTTTTACCAATTACCACGATGTGCAATGGTTTGTAAAATGTGTGGATATAATTTTGATAAAAATTTGTCAACATACATAGGGTGCTGATTTACACAGGGTCAGTAACTGACTACAAATTCGAGGCAAATCAGTGCATAGCAGTGCCTGACCCGAAAAAAACCCTGTGTAAACAGATTTGAAGTCAGTACAGAGGCTTGAAGTCAGCGCTGAGTTGAATATTCGGACACGAATATTTTAAAGTCAGTTGGCGCCCCCCGGTACCCGCGCACCCCTGCGTCAGCCAAATAAATCCCGTGTAAACAGACAAGTCAGTGCTTGGTTAATCATTGCCACAGAGCAAGTAATATAGGTCATTGCCGCTGCGTTGTAGAGTGACCACGTTTTTTTCATTGCCGCTGCGTTGTAGAGTGACCACGTTTTTTTCGCTGGCGATAAAAATGACCCGTAAACGAAAAAGAAACCTTAAAATTGGTGCAATTATAATATGGCAAAAACGAGTACCTTTGGGATATTAAATCCCTAAATCCATTTTCTTACCCATTGTCGTTTATTTTTAGTTATATCTCATTTTCTACAATATATTCCATTAACTCATTCAACAGCAAAATTGATAAATTTTTCAACAAATAATTAAATCGTCGTTTCAGTTGTTTTCGTGAATTCATTTTTCCCACTGACTTACAAACGTGTGGTCACCGTGAGAAACGCACCACTACTACTTCATGTAAACAGTTAAAGTCAGTCGCAGCGCCAATTTCGGCTTTTTGACTTTTCTACTGACCCTGTGTAAATCAGCACGTAAAGATTTAGAGTTTTTAGAGTCGGACATTAATGCTATGCTTCTCTGAAAAGTATATAATATGTCAAGGGTCTATTTATCTTTTCTTTCAGCAAACTTTGAACAGGACACAGCGCGCCCTTGCACAAAGAACGACGAAAATGAAATGTTTAATAGCTGGTAAGATTAATTATTATTTATTATTAACTTTCAACTCAATCTTTGTAGTATGTTGGTTGTGCGTCATCAATATAAATTTATCAAGCTGATTTTCTCTGGTGGTGACGTTGTAATACGGAGAATTCTGTAATTGAACAAATTGACGTGCTTATAAACTAACATAGAAACCCATCTGTTACCTACTTGTTTTTGTCTTTTGTACATATTTGTTAATAACTAATTTTTTTTTATTCTTTATAAATTTATAACTAAATATAAAAAAATATTACGGGTTTTCCTAGCGTTTAGTCTTTCTCTGTCACAAATTTCATCAAAATTGGTTCGGTAGTTTGAACGTGAAATCGCAACAGAGTAACTTTCGCAATTACTTATTTCAGTAAAGATGTATATTGTATAGGTTGAATGCATATTTGGTTACTCTCAAATTCTCAATAATAATAATTAATCGTGATTCAGTGTCCTCTAATATTGCCATTTTAAAATTTACCGTTCTCATGTCAAATGACAAAAAATCACGTACACAATTAAATACTTAACAATGAAATAATTAATTAGCTGTTTTTTCCATTTTGCTGAAAATAGTTATTTCTTTTAAGGCTCTTAAAACAATTTTAACTATTTCAGAACTAAGCATGCGTGAGAAGCAAGTGACGGATTTACGTTTAGAGCTGGACAAAGTGAACGAAGATTTGAACTCGTTCAAGCAGAAATACTATGAAATGAAGAGAGCTTTGGACGCGGATGAAGCACGCCGACTTAAAATACCCACGCCTTGAGAATTTGATAAAAATTGTTCTGATTTTCAATAATCTGATGGTCAGATGCATAGAATTCGTCTCATGTGTTTGTTTCATTTATGAATGAGAATGTTAAAATTGTGTTTTATTATTGGGTAGTTATGTTTGTAGACATTTTTGTATTCAAAAGAAGTAAGTTGTATTCAATATTACCTTTATTATGTATAAATTATGTAGGTACGAAATTAAGCTTTAAAACTCATAACTTAAAAATAAAACAAGGCTTATCTGACTTTGTCAGTTTTGACGTGACAACGTCTTATAAATTGGTTTGCCGGGTGACACTTCAAGAAACTGCGTTACGCTCCGCTCACGTTATGCGCTCACAATGAGAGCGAGTGAGAGGCACGCGTCCCTTCCACTCGGGCATGGTAAGCCTGCCTAAGCGCGAGAGAGACAGACATAAAAAGTCGTTGTCACGTAAAACTTTCGCCCGTATACCGACTTTACAGGCAACCAATTTTTTTAGTTCCGATTTCTGCCAAAAAGCATTTTTTATATCCAATAATATTAAATCAACATTATTCAATTTTTTTATGAAAAATCGTGTATATCTGTGTTCAAATGTGTATTGAAATGTTGATGTTTAGATTTACAATATTTTCGGTTTTCGAAACCTCTGTATTTTCCTGTATACTAATATTTTTACGATATTTTCATAGCTGATAAATTGTGTAATCTTTGTTGTGCCAAAGATTTTGATCTCATTTACATTTAATAGGCTACGTTTGTATGAAACCTTTTGTTACGTTTATTAAAATAAGATAAGAAACCTGACTTTTTATTTCGAACCTTTGTTAAAAATGTAAAATTAAATAGAACTAATTTCCATCATCATAACTGTTTGAATTAAAATAAATATCTACTATTGCTTTAATTCCACATTCATTGTGTGTAGTTAACTAACATGGAACAGTTAAACTCTAGTTAATGTATATGTCGTGGTCATATCGTAGATTTGATCATTTCATGATATGAGTGGCCATTTCACGAAATGGTCGCATATCGTGAAATGGCCAATTTAGTTTGGCCACATCATGATGTGGTTTGGGCAGATCAATGATAAGAAATCGTTTCACGATATGGCCAATTAACGCACGGTTTTTTCATGAAATGACCTAAATTATTTGATCATATCGTAAAATAGTTACATTAATCGTTGGTAGAGGCGCTGCAAGCTCTGTGTTTATGTGATAAGATGGCGGCCGCTGGCGAAAATTAAATTATTCGCAGTTAAAAACTTCATAATTCGTTTAATAACAATATTATGAAGAAAGTCATAGCAAAGAATTTACGACGAAGAGGTACGAGTACTATGGAAAATGTGGATATCTTATATGTATTTAAGAAAAAATGCGACTTAAATAAAATAATTTAAGAAACTACTACTATATTATTATAATTGTTTGTTTTTTTAAAAAGCGATTCGCTTCTGGCACTCGCCGGCCGCTGCCGCGGCACGCTCGCTTTGCTCGCTCGGCTCGTGCGTTGTTTATCAAAGTGTAACCTAACCTAACCTAATTGTTTTCTATTGCAAAAACGATTCGATTCTGGCATTCGCCGGCCGCTGCCGCGGCACTAACTTAAATGACATTAAACAAGTTTTTAGAATATAGTTATTCTGAAATTTTTTAATATTTTATGGACTCTTTATATTTTATACGATCTGGCCAAATGTGGATGACCAAATCGTGAAACGTTGACGATTTAACGATCTGATCAAACTATGTTGGCCATTTCACGATATGCGACCATTTCGTGAAATGGCCACTCATATCATGAAATGATCAAATCTACGATATGACCACGACATATAAATTTGGTTACCTATCAAATTAATTAGTCACAAATCTGTAAAGTTTGTTCGAGAAATATGGTTTTCTTTCAACCAATATAATATCTTATACTAGCAAAGCGCCGCGGCTTCGCCCGAGGTACATGCTTACGCTTTCTCCATGAGAATCATCCTTGTACTTCAAGGAATATTATAAAAAAAAAACGAAATCGGTTCATCTGTTCTCGAGATTTGCGCTTAGAAACATATCTAGCGTTTCATTTTTAATAATTAAACTATTTATAGATCATATAAAATAATCCACCACCTCACCACACATGGGAAACATAAATAAAACACAGTAATAATTAATCCGAAAACAATAGTTTTATTTAAGAACTTTTCACTTTCTCATAAAATATACACATTGTTTTTGTCAATAAACTAAACTGTAAGTAAATACTAATTTTAAATACCAATGTCTCAATCGGATCCACCAGAGATTTGGCCAGCTATTGCGCCTAACTTACATCGATTGGTGTTCGCTCATGTACAAATTACTTAACACTATTTAGAAAAGAAAAAAATAAAAGAATCAAAAATGAAAAGCATATTTTTGTACATTTCAAATAAAAAAAAAAAAACACAAGAGCATCCTTCTTTAAGTTTTTCGTTAATAAAGTGTGATGATATTCCTACAGTCGTTTGTCTTAAAAATAATATATGAATGCGAAGTTTGGACCGGGCTTATACAAATGCTATCAAATGCTTATCGAAGCGGCTTTAGAACTCTCTTGCATCGCGCTGTTGGTGCAACTTTGTCCAAGAGACTCGAACTAAACAAAAACTTTTAAATTATAGTCAATATGTACTAAGTGGTACTACTAGCATTTATAATGGGTGAAAATCATTTGTTTCTCCCTCGATGACTTTTAAATAATGATTCATCATATCTCCCATCTAATCCTTTTTTAATTCTGTTATTTAAAATAAATCGCTAGAGAATCGTCATTTCATGACTCGTCCACTATACTTTGTCTACATATTACAAAGAAACAAGTCAATATTTGCCAGTCAACTAAAAGTTAAACTGCAATACAAAAACATTAATTTTAAAAACTTGTACGAACAGCGCAATGCAAAAACTCAAATCACACTGAGCGATGAGTTTATTTTCAAAAGAAAACTAATCATACGCAGCACTATTAAACAGCTCGATCTGGGGCCCCGGCCCGCCATGTTCACTCGGCGGGGCCCCTAAAGCCTTAGCGACGTTACACACTATTGGATTCATTTAAATCGCACGATAAACGCAACTCGTAATTATTATGTAAGCATGCGTTAACCGCATTTATCGAAACGGATAATATTTAGGAATAAAATTTATATCGGATAGCCGACGATCAATACTATTTGCACTTACTGGAAGCTTAAATACAGCACACATTACCGTGCGAGTGAAACAAAGCCGACAGTATGTAACGTCCTTTACAACAACCGTCCAACCGACCGCGAAGCCCAACCCTCGATACATAGACGGCGATAAAAGCTCCGAGAAATTATGATTCGTTCGCTTACATAATCTCAAGGCCATTGGAGCCCCCGCACTTGTAGACTTGGATTAACTTAAGACCCAAAATTATATTACTATATATCGCGCCCCCGGAATTTACACAACAGGTTTACAAACAATTCGTCACAACAATCTTATCAATCGCTAAACGGGGTCCCAGACAAACGCCGACCGTCTCCGCAGGGCCCCACACCGTGCGCCGGGGCCCCAACACCGACTATTAAATTTCAAACGGATACACCAAACATTCTTAAACACTTCAAACGGAGCCCCACACACGCGTCGGGCCTCTCGGCCCTGTTATGCAGAAATGATTCAAACACTGCTCATATCGTATTTGGAATCTGATAAAAACATAGTCTCTTGTCTCAAATTGCACTGGTACGAGCCGAACGTCGCGTCGTAGCATTTCTCCATAGCAGGGCCCCGAGCGGGGCCCCGAACATCCCTTAACTAAATCATCTATCCGACGCCGCACAAGTCATTCACACACCAGTGTCCGTATGCCGGTCGCCTTACATTAGGGGGGGTATCGGGGTGAATAAAACTATTGTTTGTTTGTATGTTCGTCTGTGTCCGGTGCGGTACTGCAACGTACTGCGCCCTAGTGCACGTCCGAGCTCTCCTGCTTCATCTGGTGGTTAGCCGGGTCCGATGTGTTGATTGGCGGCTGGAATGTTACAAAACATTATGTTTAAAACATCGAAGTACCTAAATATAACTCTTTTTGAAGTGAAACTTCTTTATCGGGGTTGGAAATTTAGTGTATCATTTTTCCGTTACGCGCCATCTTTTTCTTATCCCTACCACGCGTGATTCGATGTATTTCTGTAAAGTTGCATATATAGTAAATTATTTTTTGAAAAATAAGGTCATAAAAAAGTTTCACTTCTTACATGTGTACACTAGTACACGGCCACGCACACATTTTTTATATATTTTAATGAAATGGTAAAATATCGATAAATACGATTTTTGCTAAAAGAAAAAAACTCTGTTATGTTTAACGATCTTATTTTGTTAATAATTATTTTATTAGAATACAGACTAAAGTTGATGGAATGCAAATTTAAGTTTTTGGAAGTGTCACAGTAAAAATTTTTTCATATACAATTTGAGCTTCTTACTGCTTATATAGGTTGTTTTAAGTTCAAAAGTAGGTTAGTGAGGAGCGTATTAGGTGAACTGAAGTCCAGTCACGGAGCAGGAAGAATTTCGTACAATGACCTCTTTACCTACTGACAGTGGTCACAAACATTTTTGAATGAAGTGCAGTTTACATGAAATGTTTGGAGGAGAAAATGTTTTTTACTAACTTATTAAATAAATGTCCTTTATTCATTTACAATACTTATTAGTTACATTTTAATTTTTTCATAAACCACAATATATTATACGATACATTTTGTCGTGACTCAAGGTCAATAAAAAAAACCACATTCAATGAAGAACAAACCTTACGCTCTCAGGTTAAAAGTTTACAATCCCTAAGGACGGCGGTCATTGCATCTGTGCGAGCAAAAGACACATTATATTAACGCGGGAGTGACAGTGACAGGTTAATGTACGAAATTGTTCCTAGTTCGCGTCCGGACTGTGAAGTGCACTGACCAGCGAGATGGGCGGCTGCGGCTGGCTGGGCTGCGGCGCGGGCTGCGGCGCGATGGCGGGCGGCTCGTGCACCGCCGTGGTGGAGTGCGCCGCCTGCGTGCCCCCGTAGTAGCCGCCGTTCATGCTCTCGCTGTACGGGGCCGCCGCGCCGCCGCCCAGCGCCCCGCCCGCCCCCACGCCGCCCCCGCCCACGCCGCCCACCCCGCCCACGCCGCCGCCGCTGCCCGCCAGGAAGTAGTCCTGCACACGCATGACATACACGTTAGATACACGGACATAAGTGCTGATTTACACAGGGCCACTAACTGACTACAAATTCGAGACAAATCAGTTAAATTCAGTCGCAGCGCCGAAATTGACGCTGCGACTGAATTGTCTACTGACCCTGTGTAAATCAGCACTAATAAACATATTGAGATACTACAATAGTGAGCCAGTATTTCGTACCAAAACACCAAAATATATGTGGAATAACAGAAACAGAAAAAATATACTATTATTTTTACCAATCAAAAGCATGCAAATTTACAATTGAACATAGGACCTTCTATTTTTGGTAAGCACATTAAAATACATAATATTTTCATATGTAAAAACTACTAACTTAAAATCGAAATAAATTGTCAGCCCACCGCGCGCCATCTATTGAGATGATTAGCGGGTTCGAGTCCCGCCTCATGATCGATTTTTTTCTATTCTTTATAAATTTATAAACACGCACCTTGTTGACGCAGTTGCGCAGGCAGTCGGGTATGCGGCCGACGATGGCGCGGCGGATCTCGGAGGCGGCCATCTCGCGCAGCTCCTGCGCGGACGCGTCCGAGTAGAACGCGGCGTGCGGCGTGCACAGCAGGTTCAGCGCGTCCTTCAGCGGGCCCTACACACACACACAACTCATATAAATAAATCATATATTTAGAAACATCAATATTATATACACATACATAAATAAGTACACACAGTGTATACAGAATGAATGATAAAACACTCTGGTCACTGGATTGAATAAAAATAATAGGCCATTCATTTTATCCCTTTTTTTTCATAAAAAAATGGAGTGCGGATACGCACTCTTGTCCTTAGCAAGTTGATTGAATCATACAGGGTGGCTCAAATCTTAATGTCAATATTTTTTTAATTCCTCACATCAGAATTATGAATTATGATCTATAGTATGTTAATCGATTTTTCCTAGTTTTCAAGTAATTATTTATTAAAATTACTAGCTTATCGCCCGCGGCTTCGCCCGCATTGTCTAAAACCTATAAAACTATGTATTAAAACCTTCCTCTTGAATCATTTCTATCTATTGAAAAAATCGCATCAAAATCCGATGCGAAGTTTCAAAGATTTAAGCATACAAAGGGACATAGGGACAGAGAAAACGACTTTGTTTTATACTATGTAGTGATAGTGATTAACCTGGAACACGTTGAAGGGCTCGTTCTCGTGCACATCTAGCGCGGCTGCCCGGATGCGGCCCTGCTTCAGCGCCGCCGCCAGCGCCTCGTCGTCCACCAGCCCGCCGCGCGCCGTGTTCACCAGGAACGCGCCTGCACACGGACAAACAGACACACACACAAATTAGTTACGTAGTTCGCTATAAACATACCAATTAGATAGGTAGTTTGCTAGCTATATCGTATTAGTGTTCGAGCAATTGAATACTAAGCTTTATATTTTTTTTATAATTTCTGGAGCCAACAAACTTTAATTGCTCAACGGGAATGAAACAAAAAATACAGTTGACAACTAGTTATTACAGATTTATGCTTTACTAACTTTCAAGAAATCAATTAATTCACATATTTTTAAATATAAAAGAACAGTACTGACCTGGACGCATTTGTTTTATAGTGAACTCATTGATTAAGTGGTGATTGTGCTCGTTTAAGCTGCAGTGTAATGAGACACAGTCACTCTGGAATAAAAGGTCCTGGAACAAAAGATATTACAAATATTAACTATTGTAGTTCCTTCTCTTTTCTATGCTTTACCATCATGATACAAGTTACAAACAAAAGCATATATTTTCATAATTATATATTTAACCTAGAATTTTTTTTAATTGATAATTTAATTGAGTTTTTAACATATTTTGCTGGACTGAAAACAAAGCAAATAGATAACTATTCTATTGATTATGTTTGAAAATTTTAGTATGGAACTTAAAACGTGTAAAGAGTTCTCGTGAAGAGCTTACTATAGAAATGATCCTATGAAGTAAGGTAGCATGTAGCATATAACATATTATATTGTACGGGTAGAGTGTAAATTATAACGTTTAACGTGCAATGTATAACGTGTAACATGTAACGTATAGCATGTACAGTGTAACATATAACGCGTAATCTGTAGCGCGTATTATGAAACGTGTAGCGTGTTACATGTTACGTATACTGTGAGTGTACTATGTGATGTTTGTTGTTAGTTGTCACATCCGGCACGCACCTGCAGCGTGTACACCCTGGTGAGGCCGAGCGACTTCTCGATGCCGTCGGGCAGGTAGGGGTCGTAGAAGATGACGTTGAAGCCGAACGCCTTGGCCCTGAGCGCGACGGCCGAGCCGATGCGGCCGAGCCCCACGATGCCGAGCGTGTCGCCGCGGATGCGCGCGCACCCCGCCGCCGCCTCGCGCACTTGCTCCGGACCTGTGCACGAACAAACACACCTTATAGATATACATAGTTATATTATGATAAAACATATACAGAAAAAATTTTAGACAGGGTTTATCTTTATGCGGATTCTCTTTAATCTGATTTTGTCGTATTTCACATAGACAACTATTAAAGTAACAGATCCTTGGTTAAAAGTTAGACTGTGTTTAAATTGTTTAACCATAAGTATTCAATTTTACATTCTAAGCAATTGTTTAGCAATAAAATCGAATCAATATAAAGCAAAGTGCTGTCACACTGTAGAATAACGCATGTAGAAAAGCTCTCTGCCGATAGAAAAGCAAATTTTTACCATGAATGAAAATAGCAAGGTTTAACAGATACAAAGGAAAGTCTTAAAGTATAATGAATTAAGCAATTACCTGGTTGAAATTTAAAAAAAATGTCAAATGTTAAACTGCTATTTTTATCAGCACAACCTGTTGTGCTTTAAAGCTATGTTTCTACAAAAAGTACGAAAATGACAGACGTCTGCTCTCGCCTGTGGCTCTGATGTAACTACCCTTCCATTATCCGTGTGCGTGTTCACGGTATAATTTAGTTGGTGGTCCCTACGTCAAATTTATTTACTAAATTAAATAATATTAACAATCGCAATCACCTGTGAACTTCTTGCCGTCGCGCACCATGTTGGCGAGCCAGTACGTCCGCCGGTACAGGTTCAGTATGAGGCACATGGTCGTGTCGGCCACCTCCTCCACGCCGTAGCCGGGCACATTGCACACCGCTATGCCTGCAATGTACGATGATCATTGTTAAGGTACGTTTACACAAAGTCCTGTAGGTTACACAATGGGATATTACCGGGGTGAGCAATGTTAAGATAAAAAGAAAGCAGCTCTTTGGAATTTTACTTTGTCATTAAAGTAGCTTTCACTAAATACTAAGCTACCTATCTAAATTCTGAATTTTAATTATTTATTTAAAATCTCTTTGTCACAACATGAGCCCATTCTATGCATGCTTGCTATGCATTGATGACTGAATACTAACCAAATTATATTCTATACATACTATATCGTATTTTAATCTATACTAATATTATAAAGCTGAAGAGTTTCTTTGTTTGTTTGTTTGAACGCGCTAATCTCGGGAACTACTGGTCCAATTTGAAAAATTCCCAGGCCCATTGATCGAGGAAGGTTATAGGCTATATATCATCATGCTACGACCAACAGGAGTGGAGCCACGGGGGTGAAACCGCGCGGAGCAGCTAGTATTAAATAATTCTCAAGTTATTAGTACATAAATCTACAAGCATCCTAAGTTCAAAACAAATAACCGGTTATGACTATTACAGCACGCATGATGTAACAGTTAAATAGTTCGATTACTATAATACCTACAACTAATTTGTTCTACAGATACATGTGTATTGATAAATAATGACAGAAAAGATGCGTTTCATCGCACAAACAAGTAATTAACAGCGACAACAGGACACAATTACGCCATTTAAACTACAAAATTATAACTCGATTGAGATATCAATTACCTACTATCTAAGGATGAAAGCTTTGTTAGGTTTTTCTCACTCAATTAATTTTCTTTTATGCAATTTTTAGTAGTTTACTTCAGCTGTGTTCAAGATTTTTGTTCAAGATTCTGCTGGTTCAATCGTTAATTACACATAACAATGAGAAAAAACACCGGTTTCTTAATTAATATTTATTTTCCTTATTGGTATACTGATATTTTAAAGAAGTAGGTTGAAGTTATAGTTAATACTGCGGTTCGATTTAACAAATATAATTTGTATCTCTGCAAATAGCAAATAGGTAACCTAATTGTCACATTAAACATATGAAAAACTAACTCGATAGTTCGATACTACCAATTCCTTCCCAACAACATTTACGAAACAGAAAGATAAAAAAAACAAAACAGATATCAAATTAAAAGATTATTTTCAATGATAGCTACACATGAAATCGTTCTTAGTACGATTAATTAAATTTAAAATCACCAAATCCAACTTCAAATTTTCCACTTGAAACAAAAGCACAGCACACACTCACCCAGCTCGCCAGCGGCTTTGACGTCAATATTATCGACGCCGGATCCAATGCGCACGATGATCCGCAGCGCCTTGAACTTCTCCAGGTCCTCCTTGGTGAGTATGATCGTGTGCCACATGAGCGCGCCGACCGCCTCGTTCAGCACCTTCTCGTGTATCTCGGACGTGGACTGCGCGTCGCAGAACGCGACCGTCGCGACGTCCTTCAGTATCGGCATCTCGACGGTGCAGTCGCGCCCGTCCAGCAGGGCCACCAGCGGCCTGGAACGACAACAAATTGTTCATAAGTTTAATGCTACTAATTATGAATTATTTTCTTTTTTATCATTATAACTCCGATCAAACAAACTCAAATATTTATTTATTCAAAAGAGTTCTTCTAGAACTTCTTTTGAATCTTCATAACAGTTTTAACATTTACCACAGATTCGAAAAGCAGTATCTATGGAAAAGAACCGACAAAAAACTCGATAAGTATACTCTTTTATCATTCTTCGCCTGTAATGGCGTGAAAGAGTGACAAATGGCTTATTCGACCCGAAGATTATTAAGTTATTTTTAAATAGATCTTGTCAATCATCATCAATGACAATCATTGTCAAATCATGCTACCTATCATTTATTTATTTATTTATTCAATTCCCAACTACCATAAACATACCAGCTAGGTACCTATACATATTATTCAACATAAACTACATACAGCACTTGTCAAAGCACATGAGCAATCAATCAAACCCACTACATTTACAATCTACATTCTACAAGCCCCTTAAAATACGAGAGACGAACGTCTATATGCCGCGCGCGAGCACTACCATTTCGATTGCAAATTAATTAAGTGGAAGGAAATAGTACAAATTGCCATCGACCCGTGTGTCTATCTCGGATCCCGTCGACCCGTGAGTGTATCTGGGATCCCATTACGGGATACGTGCCGTAATTAATGGGTTGACGGCGATGCTTCTGTACTGAAGCGGTGCGATTGCGAGATGCTTTCAAACGTTCAAGATCCTACACACTACGTAGTAATTATCTCGATAGACGCACCCAGATTCAATGTACGATGTAAGGATGTATGTAATATTGATACGTCAATAGTTTCTCATAATGTACCATAAGATTGAGAACATTTAAGTTACAAGTTGGTTAATGAAATAAGCAAATATGTGAAGCTATTTAAAAGTTGAGTTTGCGACTCGACATAAGAACCACTATAAGTACTTTGTTACATCCCTAAAATCCCTACTTTACGATTCATTTTAAAGAAATGATTCACATACTAAAAGTAACATTTGACTTCCACAGGTATACAAGTGCAACAACAATGCATACTAACTCGCCGTCCATCCGTCCGTGTCACGTCACGGGCCACAGCGATGCATTACAATTTACAATACACGTACGATCACAACAGATGTTTATCTGAGAAAGTTGCACGTTGCACGCTTCCTAATGCACGTGTAACGTAGCAAGGGATCAGTGCCAATTTTCTTTTTTATGTAACATTACACATAAGTAGTTATTTATTATTCTTGCAACACGTAAACTACCTACTACCTTTATAAAATCTTGATTTGTAAACAATAAATTTATTCCTTCATCTAGGCATCGATACGCGGTTAAACACGTATTTAATAAAATAAATAAATAAAATAAATACAATAAAAACGGTCTAAAAATATTTAAATCCGAAGATGCAACAGGTGTTATTGTATAGGTATAATTTGATCCTTACGCCTTCCATATAAAGTAGGTCATTTATTATTATTGTAATATGTATATATACTATATACTCTGCATTGTAAATGTTTATATTTCTTGCAGACGACTGTAATGGCTTTTAATGACTTAACTGTTTTAAATATAATAGGTTGTAAAAACATTTCTTATTTTAACGTATAAATTTATTTATTTACAACTAGTTAATCGAATTATTGAAGTTTTAATTAAAATAATTTTAAAGGGACCTATAAACGTGGCTCAGTTAATGACCTCAAAAGTGTAACAAATACCCCTACATCATTCACAAACGGATTTAGGCAAGTCGATCGAAGCGCTGACCGCTCGCCCCCACCACCGCGTCCCCAATTAACACCTCGCCATTCCGATTCAACTAATAATTTAAACTTTCGTCATAGCCGAGCGAAGTTATTATTATTGCCGGCAAAACTTTCGACGAAAGTAATTCCGAAATGGGTAGAGTTTTACAGTGACTCGCCCAAACTTCGCCCCGGGGGCGGACGAAAACAGATTTGCCGTCTAACAATGGTGGTGCGCGGGTGGGGGGTTGCAACCCCTTTGGACAAGTTTTGATGGAAGGCAAATAGGATTAGCGCGAAAGAATAAGATTACAAAAACCGAAAGGATAACACGGTTCTCTATGGGTCTCTTGGAGTTGGAACTGTGTTGTTTGTCGACGCAAAGTTCTAATGTCCTGCTTGGGACAACTTTTGGGACATTAACATTTGGGTTAGTATTAAGAAGTTAATCGGAGGATGCTCATAAGAGGCATTAGTGTTGTTTGTGAACAACGTACTTCGCTTAGTTTTTAGAAAAAGTTTTTGTAGTTTGTTACACCTACACTCTTCATATAATGCAAAGATAACTCGAATCATTTATAATATGTAGTACCTCAGAGCTATTTAAACTTTAGATTGCAGTCTTATCCATACTAATATTATAAAGCTGAAGAGTTTGTTTGTTTGTTTGAACGTCCGATTTGATAAATTCTTTCAGTGTTAGATAGCCCATTTATCGAGGAAGGATATAGGCTATATATCATCACGCTACGACCAACACGAGTGGAGCCACGGGGGTGAAACCGCGCTGAGCAGCTAGTTTAATATAAAGGTTCAAATTCAAATGCCTCTATTTTTATACATGTTCAATGTTACTCGCAAAAACATTAGTGTTTTTCTACATTTAATTTTACAAGAAAAACATTTTCTCGTCTTTACAACTAAAATACTTTTAGCTATGATAAACGCCACATTTCTATTCCAATTGTAAAATTATGCAAAATGATACGATATAAAAGACACCGCTTCGAGAGCCATATACGTGAGCAAAATGCATTGGCCATTTCACATTTATAAATGCTGACAAACAAACAGATGGATTACCGATAGTAAACAACAACTAGACAGTTAGTTACACCTGCAGATAACCCATGAAAATTGCCTATTATAGACGACTTCAATAACAATATAAATCTTACTTTAGCCATGACACAAACACATGCAAAAACATAATATGTACTTTGTTAATCTATAAAATTATTAACACACTCACATGCACATAAAAAGAAAAAAAAAATCATCACCAAAGGACTTTATTTCAACGACAGAAATAATTACCTCCATAGTTAATAATCTATTGACTATTGAGACACGCACACATTTCAAGAGCTCTACTCTACTCTACAGGAAACATAATATGTTTAACGACACTTGACATATCATCATAATATCTAGTCAGTCAGTTGATTATACTAAATAAAGTGTTCGAGTAAACACTAAAAGCAAGCAGTAAAAAGAATTTATGTGCACAGGTGATCCGGCTTATAATGTGTGCGCTCATCGCGAACCATAAATGGCACATTTTATTATACGAAGCGAGACCATACACACATCACATACATACATTCGATCGTGCAATAACCACTACATCAATTATTCATTGTTGATCAATCTGTATCGCATCGCTTACTTCATAAAAACGTTGCAGTTTAATTCCACCCTCGCTTCGTCTATAATAGCAGCTACCCTTTCGTGTGTGACGAATTAACTTTTCAAATTGTTTACACTAACAAGCCAGCTGTAGTAAACTATTCTTATCAACTATCGTACAATAACAACATAGGTCTGTTGTTATTTTCCACGATCTATTTTAACACTACGAGACAGCGTGCAAATAACAAACTGTTAGTCCTCAATATCAATTCAAACACAATTGCTATGTAGAGATTTCCCGAGAATCCAATAAACATATTACATGCATATTCAGTGGGTTCGTCAACATTCAAAGTCACTAATACATAAATCACGTGAACCATCCGATTGAGTAGTATCGTCGGTAACAATTAAATCATGTTTATCCATGATACAACCGCGGCGCTGGATAAATTGGGTCATTATTTGCACCACCGCAACGTGTAATACACGCGACACACTTTAATCAACACTATACAGTATAAATCATTATTGCATTCGCTCGTTCCTCTCACTTTGATGTGATATTTTAATTAATTTGCGATAATAATTGTAAAACGAGTTAGATGGTAAAACATACTTTAGACATACTTCCGTATCTGATAATATATATCCCACCAAAAACATAAATGTAAAATTTGGAGCCGAGTTCAATCGTTGACTTAATTTGCCAAAAAAAGAAATGAGATCTAAATGTGTGCCAAGTTCTGCAGACAGTCCAGAAATTTATTTACAAAGATGTATTAAGTTCTTAGGTTGACTGAAAACTCAATTGTTTTATTTTCCCTTAGAGAACAATGTTTATTCCAAAATATAACTTTTTAAATTTGAATAATATAATTATTTTCACAAAGCAAACAACTAATGACCTATTGAACCCCATAATTTGATGAGGCTAGTTTTTAGAACCTCACAAAATATAAACAGTATGTAAAACTAGCCTCATCAAATTATGGGGTTCAATAGGTCATTAGTTGTTTCCTTTGTGAAAATAATTATATTATTCAAATTTAAAAAGTTATATTTTGGAATAAACATTGTTCTCTAAGGGAAAATAAAACAATTGAGTTTTCAGTCAACCTAAGAACTTAATACATCTTTGTAAATAAATTTCTGGACTGTCTGCAGAACTTGGCACACATTTAGATCTCATTTCTTTTTTTGGCAAATTAAGTCAACGATTGAACTCGGCTCCAAATTTTACATTTATGTTTTTGGTGGGATATCATTACTTTTTGTACAGAAAATTACTCTGCAAATTTGATTTACTTTATGAATATAATACTTTTTATATACGATTTTTTTATTTTTTCTTGCGGTTTCTCTGTATGGTTTGTTTAGTATTATCCTTACTAATATTATAAATGCGAAAGTAACTCTGTCTGTCTGTCTGTTACTCAATCACGCGGGCCTAAACTACTGACCCAATTTGCATGAAATTTGGTATGGAGATATTTTGATACCCGAGAAAGGACATAGGCTACTTTTTATTGCGAAATATGTACCACGGGCGTAGCCGGGGCGGACCGCTAGTTTTCTATATTTTCTTATATGTTATGAATGTCAGCGCACATTGCCCCGTCATTATCTGCAATTTTTTAAACTCGTTTATTACATGATTTTCCAAACATCCAGCGTGAATTTGTACACACACTATTACCAAGATGCAAAGATCGTTGTAGAAGAATCGTCGCCTTACTCCATGACGTTACGGTATTGCCATGACGCGATCTTAAAATTTTACTCTAAACGCGCCTAAAGATGTTTCACTCATATTAATATTACGCAAATTAAATCATTTCGACCTTGGACGAAGCCTTCTTAGTTCTTCCATTACACCATTTATGGTAATTATTTTTGCATGCTTGTATTGGCTGAACATGTTTGTGCTTTATTAATATAATTGTATCACCATTGAATACCATGTTTAAATCAAAATAAAGATTTTATTTATTTATTTACATTGAAATTAAAACTAAACTAAACACTCATAAATAAAGAATAAATAAATGTGAATATGTAAAATTATATATTATTTTTAACTGTATGAGCAATATTTTTATTACAATTTTCTTTTATTTTACGTTTAATAACAGTTTTGAATAAAGAAATCATGCAATCGAAGTAATCCGCCCTAGCGATACTACCTCGTGTGTTCATAAGTTTTGAGACGAACTTTGTAGTTAAAAAATAAGATAAAATATCACTGGCTGATAATTATTTCTTTTTCCGATTTTGAATTTGGAATGTTTACTTTTAATTCCTTTGATTTTCAAATTAATTTCTTTCAATTTTCTCGTGATGGAGGGAACTAAAGAATTACGTGCGACAGTGATTTCGCTATTTAAGGCGGGGAAAAAACCAATGGAGATTTTCCGTGAGGTGAAAATTTTTGGTGTGAGCCGTAACTTAGTGTATTACACTATCAAACGATACAAGGAGACTAATTCTTTGCAAGATCGCTAAAGAAGTGGCCGGCCACGCTCTGTGAGGACGCCTGCGAACATCAAAATCATCAGAGAGCGACTTCGCCGAAATCCATGTCGCACTCAGAAAAAACTCGCACTGCAGACTGATATTTCGCGCGTATCAATCAACAGAATACTGAAATATGATCTTAAGGTAAAGGCGTACAGCCGTAGGAAAATTCACTTTTTAAACGACCGCCTCCGTAAATTGCGACGCGAACGTTGTCCAATACTGCTTAGGAGACACGATGCGAGGAAGATACTCTTTACTGATGAGAAAATCTTTTCTGTCGAAGAAAAGTTCAACCGACAAAACAATAAAGTGTATGCCAAAAGTAGCAAGGACGTCCCATCTTCAGCACGGAATGTCTTGCGTACTCATCACCCGGCTAGTGTGATGGTATGGTGTGGAGTTTCGTATGAAGGTGTCACTCCGCTGCATTTCTGCCAACAAGGTGTCAAGGTGAAAGCCAAGAATTATTAAAGTGATATTTTAGAAGCTGTTGTGAAACCCCTGTCTCATACTTTATTTCACAACAAGGATTGGGTTTCCAGGAAGACTCAGCGCCATCTCATAAGGCAAAAACCACCCAAACTTGGTTGAAGGAGAATGTGCCGGCCTTCATTGCGGCTAACGAATGGCCCTCCTCCAGCCCCGACCTCAACCCGCTGGATTATTATTTATGGACTGAATTAGAGCTCAGGGCCTGCCGAAAGTCTCACCGAAACTTGGAGTCACTGAAGCGAGCTCTTGTCCGAGAGGCAAAGAGAATTCCATTGGAAAAGATTCGTGCCGCTATAGATGAGTGGCCAAATCGTCTGAGGGCCTGTATAAAAAATAAGGGTGGACATTTTGAGTGACAATGAAAGTTTATTGTTTGTTATTACTTACTTAATATGTATTATAAATTTTAGAATTATAAGTTAAATATTACAAAAGATATGCAACTTTTATTTCGTCTCAAAACTTATGAACACACGAGGTAGCGCGAGTGAGTGTGATGTCAGATGTGCATCAAATCTACAGATGTTTCGTCCTAAAATATGTAAACTTCAATAATCTATATCTCAGTCATTTATTGATGGATTTCAAAATTTTTTTCGGCCACTGATTAGTTTTGATCTATTTTTTAAGACTAGTAAGGTAAATATACTATTTTCTATTTTTTTAAACTTTTTCATTTTTCCATACAAACAAAATTAATGTCATTGAAAAAAAAATTAAATACAAATAAATTCAGTATTTTCTGATTTTTTCCTTTGTATACTCACTATTACCTAGCTGATTACAAAATTTGAACTTTCTAGGTCATCTGGAAGTGGGTTAGGTTTTGTATATGTCTATAAGTCAGTCAGTCTTAAAAATTGCGATTTTTGGATATTAATATCTACGCAACTGTTTAATCTGTATTTATGAAATTTAAGGTTCTTGTTTATCTTGAGGTCCTCTTGATATGTACCAAATTTGGTTTATTTAACTTAAATAGTTTTCGAGTTATAAGGGGGTGAAAAGTGGCTCGAAATGGTTCGTGTAAATATACACACGGCTGCTGCTCGCCAGTTCTCTTCGCTTGAACTCGGCTTGACACGCTGCCGCGTGTCTAGATGTATAATTTCAGCATCGTGTACATTTTATATGACAATATGCAGAATGTGTCCGATTGACTTTCTTTAGGAAAGACAACGTAAAAAATACAATAACGGTAGATTTACATGAAACGAACATAGAGCTAGAACTAGAGCTAGAGCATCCTTTCGTTATATTTTAGTGTAAACGAAAACTCGTATTCAGTATTAGAACATTGCATAGAATCTTTTCGAACTCACTAAAAACAACGAAAGAATGCTTTACGCGTGTTTACAATAAATTAATTTGACAAAACGGGGGTAGAATGGGCATTCGCTCGTCTGATGTAAATCGACCCTTACAGGAACTTTTAAATAAAAAGAAATATAACTCACCTCGATTGTAAGGGGCCATTTGCAATGGGTCCCCGAATGCTATCCATGCGAGCTCTCTTTGGCAGCATCTTGCGTTTGTCCATTTAAAGCGGCAGAGCCGCTTTAATATCCGCTTCGCAGCGCGTCACCTGTAATTGACAACATTACTAATTAATTACACATTACAAGTTAATAATCTTAAATATATAAAACATCTTTTAATTACGTAATAACTACGCTTCAAAGGTCTAGTTTAAATAACAAATTAAGCATTTGTGTAACCTTGTTTAACGATGCAATGTTATACATATAGTTTTATAAAATATTATAATATGAGTAAAGACCGATGCGATTATTATAATGAGTCATTAAATGCACACGAATCAAACATTGCGCACCTTGCACGTTTTGCATTAGACAGCGGTCATCATTATTCTAACGGAAGCCGTTAACTTTAATTAGCTGACCGCACAATTTTATATATTGAACGAGGCAATATAATAACAATATAGACAAAAGCAAAGTCATCAAAAAATAAATGATTGCTAGAATCGCCTAAAAACCATTCATGTAGTGAATAAATGAATAATTACGTACGAAACTTTATTATTTTTAAACGACGGTAAGCCATGGGTTCAACAATAAGTACCTACAACCATAATGTGATATTCGTGTAAGCCAATTAACATGCCATATATACCACCTTTTAGCAGGTGTTAATGCCATTTAAATCGTCTTTACCACTACCTGTTAACAAATCGATAAAATACCGATACACGTTTATAAATGTACCTATTTATATCTACTGACGGTATTTTTAAGGCTTTATTATCGATTAGTTAAACGCACATTTCGATTTAATAAATAGATAACAATGCGTGAAGTTTTTAAGATTAAAGGGCCTAGGTAAAGATCTACCAAGTTTATGTGACTGATTTTGAATTGATCAAGAAACACAACAGTGATAGAAAAACAGAGACAAAACCTCCTAAAAGAATCCTTCCGGAATAAGAAATAACATCCTCCATCTAAAGAACTTTTCAAACAATGCTCGAAGATGAATCGAAACCCTTAAATCTAAAATAACACATCATTTAATTAATAAAGGATTTAAAAATGCCATTATTCTAATCTCACGACAACTTCCATTGACAACAAAAATAAATAAATCATAAATTCACAAAGTTAACCATCCTCCACTGTTCATTCCTTACCAACATATTCAAAATAGCCCCTTATCAACAACACATCTACAACCATCTTAAAATCAATTATCAATGCAACACAACATAATCACAAGAACGTATTCGATAATTGCTCGCTCCGCACCGCCACGTTGTCTGCGAGAGTTGGCGGCGAGCCAGCAGTGGATAATCGCCGGGCAAAACGTTATAGCAAAGTTGAGCCACTGGCTCGAGCACCTTATAAGTTGAAGGTAAACGTCATAGGCGCCCGGCAGATAGTGCGAGCAGCGCAAAGCATAAGCTAAGCCGTTGCAGTGGCCTGATAACCTTTAAAGGCTTAACAGAGTGAGCGTTACGGTATTTACATAGTAATGTGTATTTGATAACTTTGCGAATGTTTATAGCGAAATATATTAAAAGTAGAAAAGTGCAAACATAGATAAGAACACCCAAAATATCACTTAGGTAGGTATAGGAAAGAAAAACGTGCAATAAGATGTTAAAATTATCTTCACTATAATACAAACTTGGCAAAAGTTATTCAAATCTCGTAAAATGCATAGAAAGGTCGTCTTATTTTTGAAATGTAACTTGTTAAATGTTACCTCTTATTTGATATTCATGTGCATATGCGTATAATTTAAAAATTTATAGATAAAATATTCCTCGCATTATAGTACCAGATTAATTCTGTCTACATTCAAATTAAGCAAAATATCAATCGATAAGCGATTTACCGACAATAGTTTAAGGTCAAACAAAACCGGTATAATATACAACATCAAAATAATTTTCAGTATGAACACATAACTAAATCCTACTAACAGTAACAAATAATAATAATTGAAATTTTCTTCAGATTTGCATAAAATTATTGAAAAAAAAAATTTGATAGTATAGTTAATTTCTGGGACTGTCTGGGATTTTAAATCCCTTGTTAACCTAATAACGACATATTGAACCATCCCTTACTAATGAGAACGTGTAACGTTAGAACCAGCACAGTTACGACCATACAAAATGCAGTTTCATTTTCCCAGTAGGTTCCATACACCCTTGCAGTTACATAATACGCTTCGATTGTCATATCACTCATGACTCAACGCCGCATTCGCTTGATTTGCTTACGAGCTCAGTCTCGCGTTCGAGTAACCTTTGTTTTAATCCACTTCACTACATTAGTAGGCCACTTTCAGACTGCAGCTTATGAAGTGTAAGTGCTGATTTACACAGGGTCAGTAACTGACTACAAATTCGAGGCAAATCAGTGCTGACCCGAAAAAAAACCCTGTGTAAACAGATTTGAAGTCAGTACACAGGCTTGAAGTCTATGTAAACAGTTAAAGTCAGTCGCGGCGCCGAAATTCGACTTGTCTACTGACCCTGTGTAAATCAGCACTAAAGCACAATAGAGTTGAAGGAACGTAACTTCGTTTTGGTGATAGAAATTATAACATAAACAAAACGTAATTCTTTTATACTTTTAATATATAAACGCAAAATATTAAAAAATTAAAGCTTAGCGAAGAATTATTTCTGTTTACAATTGAAACTAGTTTTCAAGTAAATGAGTATTAACAATGTTTACTAAACTAACCCCGATATTAAGTTGACCAGACACCTCGTAACCCATAAATGGCATATTTTATTTTAGCATTAGCCCAAGTGCTATACAAAATATGTTTTTCTTTATTTCAACCTTTACCTTAAACTTTCCTCGTATGTAGGACGACTATATACAATGTCTGGATACGACATTTTTCCGCGTTTAATAACACAATTATTATTTATCTCCCAAGTACCTTATTGATTATTAGTAACGACACAAGTCAAATACATACATCGATAGTTAATACTTCAATCTACACTACGCTCGGTTAACTCTCAAAGTGCATAATATATTTTTGGTATTATAATAAATGCAAAACAACTAACCATTAACATAAGACACTTGTATGTATTTGCCAAACGCTTCGCATTACCGTACGTATGCATCAATCTTAATTTTGTATATTATTAACATAATTTGAATAATCCTATCCTACTCATATTATAAATGCGAAAGTTTATGTTTGTACGTTTGTTACTCTTTCACGCAAATACTACTGAACCGATTACAATGAAATTTAGCACACACTTGGATTAACACATAGGATAGGTTTTATCCCGGAAATCCCACGGAAACGCTAACTATGCGGGTTTATCTTTTAAAACGCGGGCGAAGCCGCGGGCGGAAAGCTAGTTTGTAATACGTTAAACAAACAGATAAACTAGATTCATATAGCTTCGTTTTCAACTCGACAACGCTGTCATTACGTAAACATATTTCTCGCACAATAATTACAATTAATGAATGAATTCGTAAACATATTTCTCGCACAATAATTACAATTAATGAATGAATAAACGGTACGATAATCTCATTAATATTGAAGGACGCAACAACAGCTAATTACAGAGATAATTGAAAGCTTCAGTAATGAGAGTTAATGCGTATGATTAGTTATACAGACAAGAGTTAAATAACAAGCAAAATACCTAGTTAATTATGAGACTGGCCGATTCATACAAAAACATGACTCATGAAGATGTATGATGTGAAGATGTCTTTTGCTTTTTCATGAAAAAGCAATTTAGAAGAAATTTTATGTTTGAAACTAGGGAACAACTAAAGAAAGTCTCTGACCCTGCCCTGCCCCTTACCTCAGATAGTTATAAATTTTTAGTTCCAAATAAAAAAATGGACATAATACATCCATATCAAACAATCCAATCACCAAATCGTGTCAATTATTAATCTAAGGCAAACGAAGCGCTCCAAAGCGCGCTAAAAGATTTACAGAACGCAAAATTATGAACATTTTTTCTACTTCTACGCAAAACACGATACATGTTCTTACCCTATAATACAAGAAAACGATGCCCTAATACTGCATAGCCTAGCTAAATCAAACATTCATACCAAAACTTGCTCTACTACAAAAAAAAAATCCTTTCTCAATGTAAAACAAACCAAAGCAAAAGAAAGTCATTGCCGCGCGCAAACACGCAAATAAAACGCAATAAAAAGCGCCACAACGACTCAGCTAACGAATATAATGACTGATGACGTAAAGTACACACGTAGGTAGGTAGGTAGGTAGGTACAAAACTGTTTTACTCACAATTTCAATGTCATTAGGGTTGTTGTTGGCAAATCGCTCGTAACGATCTCGACGCGTTCATTTTACCTGCAAACAAAAACGGCTATTAAGTTACGTGAGCATGCTTGCGGAAAGTTACTTAAATAAATCGCGCAAATATTATAAACGTGTTTTTGCGCTTACATTTTTGTTACCTAAACCAACAATGTTACATTTTGATGGCTTTTGCCCATGGAAAGTAAATTAACAAAGCATTTTAATACTCTGTCCATAGTGATCAAAAGTAAAAGTTTATAAAAACATACTAAGATATAACTTATTGTTAAAAACTGCAGAAAATGTTTAAAACTATGGGATCTTGGCAATAAATAAAAACCAAGAACTGACCTACAAACACACGGAACTAAAGGATCGTAGATAGGCGAGTATTCGTCAAAAGAATTACTCATCCTCATAAATACAACATAATAGAAGACATAAACAGCGTATCATCAACCTGTATGTACATCACCTGTATGTGCAGAAACAAACAAACAGGTGTGAAATATATATCTTATGCATGTTTAAGAGTTAAGACTATATTATGTATGTATTTACTGTATAGAGTATAGACTATTAAAGCGAAGCTAACTAGGAAACTTAGTACCACTGCATATTTCGTCTAACTCTTGTATCACTTCCATAGATTTTAATCTTTTGAAAAATAACTCTCAATAACGATTTAGTTACC
Organism: Colias croceus; assembly: GCF_905220415.1. Lineage (NCBI taxonomy): Eukaryota > Metazoa > Arthropoda > Insecta > Lepidoptera > Pieridae > Colias > Colias croceus. The sequence goes on from NC_059560.1 coordinate 7,016,895, forward strand.
GACAGTTTGCAATCTCAAATAAATTACGGCAACACATCTAAGTATACTAATATTATAAAGCTGAAGAGTTTGTTTGTTTGTTTGAACGCGCTAATCACGGGAACTACTGGTCCGATTTGAAAAATTCTTTCGGTGTTAGATAGCTCATTTATCGAGGAAGGCTATAGGCTATATATTATCACGCTACGACCAACGGGACGGGAACCACGGGGGTGAAACCGCGCGGAGCAGCTAGTATAGATATAATATATAGAAAACATAACATACATTATATATAATATATAATGTAGACTAGTTATAAATACCACCATCATACGTGAGTTTCTACACAATCAATAAGAAAACAAATATAACAATAGCCTCGCACGTATGTTGGTACATATAATGAAGGCAAGGTCACGATTAAATTATTCATATTATGATACTTTTATTCACGTACAAAATGATGCTCTACTTCAAGACTGACGCTAAGCGGATGAAAAGATATATTTTTTTAACTGAGTAACTAATAAATAAAAGTATAATAAATAACAGTAAATGTACAGAATATTATCTAATTGCATATATACATATATACATATGTACATACATAATACACATATTATGTATGTACATAATATGTATAAACGCAAACTTATGCTTGTTGATAATTTTATCAACTTTATATGGTAGGCTTTGATTAACTAACTACTATTATTTGCTATATATACCGTTTTACGAAAAAGGGCATTCCAAATTAGATTTAAGGGTCACACAACTTCTTCAAATAAAAATGGAGAATACAAAATTATTTATATAAAACAAACACCTATACCATATCACTAAGTATAGCAGTTACTAAGAAGTTTCCAAATCACGTTTCAACTATAACCTTTACCTCTCTACTATTAATCTATGTAGATATGTATTACAATTTACTCTCGAGTCTCGTAACCTCTGAAGCCGAATGAAAGTAATCAAGTATTAACAATACCGGGGTTTAATTAATTTACCAAATTATACCTACATTTCAAACGTTTACATAACCTACATAGATTTATTGGGTACATTTCTATTATATTGTCATTGTGTTTGTAACCAAACTGGCTTGATCGATTTTTATATTATTTTTATATAAAGGTATTCGGTAAATACAAGCATAGGTCATAAACTACATAGTAAACTTTATGTTATATTATGTACATTATTCCCTGAACGACAAGGGTATCCGGGCAGTAATTTTGTCGGGTCAACTAGTATAATCTATACTAATATTATAAAGCTGAAGAGTTTGTTTGTTTGTTTGTTTGAACGCACTAATCTCGGGAACTACTGGTCCCATTTGAAAAATTCTTTCGGTGTTAGATAGCCTCGAGGAAGGTTATAGGCATCACGTATTATATCCCGTAGGTATTTCATCACGCTACGGGCAGCAGGAGTGGAGCATGGGGGTGAAACCGCGCGGAGCAGCTAGTAAAGCATATTCAGGCTACGATTTCATATGAATATTTGATTGTAATGTAGAGTGGAGACAGCTTCAAAATAAACACAATATATTTTTACCCAATAAAAAAGATATTTCATTATAAACACTGTATATTTCAAGGTTTACCAACCGTTTATAATGGTTACCTACGTATAATTTTATTGAATAAACAAATATTTTGTAAATAAAAAATCAAAGGGTAAACGATATATAGGTCACAATGAGTCGAGCCATAAAGCCTATTCATAAAGCTAATTAGAAATTGAGCAAAGAGTGAATAGTTACATAGATAGATGTAGTCATTTTACGGCAAAAAAGTTACACTGTAGTTTACCCTGGTTCACTGATACTTTGTTAAAATTGTTTTGTGTTGAAGTAAATAACATAGTTGAATTTGAATCTTTACAATTTACAAGTAGTATTGAAGTAACATATGGTAGGAACTCCTTTTTTATTTAGGAACGAAAAAAAAATTAGCACGTACTTTTTCATTATTTCGCGCCGTGATTAATTGCATGACCTTTCGAAAAACCTCGAAAATGTATAGCAATTTGTTTCATTCATTAACCTAGTAGGTAGATACCAACCTACAAAACTGTATTGAACATGTTTTTAAAAAGTCCGGTTCAGAGTGAACGCTTTATTCAGTTTATATCATAGCATGTAGATTGTAGGTCAATGCCAACGTAGCAGCCGGCTTTTTAAATTTACAAATTATGAAGGTTTTACGTTCATTATTAAGACGATACACAAAAAAAAAATCCACTGCTTGGTGGGCGGAGTCTAATAGCTCGCTATCGCGAACGCGGGCGTGCGCGAAGTCATTCTTGCAAACTCGCCGCGCTGCCGCTGGCCGACTCGGGACAAACATGTATGGAGTCGTCATACAGCTATAATATTGTTATACATATATATTTAATTGGACTGAACACTCCTGTGGGATAAAACAGGATTCACGGTATAACCTAATTCCACGCGGGCAAAGCCGCGGTCGGAATGATATTTTTTTAAATAAAATAATTATTTAAAAAAAAACACACAAAATATATTCACGCAAGTATTTATTTTTTGCACTCTATTATAATGGTAATTATTCAACAAATAATCAAAATAAAATAGCCAGAACAAAAATAGGCCCTGGTAGGGTAGGTAGGCAGGTACAGCAATGTGAGACGAATACTGGCTTATATTTTATACCAATAATAATGTATTATAAACATTAAATTAAGTTTACTTTCTAACAACAAAAATACATAATTTTAGCTAATGTGAAAACGAATCGACCAATCATCCCACAACAATGAAATGTGCACACAAATATTCATCCAAATCGGTTCATGTGATTAGGAGGAGTGACTGCAGCGCCACCTTCCGGGCCCAATTGTGTTTCCAGATCACCCAGGAACTCAATTTAATATACACAAAATTTTTCGAAAAACTTTCACATTACTATGTAAATATGAATATAAACCTGTTTAGTACTAAGCAATTTCCCGCACAGGTGTAGTAAGTATAAATGAAATAAATATCAACATCAAATTCTTTATACAACATACGTATCTACCACCTACTAAGAAATGTAATTCTTGAATTTTTTTCGTATTTTTTTTAAATATAATACTACTCCAATGAGCTCCTGTTCCATATTACGTCCACCATACTTCCACTAAGTTCACCATGATTTTTTATTTCTTTGCACTTTGTTGCTTTTTGCTAAAAATGGAATCATGCGATAAAACCAGTAGAGCGTTGATAACATAAATTTTTGACTGAATGAAGGTGCTTACGAAGGAGTGGGTTCACATTGTGAACAATTAGTGGGTTTATTTTCCTTCTGGATTCCGGATTTCTGAAAAGATTATCTATGCTATAAATTAAAAAATCTTACACATTCGTTATGTACTTAAAACAGGGGTACATATCAAACATCGTCTATAATACAAATATCATCAAATTTAAAATAAAACCAACTTACTTAACATTAATTTGTTCCAATTGTAAGCATTCTTTTTCCTCCAACCTTTATGTTTCTTCTTCTTATTTTCTTTATTGTCCCCATTTGTCTTATCGTGTTGTCACCCTTTGTTACGATTGCGCGACTCGAAGACAAGCGACACAAGTTCCCCGTGTGACGGCCGTAGCGGGAATGACTCGTCACTCGTGCACCGATCGGGGTAGGAAGGTACAGGACGGCTCTCGCTAGATTGGCTGGTCGCGCGCTAATTTCAAGTATTTCTTGTTTATTTCAAAACCATCGCATATTTCAAAATTCTAACTCGGTAGACGTATAGGTTGTATATTTTATAGTTAATATCCAAAAAGTCGTAACTTTACGTTTGTTATTTTGAAGATGCCAGAGATTTAAAAAAAATAACAATGAGAACTTTGTATTTTTTTTCTATCGAGAAAATATCATGGAATCATGTTTCTAAAACGGTACACGTATTGTGTTACTATTGAACTTTCTTGTCAAGAATTTTCATCACGACAACTTTAATAATATAAAAATGACGAAGGTTTAAAAAGGGCCGTAAATGTTAGAAAAATTAATTCATCACCTTAAAAATGAGCTATTACTTTTTTGTGGTTATTTATTTATAAGTATCTCTAGTAATAAAATTGTTCTAGTCATACATATTAACACAGCCAACTTAATTCAGATAATAATATTATTATCGACTGGCTAACGTTACAATATACATACAAAGCTATGTATGAGTACATATTATTTATTTATACATCCATACTAATATTATAAATGCGAAAGTAACTCTGTCTGTCTGTCTGTCTGTTACTCAATCACGCCTAAACTACTGAACCAATTTGCATGAAATTTGGTATGGAGATATTTTGATACCCGAGAAAGGACATACGCTACCTTTTATTGCGAAATATGTACCACGGGCGAAGCCGGGGCGAACCACTAGTAACTAATATAGCAGAATATGCATGTAGTTACTAAAAAGCTCATCCATCGGCCACACTAATAGGATCCATTTTATTCTATGTTAAAGTTTGTACTTTAAGGCCTGAATCGGGTAGAATCCCCTTTTGATACCAAAAATTAACTCTAGTTATAACCGTTTTTCTTCTTAGATTCTTTACGTACATATCTAAAAAAAATGTATATTATAGTTTCGAATATGATAAAGGGCATGGTTGTTTTAATTTGTTTATTTTACAATCAGGTTTTTTGGAAAAAAATCATGAACTGAGGTCGATTTTTGTACTTTAAACCAAAACGCTAAGTCAATATAATGTCAATTATGGTAGTGTTATTACAGTGTGTTTATGAAATTGAAACACAGGGCATGGTTGTTTTAAATTTTGATTCAATATCCAAATATCTTTTTAAATAATTTTTATACCTACTTTTACTACGATAGATTCGCGCCGGTCCCCCGATTCCGCCTAGTAAATCGTCGCCAAGGTCGCTAGCCCCTATTAACGCCGTAACATACATATTATATAACGCCCTCTGATATAACAGTAGAAAGACGCGAATAAAATATTCATATTCACGACTGAGCTACATGTTAATTTAGAAAATACAAGAGATAGAAGACCTAATTACACTTAAATCCATTATTTACAACTAGAATACCTCCCATACTACAAACAAACTCAATTATTCAATCACTAGATCATAGATGGCGACATCTACCTACCTTCTGTACGTAAGCATCATAAAAACGATACAAAACGACGATAGCAAAAAAAACCGTAATACACCAAATTACGCGATGAGTAATATACCAAACGACGCCATACTTTTTATATTAAATCTTAAACGATTTGCAAACAATATTCGCTCGTCTAGTACGTAAGAACTTTGTTTATTCGGTTGCTAACTGCATAGTCATCACGACCATCACACACACAATAATGTTATTACTCACACTTAGAAAAACAGTGATAGATATGTATCTATAAGTATGATGGCTTTGTAACTTTGTATTTATTATACGTATTACAGAATTATAAATGTAAAATGATTTGATTTATTCACTTGAGCTCTAAATGTGATTCATGGGATTATAACAAAAATGATAACGAGTTTATATTGGTTTGAGAGCGATATTTAGTCAATGAATTTTGGCTCTCTGTAAGCTTATCTATTTTATATGCTTAATAAATGATTATCCAAAATAAAACATTAAAGATGTTTTTGCTATTGTATAGTGTAACCCATACTTATAATAAATACTGAAATTGTTACAATTTATAAATGTATGTTTAAAGTTCTCCCTTCATTTGATAATTACATACACAATACATGTTTAATTTACTTTAGTTCAACAAAGACTTAATATACACATTTCAAGCATTAACAATATATTCCCTAGGTAATAACTTCAAATGTCACATAATACAAAGGAAACGAGATCCTTGCAAAAACCTATTTTCGTGATCTTTGACCTCTGACATCTTGTGTGACATAATTTGAGTAGGAACAATATTATGAGACTTATGAGCTAGCAAATAATACAATGTGCAAATACTAAAACAAAATGATGTAAGTAACGTAACTGCGAACGTACGAGATAAATTACATTTTTTTTGTAAATAGGTACCTATAACCTACCTCATTAAAATAAAGAATTAAACAGTTCATAGCTTTCCTTCCATTTGATTTATCAAATTTCGTCGATAAATGGATTATCTAACAGTGAAATATTTTTTTCAAATCGGACCCGTGGTTTCTGAGATTTGGGTGATCAAGCAAACAAACAAACTCTTCGTCTTTATAATATTAGAATAGGATTAAACGGAAGTAGATTGTCGAACAAAAGCTTAATTATCATTTAGCAGGTACAATTCGTATTATATTATATAGACATTAAAGTCCTGCAATGACAAAAACAAGTCCAGATACAATATTTTAGCTATATCAAAACTAGCAAACATCCGCATCGTCGTGTTCAATAACTATTCAGTAATCAGTATTCGCGCGTTTCTAAGCGGTAAATAAACGTATAAATAAATCGAGTGCGGTAACAACTACGCGATTATATGAATAACAAACAATAATGAGAGAGCATTATGAAAATATGTATTTTATTTCGATTTCAATTAAAAGCCGCGTTGATGATATAATTAAACAGTAGTTATTTTTAACTTTAATTATTTGTGATCGATTAGTGTTCATAAAACCACGGCTGTACGATGAAGGCAGTGTATCAATTAGCATTGCGTCGAATAATAAAGGTCTTAATTTTATGGTTTATTGATTGTTTATTGATAAAATATAAATGACAATCAATAAAAGAGATCCTATTCATAAACTCAAATTTACTAATATCGAAACATCTCAAGCAGTAAATATTGCAGTAATTATATAATTTTGCACGAAACTACACAGTGAATTAGCGCCCCAATTTTGCGTTTCTACAAATTCATTTCACCCGTCACTTTACCCTATAAAATTATCCATTAACGTTAGACTTATAGTCTAACCAAACGAACACCCACCCCGGCGAGCGGTAGGTGCGACGTTCCACCAAACTTACTTAGGATTTCGTTATCATTTCGCTTGCACTTCGATTTCCCCGTGGAATTCAGAGTACACGTTGACCAATCAAGTATTCCGACTACGACCGAGTTTCGACCCTCCGGGGCGGTTCAAACATTGCACAAACAGAATTCAATTTAGCTGAGAAGCTGCAAGTCTTGACACAGTTATATAAGTGAGATTAGCGAGATCTTTGTATAGATTATTGTTGATACGTGTGTGATAATACGTTAGTTTTGTAGGTCAAGCTCGTAACCTAGTAAGTACGTAATTAACATCTGCTTCACACAATATCGATAGCATACTGCATAATAAATTTTACAGGATTGTGCGGTTAAGTCAAATGAGTGGGTCTTATAATCGTCTTTACTCTACTTAATATAATTTACTAATCTCATGAAGGTTCCTTAATCCCATTTTAGATTTAGGCAATTAATTGTTGTGAATATTTAACGAGAGTACGTATTACTTGTCGAAAACAAATACGATGGATTAAACTTTATAAAGTTTACTTCAGTAATAACTATCACACATAGCTATTTCTGAACATGTTTTTTATAAATTATTTTCAATCATTTAAAAATACGTATTTAGATACTTTAATTCCTCAACCAATTTAAAAATGAATAGTGTAAGAAGTGCTTAGAGTTTACACGTGCGTGGGTCGCGTTTGAAACCACGTGGAGAGCTTTAATATTATTTCTGCAGAAAAGCAATATTTCTATACGAATTCTGGGCAACATTTACGAAAATGTTCTTTCCTAGAAAATTTGTTATTTTTATGTATTAAAATTACTAAATTTATTGGAAAATCCTATTAGCCCTTCAGACGAAGTAAAATCAGTTAAAAAAAATTATTACATATTTGCATCAAATATATCATTTATAGCGTTCTTATGCACTTGTAATATTCCTACTCATACTGAACGCACCTACCTACACATTTAATAATCATTAAACAACAATAAACATATTACATACATACCAACGTTGTTGTGACGTAATCGAACCGAGATCACCGATCCATCGGCGCACCGGCATCGACTTGTCCGGCGCCGGCGCCGCTCGGGACGCGCGCGCACACGCACACGCGCACACACACCGACGCGCACACACACAGCACCGTCACACACTAGTTACACTAGTTTACACTGCACTTGGCACACACACACGTTTAATGGCTGCGCACACGATCACAACGCGACACCTGTAACAAAGAAACGTATCTGGTGAGTGTAATGTCATTGAATATGTTGCGCTATTTATTTATAGGATATTTGTATGAAACGTGCAAATAATGGTTTATGTAAGTTTAGCCGGCACATGATTATACGCCTCGAGCGGCTCAGCCCTGACTCACCGATCGCCGGTGTCTGACTAACGAGGTATACGTGCCTACTCATTAAAATGTAACGACAGAAATATTTCATTGGAACTATGTGAAACTATTTGTGAATTCGTTACTTATTTATTCATACAAATAAAAATGTCTTCGGGCCGAGTAAGGAGACTTATAAGGTAAATAAAAAAGATCTAATTTCGGATCTTCATTTTTATAACTTTCATTACAATGACTGAATTCTGGCGTTCAATATAATTTCTTTCATGAAACGCCCTTGGCACTGAACTTCATATTATTATCAAACAAAATATAAATTGGATAGTCCGAGCGTTGGCGCGCGGGTAATTTATATTTATAATTTATACACAATAATAGCGACGACGAAATACACGACACATCGAGTAGAATGAACATTGAACACGTCAAATTAATTGTAATATAAATGTCTGTTTCGTTTCATTTATTTCATTTGCGTACGCAGAAAGTTATCACTTTACTCACAATAAAGTGTTCAGAGCTGAAAATGAACTTCACTAACTTAAATCTTACTTATTTAATTTTACTAAGTATAACTTCACACATATTTATTAACGAGATCGTAAAACGTTTACAACAAAAATAAAACGCTTCAAACTCAATCAGTTTACACAGCGAAAAATGCAACTCAATTGCAAAACGCAATCGATAGTCACATTTCATTTTGTACAAACTTCAAACGTCCTAGTAATTCAGAGCAATCCAAGAGAAAATACAACAAAAGAGAGGAAAAAAAGCACGGAAACATCGAGCCCCCTCCATCAACTCGGCTAACTGTTGACCTACTTATATTTCGCTCGCGTATCGCACGTGTGTGTGTGTGCGTGTACATACAAACACACACACGCACCAAACTGCTGCACGTTTTGAACTCAAATTGCATCACGTATAACATAATTGCAAACGTGCTTTTTATGTTTTTATTTACAGCTGAAATAACGAATTTATTGTTGGTGGTAACGCTTAAAAATGCGGATGTATTTTTTTGATGTATCGCGATGATTTAAGTGTAATGTTTGTATGAACGATGTGTTTACGTTTCAAAAACACTGAGTTATAATGAATCTGAATGCTAAACGGTTTCAGATAAATATATAGACAACAAAATAAGTTTAGACATTATATCTACAATTTAAAAGTCAACTAAACATACAAAAAAAATTGTATTTGAGAGAAGGCTGACAATTTTTTTCATGAATAACAATATGATGATGGGGATTATTTAAGTTATGCTACCTAGTACCTACTAATCCATATATAAATCGATACATACACTTACAAGTTACAAATACCCAACTCATAAAACGAAACCAACAAACAAACATTGTACAGGAAGACCTCGACAGCTCTTCGCGTTTGTGAATCAACAAAAAGGCAAAACCGCCGAACAATACAATGGCGCGCTGCGGGCTAAACTTTTAATTGAAAGCCTCCCATTGATCAGAGCGCGGCCGAAATGTAGCCGAGACTCGCGTCTGCGACAACTTCGTTTGCCAATAGTAATTAATTATTGTTGCAGACTTTCTACAATTATTGTTTCATCACTTCTTACTGCAAGTGCTTCCAATTTTCTTTTTCTAGTTTTCAAATTGTATCGAGAACACGATATGTTCTTATAATAATGTTGTTCTACCTTAATTTCAATATAATATGTAGTAAAGTGTGTACAAGTTGTCAATACATAATATCATCAACCGTACTCATTATTATAATAAACAATTATTACCTCAATAAGGGCACCTGTTACTTGGTTACCTTCGATCGAAGGCAAAATGAATTACATAGCAATGTAATAAACATTAACTCATATACAGACAAATATACGAATCTCACAACTTACTTCTAAGATTAGTTATCAAAAGCAAAACTTCAAACTAATTCAGGAATTACTTGCTCGCATAAGTTTCAAAATAAATAATCGAATAACCCCATTTCACTACTTCGATCTAGCTCATTGAAATACAACAAATAAATCCACAGTCCATTTTTGTTGCAATCCGTTCCGCGCAAAGCTATCGTGACCCGCTAATGCACTAATGCAGTTCCGATAAAACATTACAATTTCAATTAAGATTATATCTTTTGTACATTGTCGTCGAATATAGAAATACAGTGAAAGGAAATGTATATTCGAACATACATTTTCTATTAATAAATTAATGTGATTATAAGTTTCCGATGCGCGTGTCGTGTTGAATGAAACCGGTGCCATTAAGCGACCTCAATATAATAATATTCAAGATGTGCAGTCTATTTTTAAAGATAGCTAAATATCGCCGTGATTTTAAGATTTAAATAATTTAATTTGAAGACGCTTAAAAAGTTAAAATATTGAATACAATTATAACCAACCATATCTCTTGGTCTATCTAGCGATCCACTTCTAGGCGACACAAAATATCTGACTTCGTAACATCAACGCTAACAAAAATGCCTAGATGCAGAATATTAATAAATCCATTTCTCAATTCTACAATCGCTATCATTTCACAAAGCTTCAAATTATCAGATCAGCCATTCTCTCGTCCAATACGAGCCAACTATTCTCAAATATCGAATATCCAATATGAGGAATCCATTTAAAACGTTGAGATAAAAGATCCCACGTCTCCGAATGCCAATTCTCAGATTTGCGGCATGACGATATCTATTTAATTAACGCCGAAGACCGCTCTTATCGCTTTAACTGCTCCAAGACGATTTTCCGAGAATAATATGAGCTTAGAATGTACGAGACATTACATAGATTGTAGTTACGTACCTACATTACGTATTTACTCACTTATCTTGTAACGAACGTAGTAAATGAATACAATTATCACGAAATATGTGATTTTATTGTATTACAGCTTTATTACTGCAATTGGGCTCTGTGAGTAATGTGTTACAAACTTTTTACTTTATATACATGTAATTATTTTTCCTTCAACTCGAATCCTCACAAAACTACCTATTGAATTTCAAGATACATACCTAAACAAAATTGATTGATTCATTATTATAACGATACTAATAATGTAAGTTCAAACCGAAGTGGTGGACATAAGATAGTAAAGATTGTACCACTTATCTATGCCATCATTTAGTATTATCACTGTGTACAGTAATTATTAATTCATTCTACGAATACCACGAATCGTTATATCCGTTGTACTATCATACTTTAGCATCTCTTATCCATACTAATATTATAAATGCGAAAGTAACTCTGTCTGTCTGTCTGTCTGTTACTCAATCACGCCTAAACTACTGAACCAATTTACATGAAATTTGGTATGGAGATATTTTGATACCCGAGAAAGGACATAGGCTACTTTTTATCCCGGGAAAATAACGCAATCCCGGAAATCCCACGGGAACGGGAACTATGGGTTTTTCTCTGACAACGCGGGCGAAGCCGCGGGCGGAAAGCTTAGTTTCCAATAATAAACTGATAACAATCAACAATCCAAAACTTTAACTTTACAATATCCTTACAAAAAGGTACGAATACCGTATATTTCAACATACTTGTTAAGGGGGGTTAGGCGGTCAGCGAAAATTCAGCTATTCGGGCCTGAGGTAAGCGGTGAGGGGGTCCGCGTTTAGTATGGAATCAACGTGCTCGAAACTAAAAATCGTAAGCGCCATTCACATTTTTATCAAAAAGTGAATGAAAATATTTAGTATTTTCTAAATCTAAAACAGTCAGGAAATCGAGAAGGTAAATGCCTATGTACTAGTGATTTTATACGAATTATTATCGTAAAATACGGTTTTAATGAGCATTTATATGATATTTTAGAGGTAACTTCAGGATTTTTTTTTATCGAGCAAAATTTTTCCAATCGTGTTTTGGAAACAGTCATCCCATCACACATACGTTCTGTAATACATATTAGAAATTTCAGTGCGAAAAAACCTCAATATTTTCAATTATAGCTCATAGAAAACAGTCCATTTTTCCGTGTTCACCTACTAAGGGCCCTTAACATTTTTCTGAATTTCGTTCAACTATGTTCGTGAATAGCTCAATTTTATTCTATCCCATTAACATGGGATGAGAAATTTTTATGATAAGTTCCGTTGAATATTCCTTTGCAATATATCCATCTAAAGACTTTCAGTATCCAAGTAGATAGTAGATAAAAAAGGTTTTCCATCGCGCCGTCCACTTGTATCACAGTAGGGCGCTTGGCGAGGACGCTTGGATATAGGGTTGTCAACAAAGCATTTTTTGAGTAGAAAAATAAAGATTACAACTTCCCTGGCATAATGCGAGGTTTTAAATCAACTTCTGTTTATAAAACATAATAAGATATGATCAGATTTAAAAATAAGCCTCTAATCTCAACATAACAACAAAACGTACGAAAACTCAGTTCAAACATTTGCACCCACGAACTTCCCTATACAGTTTGTAGGTAAGTTCGCATTTCTATTTAAAATTCACATAAAACTAGGTTACGTTCGTGTTTCAAACCATCGATAACCGCCATTTCTTTTCAGCCATAAAACTTGCGAGTGGCAGCCCTGCCGGGAGACTCAATAACTCGTTACGCCGAGGTCAACGTCCTATCGATTGCGCGACCCTGCTAGCTAGCGATCTTCGGTAGCCACTAGCCACTATTATTTTCGCTGACGTGGCCAACTTATCTTGTAACTTTATAACTTTCCAAGCTGTCACTGCGTATACACAGCTTAAATATATTTTCTACTTGAACGGAACTATCTATTACTGTTACGTTAATAGCCAGCGAACATTATGTTTTAACTTAACTTAGTTGTTTTACGTAAGAATAAACTTGGGTACTTTATCGCAGACAAGACTATGGATTCTTAGTTAATGAAGATTGTTTACTGTATTTACTTACACAAATATGAAATATTAAAAAAGCCTGTTCAAATATTCCTACTTATTATGCGACGATACAATACTTTCCTAATAGGCTTTTATTTGACTTTCTACATTGGTGACGATTAATAAATAGCTTCCATTTCTCTTTGTGACAATTCAGCAGTTGTGACCGATAAATCCTTTCTCTTTTAATCTCTAAATTCAAACAAATATGCCTATCGCAGCTTCACTATCTGCACCCATACATCATACAGATCCAAATATACAGCACACAAATATAACTACATACATAGCACGAGTGCTGATTTCATGAATATTCATTAAGCCAAGTTCAAACATGGCTAGCGTTGATGGATGAAGGCGGTTATTAGTTCACGCCAGTCGAATGTATAATGTGGGAATTGTGTGTTTGTCCACGTTGCATGATGCGTTATAGTCATAGTCATGAGGTTCAATTCTCGTATGCAACAAGGATTGACCTACTTGGTTATTATGAAATAATTTACGTAACTTTAAAAATATGTATATAGTAGGGTTATCCATAAATAGGGAGAAAAATATTCGGAACAGATAAACAGTCGTATTTAGAAGATGACTAAAATGCCCAATAAATTGATAAGATTCTAAAGCATTTGAATGGCGTGATCTGAAGTGACTTTAACCGCTCTAGAACTTATACAAAGCATATATTTTACAGTCATTGACTCTTCAGCCTCTGCAACAGCGACCATACAAGATCACATCCCTACATCTATAGCTACATCAAGTGCAAATCCTCCACACTCGATCCATAGTTCCGTATACATAAATCAACGTTTTCCCATGCATCGTGCGTCCGTCGCAACACTGCACCTACACTATACATTGTACATACACAGTACACTGGCATGGCGTAGTGCCACCGGCATTGTCTCCTGCAAAGTGGGCCACGCCGAGACGCGACCGACCGACGTACGTACGTGATAATTCACTGTTCCTTTATTGCTTTTTCTTCCCTTCCTTTTGTTATATGTGACTTTGCTGTGGTGTGGATTTTGAGAAATAATTTGAAGGAGTGGAATTATAATGTGATTTGTGAATGTTTGTAGTATCAACTTTTCTGGTAGTATTTTTTAATTCTACAAACATCAGACAATATAAATACGTTATAGACATTTCGTTAATTATGATTCTATCATATAACGACTTTTCTTTAACTTTAACCTAACTAAGACTACAAAACAATACTATACTATACTACAATACACCAATAAAACGTACCGATATACCGGCAAATTCAAAGACATTTCGAGTTACACCGAGTATCTAAAGACAAGACAGGTGGCTGGTGGGGCATCATCATTATTCATACAGAACAACCGTACAAGCCCGCCGTAATTCCAACAAATTAGACAACAATTCTCGTTTAAAGACGTCTCGGGGGCTGCGGAGCGGGGGACGGGGGGGTTCACCAAGTTGGCAAGTTATAATGGAATTCACAAGCAATAAAACTTCCCTTCCGAGGCCCGTCTGAGGCCGCTCGGCTCGCACTCCGCCGTATGTTAATTCAATGACGGCTCGCAAAGATTCAAATTGTCGCCGCTACATCGATGGGGGCGCACTTTGGGACGGGGACCCGTCTACTCGAATGGGGTTCACCGTTCAAATGTATTCGCAAAGATCAAATTAATGAGTCGTATTTACGACTGTTTATAAAGAGACATTTTTCCAAGATGCAAAGCTATTGTAAAACCTTTTTTTTATTTCAAGTTTACATGTTTATGTTGGAAACAAAAAGTGAATAGATTCATCTTACTCCACAGTCATTACATACATACATACTTGAACTTTTGTTACACGTGTAAACTCACAATGAGTACTAAGAATCGGTCAAGTACATCGACTTGGAACACTTTACACTACATTTCACTATCTTTAATCTGAACTTAACCAACATTATCTGTACTACTATTTACGTCAGGACATGTATTTACTAAAGTTAAACAACATTAGGGGAGCCAAACCCCAATCGATGCCTATCAAAGACACCCATCAAAGCGTACAAACAAACAATGCAACAGACAGCAGTCGTCAAGCGACAGGTCCACACAACAATGGCATAGCACCTACCTACATATGTATATCTTAATATATATAAATCTCGTGTCACAATGTTTGTCCTCAATGGACTCCTAAACCACCTAACCGATTATAATAAAATTTGCACACCATGTGCAGTTCGATCCAACTTGAGAGATAGGATAGTTTAAATCGCAAATCGTTTAAAAAAAAACGGGCGAAGCCGCGGGCGGTAAGCTAGTACAAATATATAGCTATATAGCTCCTCGTTGACGTGCCATGTTTCTAGTTATGAAAGCTAGGTGCGCACAGATCGGCAACTCAGACGAAGACAGACAAACTTCCATTAAATCTTTCGCCAAGTTCCGCGCCTCCAACGGCTGCTGTTTGCGAGGTGCCTAACTACCTAGACATAGTACCAACTCATGGCGGCTCAACTTGCGAACAGACTGCTTCATGTAATGTGAATGTTTAGTTTCATTATTTACTGTAGTGTTAAAAAAAGCTAAAGGTCAAGATACTGTTTAAAAAAAATTGTAGAAGTTTACGGGTTAAAAAAATGGCTTGCTACTCAAACAAAAAAAAATTTAAATCGACAACGTCGCTTTTCATTCGAATCATGACACGAAACTAACCAAAAAGTATTTCCTCTTTAGATATTACATATATGTATTTGTATTTCCTTTAATTCATACCATGATTCAGAAGTTTCATTCTTAGACATTTCATTCGAGAGTCGAGACTTCTCCCCAAAATTAACCCCCGAGTTCGATCGTGCCTAAAAACGTCAGGGTGTAACGGCACAACTTTGATACCGCATAAGCCTATTTGAACTAATGTGTCATCGTATTTAGGCAAAGACGCAAGTGTAAACTCGAGTGACTTACAGAACTTAAAATTAGCTTTAAAACTCAATTTACACACTCGCATGCGAGCATAACTTTTGAGGTGAGGCAAAAGTTAATTCGGAGATCCTCAATCACGTAGGAAAGTACGTCTCTCCCGACGCAGTTACAAGTTGGCAACGGAATATCTACGTAAAAGTAATCTTTCGTAAGCCAGAATATAATGCATTGTGTAATTACGCGCTTTACATTCACTCGTTCGTGAAAGTAAATTAAACGAAGTATAATAACGTTACGTTGTCACTTATGTACACAATACAATACAATATAATTTGCAAGATATTATATTAAGCGATTCTTCAATTTATAAGTGTAACCATTAAACATTCTTCCTGTTTGATAAAAAATATACCAGCGCCTCACAACTCACAAACACATCCCAACATGCTCGACATCTCAGAGATTAACTAACTCACACTTTTGTGTATGAATAATCCAACCAAATCCACGTCCGCCAACATCAATAGCCATTCCATATTGTAAACATGCTTATCATCTAATCGCCTGTTATCGCGTACCTGACTCAACACGTGGATACACCGGCTAATGTTGCTCGTAACACATACATACATCTGCTTATATATCCAAGTACATACATAATTGAGATAGCAGTGTGTGTAATGTGTAACAGTAGATATGGTAATAAAAGTGAAAGCGATATAGGTGCGCGAAATGGAAATTTTCCATTAAGTTTGATTGCGATTAGGTATCGTAATATACTGTTATTTATAGATTCATAAGCTACCATATCTGATGAATACGTAATTGGTATGTTTTAAATTAGCTAAGTTAATCGATTTTGCTTTAACACGAAACTAACAAATCATTCGCGTTATAGAATAAAATACCTTTACCTTCCAATTACAGTATTAATGATCGTGCTACCAAATCGTCTTCAAAATACAACGTCGTAAGTACGGCGAATCCCTATAGGCCTTGGGCCGTATTATGGCCTCTTATTTCCAGACAGTTTACGCCGTGAATTGAATTGACTGGCAAATTCATATTATGATCATTGATCGCAATAACCAGCCACGGTTATTTATGGTAGGTATAATATAAATTTGCCAGTCAGTTCAAATCACGACGTAAACTGTATAGAAATAAGAGGTCTAATACGGCTCCTGATCCTCACTCTTAGACGACACACCTGCCCGTATTTCCACACACACATAATATAAAACGAAACGCGTAAACGCATTCCATCATTGACCAACGCGATTACACTCGCCTCTTACCGACCGGCATGGGCACCGAGCGGCACACAAAAACCACCATAGGAAGTAATAAATCACCATGTATGTAATACCATACCCGCTAGCCACTGCTTACTGGATACATAAAAAGTTTCGCAAGACGCACGAGTAATAAGCAATGGAAACGTTTAAATATTCATAATGAATAATGATTCATGCTTGTATCGAACCGATGGGATCACCGAGAAATGATTGAATTTACATATTTATCGATACAAATGCTTCACGTGGATATATAAATTGAGTAATCTCGTTTTGTGCGGATCTCGATGGATGTATCGTTTGCGCGACTGTGATTTATCTTCAAGGGCGGAGTGCTGGGACGGAATAAATAATAGTTCGCTACCCGTGTACAACCGCCGGCGCCGATTGCGGGTTTTTGCGAAGTTTAGAAATTGCGTAGCTTTTCCTGTTTACTAGTTCATATATAAACCAGTGCATAGCACAGCTAAAAAAATTAAGTACATACCTACTTAATTTTCTTTAGCTGAATATGATTTAAATTCTAAATACTCATTAACTGTGGGTTGAAGACACTTAAAATTAAATAAAAAAATAGAGGATATCATGAATCAAAATTATTGCTATCACACGAATAGTTACTTGCGATACCAATACAGCAATAAAGTTCAGTCATCTTTTGACGTGACAACGTCTTATAATTCTATAAAGCCGGCTGCACGCACGAAAAAACATCACTCATGCGGCGTTACCTCGCTCTGACTCATCTGAGGCGTTCCATGTAAGGCTTGAAGTGCGAGCGAGAGCGCGGAACGAGCGACAAAGAAGCACAATCGGACGTTGTCACGTTCAACTATCATCAGTAAACCGACTTTACAGACAACCAATTTTTTAAAGGTATAATCACAAAATTTGCACAAAACAAAATATTGTTATATCGTTATTCACTGCCTCTAGCATCAAGCATAATAGCATAAGCATAAAAAACTGCAGCGATTGTTTTAAACAACGCACCAGTTTCTCTTCTCAACGACACTCACCATGAAGAAACTAAAGCACATAAACCATTAAAACACAAAAACAACAAAGTTATTATTACTACCTACAACTACGCGCCAAGTGTCTCATATAATTATACAGTACATATTTGCACAGTACAATAATATAGGTCAGCTAAACATCGCGTTAATTAAATACATATAAAATACACTCACCGGCACGGAATCTTGGCCACTTACAAATTTGCCGATAAAAAAAGTTTGAAGTGTTTTTCACGATTTTTTTGTATGCAGATATGTTAACATATTATTTGTTTAATTTTATGGTAAGAAATCATTGAGTTTGAGAATAATCTTTTACCACTTTTTAAGAGTTACTCGAAATTTGTGATTTGTGCGGTTAAGCCGAAGTTACGAATTGTTCGTTTTAAACTTCTTTTGATATCGTTTATGCCGTTTTAAGGTATTGTTATTGTTGTACTGTAGTCAATGATCATAACAAACAATAAAAAATGCCATTAACATCTGAACAACCTACTCAGGCCATCACAATGATAGACCAATAACTGCCGCAACGTAAAGTACCTAATGTACAGTATGTACCTCGTTCAGCGATGCACTATGCATGGAGAAGATACCAGGAGACTGGCAGCCATATGTGCAGACCAGGAAATGAAGGTGTGAGGTGCACATCAGCTCGAGAAGACCCGTTTATTGTTCGAGAGATACTCAGAAATGGCTTTCTGACAGTTTTTAGGATACGCCACCGGCTCTAAAACACCAGGATAATAAATGTGAGTGAGCAATCGGAGAGAAGACTAATGAAAGAAGTTAATTTGAAGGTTTGCAGACCAGCACTCCATCCAGAACTCCTCAGACATCACAGAGAAGCACGTCTTCGTTTTGCACGAGAGCATGAAAACTGGACCCACATCCAGTGCGCTCGTGGGGTGTTCACAGATGGCTGCTAAGGCACTTTACGAGCTTCTGATAGCCAACAGTCAGTATAGAGGAGACGAGAAGAGAGGTTTTCACACATCACCACACTCAAAATGCGATTTTTCATGGAGGGTCAATAATGGTATGGGGAGGTATAAGTTCCGATGCTCGCACGGAGTTATTTATGCCTTAATTGTTTAAATAATAATGGCTTAAATTTGATCAGGTACATCGAGGAAATTCTCCAGGAACATGTTCAGCCCTATTACAGGTTTATCAGTGAAGAAAATTTGCTACTTATACACTATAACGCACGTCCGCGTGTCATACGATACGTATAAGAGTACCTTCAAGAGGTTATTATTGAAAAATTGGAGTGGCCAGCTCGTAGCCCAGATCTTAATCCAATAGAACACATCTGGGACATGCTTAAAAGAAACATAAAGTTCGATTCCAACCCAGGAATAATGTTAGATGAGCTTAGAAATACAGCTGAGGCCGTTTGGTACACTATAGCTCAAGTGGTCTCCAAAAATGTCTTCTAGAGTATGCCAGACTGGATGCAAACAGTGTTTAAGGCAAGAGAAGGAAACACCCTTTATTGAAAGGTTCAATTTTTTTTATGGAAACGTTCTTTCTAATTTTTTAGCATTTTTTAAGAAATCCTTTAAATTTCACAGGAAAAGCGTAAATTCTTGTTTAATTCATATCTACTCGGTAGTACTTCTTATTAACTTCCAATTATTACTAAAAGTTAGTAAAAATATTAAAGTAACTAGTTTTGATTAAATTTTTATTGAATTTTGTAGTAGAAAAGAAATAGTGTTATTTTACGCAAAAATTTGCAGTGGCCAAGATTCCGTGCCGGTGAGTGTATATTATTGTGACATCGCACATTTTTACCGCAGTGATAACCTTTGACCTCGATATACACAACATCTTCCTTCTCTTTATTTTGTGTAATTAACTCATACCGTATCATGAAATAAAACTACGATTAAATATGTACGTACGTATATTATTAGTAAGAGACCTAAGAAAATAATAAGTTTAACTATGAAACAGGCTAGCGACAAAAACAGTAGGTACATATATAATCCACTCCACTTTAAATACAACAACAAGAAACACCTTTAACACACTTTAATGAACATAAACTACTATATCTCAATACACAACACTGTATCAACTGGCATAAACAATTCACCCGCAAGCTCATGCAACATAGTCGTCCGTAGCTAGTTTTTGAAGGATCACTTTATACATAGTTGCGGCGACTGCAAAACTACGTAATATTATGTACTAACTTTATCACTAGCTACTCGCACATAGTATAAAAAAAAGTCGCTTTGTGTCTGTATGCTTAGATCTTAAAAATTACCCAACAGATTTTGATGAGATTTTTTTTAATAGACGAGTGATTCCATAGGTACGTATATAATTTATTAGGATTAAGACATAGCAGACGAAACTGCGGGCGGAAAGCTAGTACTCAAACACAAACATTTATTTATTCAATAAGACTTCTTCTAAAACATCGAATCGTTATAGTTTTACTCATTTACCATCGATTCGGAAAGCAGAACAACAAAGTACAAAGAAGAGCCCGAAAGAAACTCCGTAATTGCTCTTTTAATATCATGTTAATACCTTACTATATTTTATTATATTTATTGTATGTATAGCTACAATGTAACTTTCGTTACCGATACCCGCGCTTTACTAAGCGAGCTCCATAATTTCCTCTATTCGCTAGTACGTGGCGCCTTTCACCGCTCACTACGCTCTTACTAGTCTCTAGTTAGAATCTAGGTACTGTGTGTTATTAAATAAACGTTTTTGTGTGTGAAAATAAGCAAACAAACACTTATATATGTACATATGTGTATATGAGTACATACTTTCATCGCGGTTTAAGCAATATGTAATACCATCAAATTCATACAGCATTATGTTTAGCTACTTATTTACAAATTCCTACATTTTAATACGTACAGAGAAACCACAACACATTTCCAAGGGTACACAATTAATTCGTGCTCCCGCAGTTTTATTATAACTGTATAAAAAAATCAAATAGTAATCTCAAGATATGTTTAAATTAAGAGTTTAACGAACCGTGGAGAAACGAGCGTAGACCTAATTAGTGCAGGACCCAGTTTTATCGGCCAATCTCCGTCTCGGAGGAATCTAAAATGCTAACAATGTACAACATAATATTAAATATATACTACAATGTACAAACTAGAATTGTGAAAATTAACTACATAGGTATAAGAAATATCTCGTTCCTTCGTCGAGATAGTTATGTTTTAATGAATACAAAATGTTTGCAAATTTTGATAAGGGCCAAAACTCGACTTCAAAGAAAAATGTGTTAACTTTGAAAAATTTCGTTTACTTTTAGTAAATTAGAAACTTTCCTGATTTCAAGTGAATGCGAAAACTACAACTTTCTTCATAATATATCTCCAAGTTTTCGTCAAATGTCATAACTTAATTATTATACAATAACCCAATATTGAAAAGTTTTCAATACTAAAAGAAAAAACAACAAAATATTACAGCTTAACAATTTTTGCACCACTGAATCATCCTTTTTACTTTATTTTTTCTATATAATATGTGTCGGCCTATGCCGAAGACACCTAATGTTCATTTAAATTACAATGACCTCTATTGAAAAACTTAATTCCGATCTAGACAGCATCCAAGTGGCTAATGTTATTACCTGCAATGTTGAGAATATTAAAAATCATATTGGAACAAATAAATTTCACCTTAATCTACTATCACAAAATATCCGTAGTATTTATTGTAATTTCTCTAATCTACTGACGCTTATACATAGATCCGAAATTGCCTGGGACGTTATAGTACTAACTGAATGTTGGCTCCCTTCTGCGCGACACATCCCAAACCTTAACAACTATAGCCATGCATCATCTACTTCTCATAAAACTCAAAATGAAGGAGTCGTTATATACTTTAATAAAAACCTCCCCATTACCCACGAAGAACCTTATGTATGCGATGCTAATTGTTTAATGTTATCTGTCAACTCTGAAACTTGTATACTTGCTATTTACCGCCCTCCAGGCCAAACCAATACTTCAAATTTTGTCAATTCACTAGAATCACTTCTAACCAGACTTAACTCTTTCAAAAATATAATTATATGCGGTGATATCAACATTGATATCACACCAAACACAAGCGATAAACGTTCATTTGAATATCTTAACATCCTTGCTAGCCATCGAATCTTGCCAGGCCACAGTCTTCCTACTCACGGACGAACATGCCTAGACCATGCCATGATACGCTCCAGCTTAAATGTAACATGCCTAATAATTGAGTCATCTATTACAGACCACGAATGCGTTGTTATAAGTCTAAAGTTCATCAAATCAAATTATAAATCTAAAAATCTATGTCATTCAATTGATTTTGATGGGCTTGAAAATGACCTATTATCTACTAATTTTCAACAAATTTCTACCTTCTCTGACGTTAATCTAGCTACAGACAAATTTGTATCGCTTTTATACCAACATATAAAAAATAACATGCGTATAGTCAAAATCCCATCAAGGCAACGGATCTTTAAGCCATGGATCACAAAAGGGCTTTTGCGTATTATGAGAAATCGGGACAATCTATACATTAAATCAAAAAAACATCCGACTAATGAAACTTTAAAACTCATTTACAAACGTTACAGGAATTTCTGTAACTCTTCATTAAAAAAAGCAAAGCGCAACTATGATAAGCAAGCTATACAAAAAACTAAGGGTAATACTAAAAAATTATGGACAACCATTAAGGAAATAAGTAACTGTAATAAATCTGATAATCATAATTCTGCTCTTTTAAATTCATATGATCCCCAAAAAAGCGCCAATGACGTTAACCAATACTTTTCTAGTGTAGGCGAAAATTTAGCAAAACAAATTATCGACTTAAATCATAATGCGTTTCCACCGCAGCTTCCAAACCACCTTCCTCTTTTGACCCCACCAGTAAATTCCTTCGTTTTACTTCCTACAGACAATAACGAAATCTCTCATGTTATAAATGGTTTAAATAATGACTCTGTAGCTGGTGTTGACCTAATTTCAGGAAGAATTTTAAAGAAGTACTGTAAACTCTTGACACAACCGATCCTACATATCTGTAATCTTGCCATGGATTCGGGCACATTTCCGAGAGCATTTAAATCAGCCCTTATTACTCCCATTCACAAAGGAGGCGATAGAGACTGTGTCAGCAACTACCGACCTATATCCATTTTGCCAACTCTTTCCAAGATTTTAGAGCGAATAATCAATAAAAGACTTATTAATTTTCTAGAAATAAACCACCTACTATCATCCAACCAGTTTGGTTTTAGGCGCGGCAAAGCTAATGGCGATGCTGTGCATGAATTAGTTGACTCAATTATCACAAATTTAGACTCTAAAAAGAAATGCTTAACAGTATTCCTAGATCTAGCTAAAGCATTTGACACGGTCTCTATCCCTCACTTGTTGTATAAATTGGAACGAATGGGTATAAGAGATAACTCCCTAAAACTATTGACTGATTACCTATCGGATAGACAGCAACGCGTGAAGCTCAATCATGACGTGGTTAGTGGGGAATTGTCGGTTAATTATGGCGTTCCTCAGGGCAGTGTCATCGGCCCCACCCTTTTCTTGGCTTACATAAATGATTTATGTAACCTATCTCTTTTTAATGGGAAGATCGTATCATTTGCCGACGATACCGCGCTATTTTTTGTTGGTGACACTTGGGACGATGTGTTTAAATACGCTCAGGATGGATTTAATAAAGTCGGGCATTGGTTACGCCAAAATATCCTAACCCTAAACATTTCCAAAACTAAATATATGGTCTTCGCTCATAAGGTCAATCTACTACCATCTCCTACACTCGTAATATCAGCTCATACTTGTCCCCCAAATCACGTGAACTGTAACTGTCCTGTACTAGAGAGGACTGAAACTATAAAATACCTCGGTACCACTATCGACCAATTTTTATCTTTTAAACCCCACGTAGACACTCTAGTGTCCAGACTACGAAAATTGATTTATATTTTCAGAAGTCTTAGACATGTTGCTAACAGAGAGGTGATAAAAATTGTATATTTTGCACTTTGTAATTCACTGATAGATTATTGTGTTACATCTTGGGGCGGTTGTGCAAAGTCACACCTTATTGAAGTTGAAAGAGCTCAACGTGCCATACTTAAAGTGAGTGCTGGACTTCCATATCGTTACCCCACGTTAGAGCTCTATAGGATGTGGGGTGTGCTTTCGGTTAGACAAACATTCATACTTCACACCATTATGAAGCAACATTCAAAGCTGGTATTTGACCCCACTTTACTCAAGAATAAGCGCCATAATAACACAATTTGTTCATCTACCGCCTTTTCATCAACTCATTCACATAATTTCTTTTGCTTTATGGGACCCTTTCTTTATAATAAAATAAATAAGAAATTAAACATTTATCCCTTGAACAATTACAAATGCAAAAAGACAGTTTCCACTTTTTTAAAATCACTGGATTACCAACAAACCGAAGACCTTCTTAAAGACCTCATTTAAAATTACTCTGGAATCTTTCTACTGCAATTTAAGAACACTTTATGTAAACTGATATACACACCTACACATATGATTAATCACACAAACATATACACTTGCGCACACACTCACTCACACACACTCACATACACACCCACTCATGCGCGCACACACACTAGCATACTCACATTCATACCTTTAAGATTTGGTAGGATTTAGATTTAAATTAAAATTAAAATATATTTTTCTTTTCTCTTTATTTTTTTGTATTAGTGTTTTTTAAGTAAAATTGTCTTCTGATAAGATTTGTATAATTTTATGCATTATTTAGGTACGTACACTTGTGTATTCTCGTATGATATCCGCGAGGGGGGCTGGTGACCTGTACCTCAGACTTCTATGTCGTCTATTTCAGGCACCAGTTTCTCACAACGTTATCTTCTACTATACATTGTGTACTATTACTAAGTTTTTGTAACCTTTTTTATGTTGTGAGAACCAAATAAAGACGATTTTATTTTTTTTTTTTTATCCTATCTTACTCCGACCTTTACCACATTCAAATCTTACAACCCAATCAACGAATCACCGTATACAATTAAAAGTCCTATAAATTAAAATCAAAAATCCAAAGCAACTACCGTACAACTAAAACATGTAACCACACACAGTCACCATACAGATCCCGTTACACTCACCATAGCAACAAGCACTACACTCTACGCTCACTATAATATGTAATGTGGGGCACGTCAAATTATACAACACAATGAGCGACTAATATATTCAGCGTTCGATACAAACAGATGTTCGCATATTCGAGGTCGACGAAGGAAAAAAGAGGTAGATATTATTCACGGCCTTCCCCTATCGCCTGCTTGATTATTTAGAGGTGCGCCTCGCGGTGCCAAGTTGAATGTTAAAGTTTGAGCGCCTCTCGGAGGTAGCTAGGTAGGTATGCTAGAGCATAGAGTGACACGTGGGCTTAAATTTTTTAAACTTTAATTGGTCGCAGAGTCAAAATTTTGTGGAAAATGTGATCGTGAATTCATTACCATGACTGTGAAACACCAATTCATGCTTTTTAATTATATATTTAATCATATTGATCCAACTCCAAGTAAACCAACAGTACATTTTTGTTATCACCGCTACGAAAACTAGTATTACTTTTTAGTCACAATAATTATGTGTATTCTTACTAACTATGCGCTGCCACGTTTCTAATTAAAAGCTTTCCAACTCAACTATTTATTCAAGAATTACACGAATAAACGAATGAATAGTGCGACTGACAACAAACAAGTTAATTAATAATTACGTACACAAAAACAAAACATAGTAAAACGTTGACAGCGAAACGAGTTATTCCATATTAATTGTAACAGTTAACCATGTATTGTTATGTAGAATTTAATCGACATCAAAAGCTCCAACGAACTCAAGTTTTAATTCATAACTTTTTCGAAATATTAATTAACAGGACTGGTTAAACACTACCTACATAACACAAATTGATTTGATGACATTGCAATCAATTAGATATTTTATATTTACATTTTTTGACCTACTAACCATACCCAAACACGCTCCTAGACAATACATACGCTACACCAAACATCCAACTACACCATCCCTCATACAAATCCTAAACACTTCACAAAAAATGTCATCCGCACAAAACTCTCAAGTCGCACGATCGCAAAGTCGCAAGTATCCGCGGGTGCGGCGGGGGCGAGGCGGGCGCGGGGGGGGGGGGGCGCGGGCGCGGGCGGTCGATCGGCGACGCGCTCCGGTCGTTCACCCCGGCCGGACCGCGCGGCGTGCGGCCACACCGTGCGACACGACTGCGATACTTCAGCCGTTTTAGATAGGTGGTAGATACATTTTTTTTGTGTTTTAATCGCAACTGTTTATCACGTCAACGTTTGAAAGAAATCTCTGTATTGTATAAAAACCTGTATGGTATTGTAGGATTACAATTGACAACAAACTTGAAATAAGTTAATTGGGTTAGTAGTAATATACTATAGGTACAGTAATTTTCCCTAACTTCAAAAAAACGCTACCAAAAAAAACAAAATAGTTGCTCTCCACTACTCCACTATAGTGGAAATAGAAAGTATTGAATACGATTTACGAACAGAAAACTTACTTATAATATTCTTAGTTACGCACTTAAAAACGTTTTTAATTGGAAACAAACATATCAAACATGTGTTAATCAATCGACTCATAAAGCCCCTCGTATTCACTTACCTACCTACACTCACACAGTACACTAAACAATAGTAACAAGAACACAAAAAACGTCGCACAACGTCAAGCGACACTATTTTACCGTAAGCACGAATCGGGTTGATCTCGTTCAAACTAAACGGCACTTTCGCCAACTTTTAAAGCGTTCATTATTCTCCAACTGTACAAGCTTTCGAAGATGGCCGCGGCCGGTGCCAATACTTCGTGTGTTTCGCGTTTAATTAATGTTCGCAGAATAACTGTGACTGTTCGCATCAATTACTTGAAATATACCGTTTTAAAATAAATACAAATTACGTACCTATTTAATAATATGAATTATTCATGCAACATCTAGTAATTTTAGCGAGCCTCATGTGCGTAGGATATTTTTAGATATTACGAATGTTGTCACACAATTTGCTCATTGTATCTTAACAAAACTGATTAGAATTAATATTTCTCAGTTAATCAATAGCTAAATTACATTTACAATTTATATCTACCTGATTACGTACCTATTTTTATATAAATGCCAATACTTAACCACTCATAACCTCACATTAACTTTACTTTCACCTAAGCTCATTTACGTAAAAGATTAATATCCTACAATAAAACGTGCTTATTTATTCCATAACTATAGAACTGACTATTACGCTATATTTTACTTTATCAAACCAGTCAATAAGTCCTATAGCAAAATTTTACACACAAATTTAAACACCTATCAAAAAATAACCTTCTAAACAAGAAATCGATACAAATTGAACACTTACATCAGTAACTAAATCGTAAAATTCCTCAGACCGCTGTCTATACCATATACATTAAATTTATCGCAGATACCACAGCAGGTGTCCGCTGTGACACCATGACGAACATTAGCACGTGGTGCGACCTTACGCTACATCGAACCGGTCAAAATTTCTAACAAAATTTACATGACATCTACCAAAAAATGACCTTCTAACCAACAAATCGATACAAAACTCAACACTCGTACATCTTACTACACTAATTAACTACATAGTTTCCGTAAAATCTCCATACATTAATTTCACACAGGATATTCACGGCAGGTGTCCCGCCATGACGAACATTTGCACGTGGTGCGAACGTGCTGGCCACTTACGGGTTACGAGCGTCACTTGCAAGTTGATGTTACAACTTGCGAGCGAGGCAGCTACTTGTGTATGATAATGAATAGCGTTTAAATTTAATCACGGTTGGGTTATTGATTGATTGAAACTGTGCTGAAATGCAATAAATATTAGCAGGATAGACTTCGTCACTAAACCTTATTTTAGCATACGATTTGCAAAGTCATATGGCTTGTGTGAACTGACTCAATTATCTCAGTTATTAGATCAGTTTTGATTACCAAAAATCCTTTGATAAAATATCTTTAATTGCGATTTGAAAATATCAACTATACTTACACTCGTTAATCATAAATATTATAAAACATACGTTCACAAACAAGAACAAAATTATAATCAAGTCTCAAAACTGGCAGCACGATATGACGCAGCTTTAGGTTATAATTCCCCAACTAAACTTCCATACAGTTAGCAACAAAAACGGAACTTATGTATCTTTTAAAGCTCCGAACAAACACAAAGCTGTGTACTTCAAACTAAATGTTTTAGTTCGCAGTTCGACGGTGCTGCGAGCGCAAACTATGCGCAGGGTTGTCGATCCATTCATAACTTATTAATTATTCTATTATTATCCTTGCCTATAATGAACAATAGTTTGATGAGTTTCTCATACAAATGAGTTAAAATACCCACGCAATTTTTTGATAAATATGTCTTTATTCCTCATTGAACATTCATCAATTATTGTAAAAATAAAAACATCATTTTCATTTTAGAATCATCTGAGCACCTTACACTTTGCCAAAAACCAATATAGCGTCAACCCTACCTACCCATCCACTTTAGCAGTTAGAAACAATAAATAGCAATAGATAAATGCAACAAAGCACTTAATAACAGAAAAAGTAAACAGGCTTTTCATATCGCATAATATGTACAAACTGCACTACCTTCCAATTTTCCATCTACAGCCCTAACTTTTTCCACTTAGCAGTTAGCAACGACACAGAGCAATAAAACAAAACGCAACAAGGCACTGTACCCTGTGTCCACGCGCGCCGGCCCCGCCCCGCAGAGCGTTGGTGCCGCTCGCACGGCTGACCCAAAAGCGCGGTGGCTCGTGAAAATTCCCACTTCGTGCCAGAGATGGATAAACGTCTAGCTTGCAGGCTGGCTACGGGTATTAATCTAACAGACTCGAGACTCATTTTAAAACAGCTATGCTTTACTGATGCAATTTATCGCAGTTAAGTCTTCTAACTGTAAGTGCCTACTAAGTAAAAAATCGTGTCAAACATTCTTATATGTACGTTTCTTCAAGTTTCGTTTCCAAAAACGGAGCAAGAAACAAAAATATGCCTTCAATAATGGAATTATTTTTGTAGTTGATCCTCGTGTAAATTTCTTTTAACATAATACAATTATAGACAGAGTATTTCGTCGTACATCAATATTATCAACTTATTTGCACGACAACAACCTATAATTCATGTCCGTACATAACTCACGATTGCGCTAATTCATTTAAAAAGTTCAATGTACACCATCCATCCACACATTAGACGCGATCTAAACGCCATCAAATCCATCCAATGGGTACATCGAACTTGCATCTTTGTCTAGCGATCATCGCGGCGAAAAACGCTTTTCAGGTGTCTGCGAAAACAATACGATGATACATTGAATGTTCACGACTGTACCACGGTAAAGCGGTACAGCCATGCGACAAAATGTCTAATGTCGCGGGCACATTGTCTAAGTTCGAGCGTTTCCCACGGGCGACGTGTGAACGCCGCACACAAACACACAAACATTTTACTGCGGCGATTTCGTGTAAATTATGTGAGCGCATTCGGTTTACATTGTATATTACTTGTATCGTACCTTGATCGCAAGAGATTGTGTGCACAATGTTGTAGTCGAATTGTCTCTGTTACTTCACAGTTTCAGGTCAGCTTTAGTGGACATAAATACCTACGTAAGCATCCTTTATGATGTTACAGTTTCACCTGGAAGTTAAATATATACTTTGTATGAACTGAACACAAAGCTATCCAACGCACCTAGCAACTTAGTTACAGAATATGCATCTAATGTCGATGTACTTGTGTGTTTTGTGCTGTCCCTGATAAATAAATGTTTCTTTCTTTCTTTCTTTCTAATAACTGTTCTACTTACTCCAACCTTAGTGGCAAACCTTCTCCATCCCTATTACCTATCAGGCATCTTTCCCAACCCTACTTATGCACCTACAGTTACACGCACCCAATACACACATATAAAACCGTCATACAAACGACACAAGTAGCATCAATCAATCAAAACGAGCGAGAAAAAAATTCCAAGCAAAGACCCCATTATCCATCAACCTAAGAGAGACGCGTGGAAATTTTTCACACACGCCACCAGCAGCTCGCAGGCCACTTTAAAAGTAAAATCGCACCGTATCGCACGACGCACGTCGGGGTTTTTCCAACGCAACGCACTGACTCTCACTCAATCGATATTTAACATTTAGATTGGTAAGCAGAAGCGGTTCACTTTTAACGATCATCGCCTTGTGTAAGCCGTGTGTGCTCGATAGAGTTGGCGATTTCTAAACAACAACAAGACATAGACATTAACATTTTTTTAATACATATCTACTTTTTTCTGGAAAATAATACCTCTTTTTTTCATAATATGTAGCTGCATATTTGATAACAAACTACGTTTTTAAAACATTATATGGGGGTGAAACCAATACTTATTTACTACATACTGTTCGAGTTTATCAGTTTTTAATCTTAATAATTAAGTTCATCTTCGCTATGATAAACTAATTTACTATACAAATAGTGATTTATTTTATCCCCTAGTTTCTATTTTGGACAGTCCTATAATTATAACTATTCGAAACACAATACTAAGCGAAATAACAATAAAACAATGACTACTGAGTTTGCGGAAAATAGTAATACTCATATAAGCATTATGCAGTACCTAATCGTCAGCATTTCTATACAAATAAAAATACTGACACGTAATGTTTTAAAGTTAAATTCTAAGAATATTCGTTTCCCCTAACCTGTAAAAAGAACGTTAGAAAAAACTCTTGACTAATTAATCACTGAATTTCACAAGAACGATTGCATTATTTCAATTTCTAGTGCAGCGATACATACACACAAACTTGTAGTAGATAATGCATATTAAAGATTATGAGATGCGCTAATAATACATAATTTAATACTCTTTAAAATCAAGCACTGTAAAAAAATAATTTAACATGGAAAGAGATAACTTTAGCACATACTTCCTTATTGCAATATTGGATATTATGCACATAGAGCAGTAGATATTATAGCAAAATGGCCACCAATAAGCATGCTAACGGTGAAGGAAAACATCGTGAGGAAACCGACATGTCGAAGAATTAAAAAGTTCGACGACATGTGTCATCCGCCAACACGCACTTGGCCAGCGTGGTGGATTATGGCCTGTACCCTCATAGGAGGCCCGTGTCCCAGCAGTGGGAACGTATATGGGCTGATGATGATGATGATGATGATGAAGCATGCTAAATTGCTAAGCTTTAACAAGTATGAATTTCAAGAAAAACACACGTGCATAATGATTTATAATGTT
Source organism: Colias croceus (assembly GCF_905220415.1). NCBI lineage: Eukaryota > Metazoa > Arthropoda > Insecta > Lepidoptera > Pieridae > Colias > Colias croceus. The sequence goes on from NC_059560.1 coordinate 7,048,769, forward strand.
AATAAAGCTCCAACTTATGCGTTATCCAAATTCAGAATTAACCAAAGTAAACATATAAAATATAAAGGCACTGGAAAACAGTCTAAATAATTTCATCTGACGGCGTCACATCACAAGTCATCACGACACACGCCTCAATCCCACGTGTCGCGACATTAAGAACCTCGCTTAAGACACACGAACAAAACTAACACGCAGTTAACAATAACAACACAATGCGAGCGTTTCTTGTTCGACACACACACACACATACATACATACACAATACAGCGAACACGATCCATTGTCTCAAGATGAAAAACACGGCCAATTAGTACTTAAGGAGATAGTTATAAAAATATACGCTGCGTGCGTTCGCGAGTTAGATAAGTTATGTCGTTGCTTCATTCTTTTGCTGAAGAGTGAAGACCGCCCGCGTGGCAACAGATTTAATCCTAAGCAAATAGTGCATTTATTCGAAAAAGAACTTGGATAAAATATAATTTCATTTTAATGTAGATTATGAAATATAGTGAAAGTCGTGTTATTAGAGATGTTGGTACATCTCTAAAAACATGATTCCAACGAAATATTCGCAGCATATTCGAACAGAACTGCAAATTTGTCGCTAGCAAATCATAGCATACATATGGGTATCATCTAAAACCCGCAATCAAGATCCCCTTGCTATAATCACGTAAACGAAATAGCGCACCTTCACTCCACTTATCCGCCATTTAAAATTGAATTATAAAAACGCAATACACTTTACATACTAAATGCCTACTCACTAGGAAACGATAACTGCACATTACATCATACAGTAAGCATTACACATACATACATACTATAAAAGCACACACTGATATGAAAGCAGATATAAAACACTAGCGGTCCGCCCCGGCTTCGCCCGTGGTACATATTCACGTTTTCTCTACATAAGAACCATCCTCGTGCTTCAAGGAATATAATAAAAAAAGAATTATCGAAATCGGTTCAGCCGTTCTCGAGTTATGGAATTACAACGAAAAGTGGCATTGATTTTTATATATTAGATGAGCGATGATAAAAAGAAAATATTCTATCCGGATATCAATCATCAAAGCTCGATCGATATACTTTTTAATGAATTTTGTCACAATTTACTTTACTAAATATTTATACAGAATAAGTAACATCGTTTCTTCTCTAAAGGTTTAATTGATGCATCATACAATAAGGAGTTTAGTCTTTTTTTAGTTTTTTTATACAATAAAATGTCAATAAATTAGTTCTTATTCTTAACAACTAGAACGCAACCTACCCAATTACTTACTTGAATTGAAAAATGAGACGGTCAAAAGCAATTCATGTAACTTTTACCAAAGGCTATAAATATGTAAAACATCTCCAAGAAACTAATCATCTATGATATAGTGCGGTAACCAACCCTGGCGCGATCGTGACCTCGTATAAATTTAAATGTTATACACACATCTCTACAAGCACCTACAGAGCACATCGAAACATCGAAAATATTAATTAACCGAGGTTAAAAGTTCATTAACCTCGCACAATAGATGAGAAACACACAAATATATTATTCTCAAATACGAGGCCGGGTATTGAGTATTGAGTGGAAATACAATATAATTCAATATTGAAAACACCATTTTCGCACAGTTCTCTAGCATCCATTAACAAGACAATGGATGACGAATTCGTCATTGTCTCTAGACGAAACCGAACATCGACTAAAGCTTCTCCTTACAAGTTCATGAGGTCACTTGCCTGTAAAATAATACCTCTAACAAACAATTTTACAGTGTGCGATGTAGAGAAATAATCTATTTTCGAACGTTACACTTACAAGACACTTGAATTTTCAAAAAACGAACTAGTTATGTTTCAAAATAGGAAACAAAAAGCATACGTCATATTCTATTTTCAAATGTGACATACCACACTTCATAAAAACAAACGAACTAACAATGTCATTTAAAAATGGAACAGTTAAAAAACTAATCGACTTTATTAGCGACAATACAGGCACTAGAAAAAAATAAAAAGTTCGCATTTCGAATCCACTTCGAGTGCACGTAACTGCGTCTAGCGAATGACGAGTGTCGTTCAACACATTCACAGAAACGGTTCAAAGTCCGCGTCCCCATTTCTCTAGAGTCTAGCTGGCGCTCGGGTCACTCACACTTACCGCAAAAATGTGTAAGTACTTACTACATGTACATTATACGTGCTATAGACTGGATATGGGACGCATTTTAATTGGTCTATTAATGATCAAAAAACAAGACTACCCACATTCTGCTAGCCGCTTATGTATTTTTATCGAGCTTCAGAACCCCAAACGCGAGTTTCAAACAAACTATTCCGCTCGTAAAATCGATGCGAAACTAAAACATACGTCAAAATATACACACGTGGATCATTACTAGAACATTAGGGAACAATCGCCGCGGCCGTCTCTCGGCGATAAGATCATATTGTGGCATCGGCGAAAGGTCAACGCGGGTCGCGGCACGCGCCTCGGCCGTCTCTACTGCAAGCTGTGCTTGCCTGCTTTATATGAAGAAGCTGTGCTTTTACATCTTAGATAATATCATTACAATTATTCTGTAAAATTTTGTTTAAATTTTAATTTCTAGCTTCTTCTTCTTAGTTACGTAATTTTGTGTAATTTCAATGAGATTAATTATAAAGTAGAAAAATTATAACTATGAAAATTTCGAAAATTAAACGACGAATTCCTATAAACCACAAAACTTTGTTACTAAAGTTTCCTAGCAGGCTTGTAGTCACAGCCAACAAACACTACACGCACACGCGTAACTACCCATCTCAGTCTCCAAAAACCACCCAAACTCACTTTACCAACTTACCAACATCATACCACATGCAAATATATGCAAAACCTGTTCACCAGCATACAGGTCCAGACACAAAGACCTAGCTAGGTGCTGTGAAAGCATGCAACCGAGCGCATCGGGTCAGCTAAGGTCGCGGCGATGGCGCTCGCGATAGCAGACGTCTTTACTAGATATACTATTAACAACCTTTACGAAGGAATTGTCGATTATATCTATTCACTACTTACATGTAATATTTGCTAATGTTAAATTGTATGCGGTTATTACTATTACTATGAGATTAATCGTTACTGTGGTACTAAATACTAATGTCCCACAAATATTTTATTTAAATCGATATGGCGAAACGACACAAGATTACTTTCGTCTTGGCATCAAAATCTATATAGAATTAATATAGGTAAAGATTTAAGTTTAAAACGCAGTACAGTTATCCCAAACAATGTTAAAACACGTATTGTTACTAAAACAATATATAAAATACCTCTGATATGATCGTTGAGTTCTATAAAGCGCCTACACTTGAACTAATTTGAAGAATATATAACATAATATAACACTAACGAAAAAACATTACAAAATAGGACGTCCAAAGTTCAGTCAGGTGCATCAGCAAATATTTAAACAAATACCGATCCATATCCATACTAATATTATAAATGCGAAAGTAACTCTGTCTGTCTGTCTGTTACTCAATCACGCCTTAACTACTGAACCAATTTGCATGAAATTCGGTATAGAGATATTTTGATACCCGAGAAGGGACATAGGATAGGTTTTATCCCGGAAATCCTACGGGAACGGGTTTTTCTTTGAAAGCGCGGGCGAAGCTGCGGGCGGAAAGCTAGTTGAGTATAAATAAATGTCTATTTACAATTATTGCACCGCGCAAATAGCATTTTAATAATTGACGCGAACCTTGACTGTGAAGCAGGCTATCAATTAACAACTAATTAAATCGATACCATTAAAGCCATTCACATTATTTATATGTAGGTTTCATTTCATCATTCATAAATAATTATGATACGTCTCGATATATAGTATTATTTCCTTGCATTCAATTGTACGTGAACATTACCCGATAAGTTATTAAAAACTGAACACTTAATTAGAACTCAGAATTGAGAAAGACTGTTCCTGTACCAAATTATTCTAAACTTTATAAAAATATATAACTACTAGTATATATAAGTTAACTAAACAATTATTATTTTACTTAAATTACCCGTTGGTAAACTTAGTCAATGATAAAATGTCACTAGTTTATGATGTGAAATTTTTTACTGGCAATTATACTATAAAAACTACTCCGATATCTCAATCAACATCTTCGATGAATAGTCATGTTATCATGACTAATTTACGAGTAGGTAACCACACGCAACATCATCGAAGTGTACAAAGAGAGCCCCTTATGCGTATCTAGTATCTACCCTACTCGTTCAAAGAATATAACTGCAATTACGCAGAACCGCTAATCCATTACGTTTCATGCCGTGAGGGAAATGTCGTTACCGACACGCTTTCCGATGCTAGTCTTTGATAACGTTTATCATAAGGCATTTGTTAGTTTAATATTATAGGTAATAGAGAAAAGACGATAGATCATACAAGAACAGCATGATCAAATACTTATTGGGCACTATTGAAAAACGAATAGAAATAGAAACACCTAATTAAATAAATATTGACACACGATAACTAACCAGCATCAGACAACGTGCATACTTATATAGCGATGACTAAATGCATCGTACTATTGAATTAAACATTTCTATTCAATTAACGCAAATATAGCCATCTGTGTTTTTAGCTCAAACGAGTGTAAATCGGAGCACGGACGCACGAATTTACCGCCCGTCGGTTTAATAATGCATTATATTGCACAATTGACACCATTTAACACTATCAAACGACTGCAAACTGTATGTGTGAATATGCTTCTTATAATTACATATACACACACAGCAGATAGCACAGCGCGAAGATCACAAAAGAACGTCCAAATATTCTATACATTTCTATACAACTTGATACTGAAGAATATTTCCTAAAAACGTTATGAAAGTTTCACCATGCCAACTATTATTCGTCGAAAATTATCAAACTACTTACCAAATACTTTTCACGATAAACACACACCGTCAATTATTCTTTCTTGGAAAGTGCTCGAGCAAAGGAATTTTGATAAGTTACACCATCTAATATATTATCAGACGGTTTCTTTTTATCTCTTTATGTAATAATATAAATGACATGTGCAGAGATAGCGCGGCGTAGACTCCATTATAATATTTATATAATAAATAATATAATACGATACGGCAACGTTACATATAACATCACGTGTTCTTATCGCTCATTCATTCAATTACTGCGAAATTACACGTATGTATACATTTATAATAATACCGTTTATTCAATAAAAAATGTGAATAGATATTAAATAATTAACGACAAACACATGACCCACTATCTTTATTTGGCAATAATTCAATACATTACATTAAGTAAACAACGTCTTGCATAAGTCTTAATCTTGTTCCCAACAAAAACAGATCATAATATGTATAACATACTAGAACCCGAGGCATCAATCGCGTGATACCTGGATAATCCAGACTATCTGCCTCTTTACAAAATTCCATACAGTTCCGATTGTAACAGCTTTCGCGTTTACATTACTAGGATATTCAAAACTTGGCTAACTCACGCATCAGTCGCCTAGTATACTAGTCCACGACTTGTATCGATCTGGCCACCCACAATGCCAAGTTTAGTGGAGTACAGAAGCCGCAGTGTAGCGCGTGATAAGCTGATTCATTTAAGCGGGGATGCTGCTATTCTAAGTTTAATCAACTTAAAAATAGTTTAATCAACGCTATTAGCTATTATTGCTAGCTAGAGAGTTGTAAATAATCCATTATCAAAGTAGGTATCGTGTGGTTGTTAGGTACCAATTGAATTATATAATTTCCACTAAGTTTGACCCTTTATGAAAGTTTTCTAAGAATATTGGTACATTTCATCAACTATGGCAATGAATACATATTGTATTGGACTAGAAGACCATTAAAGAGTGTTTTTTTTTTGCACACGTTATTCAGTACGTCTATCATCACTACATAGTATAAAACAAAGTCGCTTTCTCTGTCCCTATGTCCCTTTGTATGCTTAAATCTTTAAAACTATGCAACAGATTTTGATGCGGTTTTTTTTTAATAGATGAAGGATTCAAGAGGAAGGTTTTAATATATAATTTATTAGGTTTTAGACAAAGCGGGCGAAGCCGCGGGCGGTAAGCTAGTATTGTATAATATAATGTTGCGAAATTTCTCGTACACTTTAATATCACAATTTCAAATGGACTTAAATCATGAGATTCCTACATTGTCTTGTGTGAAAACAATCTAATATATATTATAAAGGCGAAAGTTTGTAAGTATGGATGTATGGATGTTTGTTACTCTTTCACGTAAAAACTACTGAACCGATTACAATGAAATTTAGCACACATATAGAGGGTAACTTGAATTAACACATAGGATAGTTTTTAACCCGGAAATCCCACGGGAACGGGAACTATGCGGGTTTTCCTTTGCAAACGCGGGCGAAGCCGCGGGCGGAAATCTAGTTATTTATAATCCGGCTACGATAACAGAATTTGATAACAGTAACATAATATGCGTTAATTATTACAATTAAAGCAGAAAGTTTTATGTTATGTCTTTTGATAACGTATCTGCTGAATTTGGTGTTATTTAAACGAAAAGACATAAAAGGCTATTTTCAATATAAAAATTAACACTTTAAAGAAACGCAATAATTAAGTTTCAGTCCTGTTCGTGACCTGTACAACTTTAATGGGTTTATTCAACTGTATTATATCCATGACTAAAGTATCGCCGCTCAAGGTCTATTAATAATGATTAATGCTGAGACGGTTTATACAAATAAAGTGTTAATCAGAACGTTAAAAAGAAAATAAGAAAATGTATACCAATTACAATAAATGTATTGTAGTAACTAGTAAGTCATCAAGATAGCTTTTTTACGGACGCTATCTCTACATATGTATTATGATACGTAAAGTATTCAATAATTTATATTCAATAATTTATCAACTGTGTTGTATTTATTGATTTGCTCTCTTGCCCTGAACTGGTTTGTAAATCAGCCGAGTTAGCATACTCTTTGTAATATCGTTCACGATAGAGATCACAAGCCGTAAGCATTTTCATAAAATCTGCAACTTTTGCGATGATAAAGTTTGCATATTATATAGTTTATTTTTACTTTATACTAAGGACATTTTAAAAATAACGCTGTGATTCTAGCCACCTTTATAATTTAAGCAAACACTTATATACATTAAAAAATGTTTTTTGTCACATTTGAGCATTAATTTTCTCACCTATTACAATAGAGACGAGTTCAACAAACTGTTGCTAATGTTTACAACTAACTTCTACATATTACAATACAATAAACGCAAATAATAAACCAATTCAATAAACCTACAACTAGGTAGTAAAAATTTTTTTACTGAATTGCAAGTACAAAAATACACGAGCAAGCTGCACCACGGTAACCATTGGCAACGGACGGACGGACGGCTGTGAAATGTCGAGAAACAGGTAATACTTCCTCCCGGAGAGCCATCAATTACTGAAATATGCGATGGGCCGTTTGTACAAATAAAGCCTGTGTTGGGACGCGCCAAGGGCAATGAATACTTACTGCTACTATCCACTTTACTCAGGGACAGCGACGACGAGTTCTTCTAATTACTTTTCTAATCTTCTGAATAAATTATGTATCTATTTGAGTTTGAGTTTGAAATTTGCAATCAATACCCCAGGTATTTATGTTGAACTTGGCCCTTTTAGAGTTTAATGTTTGATTAAAAAAATCTTACTATAAATTCATATCCATTCTAAATGTCCGTCATATTCTTTGAAAGTGTCATACACTACATCTTATTAGCATAACGAGACAACCAGTTTAAATTTCATCGTCTCACTCACCAATTTTTAAGATGCTCTTATTATAGGCTTCGCTTTTAAATACTCACACACAAAACAAACAAAAACTAAACAAAGCATAAACACCAAGCTTGAATCTTTTCCCCAGAGACTGCGATTCGATTTAAAAACTTTTATTACCCACTCATAAATATACATACATGGATAAACGCAAAATTCACAGAAACACTCCACGCACACGAGGTTAATGAATGACACATCACACAGGTAATATACCTATCGCAACGGGCAAGAAAAACACGCTACCGCTAATGAGATACTATGAATCGGAAAACAACCACACCTAGGTATATATATATAAATACCAACCTGGGCACTAAGTTGATCCAGCCTGACTGCCGTGCATTCCTGATTCCACCTTTTCCCCCATATTACTCGACTCCGGTTGCATAGATCTTGCCCGGAGTGGCAACGGCGCAAATATTTGAGCGATGTTGCCAAACGTATTCGTGGAGAAATTGATATACTCAACATTTTTATTACTAAGATCTCGAACTGAATCGACTCCGTAACGGCCGAAATTCAGAAACCCATAAACACTTGTTGGCTCCGTTTTATATACCAAATCCAAAGTCGTATGTTGATCATTATCATTTATATTATCAAAATTACAGCTTTATTTGATCCGACAAAACGAAACTGTATATTAAGTAACGTAGATTAATTTTTCGTAAACTCTACAGTATTTGTTGGCTCCGTACACAAACATATTATAGTTAGTTAATGTTCCATACATTGCTAAATCCGCCTAGACTAGACGAACTCGACTTCGTAACGGTTCAAATTTTGAAATGCTCAAATACTTCTTGACTCCGTTTTATATATACCAAATCATAAGTCGTATGTTGATCTGTTCCATTTATATGCACTTGCATGACATTGACATGGGGATATGAAATTAGGGCTACCAAAAAATCTCCTGAGTTTTATGGAAGTTGAAGAAGTCGACCGTAATTCAATTGAAACTTATAGAAAACGTTGTGAAACTAAAAATACGGAACCCTAAAAGTTGGACGAACCTTTCGTCATACAGTGACGGTGATAATTCTCAAGTAGTATGCAGCCTACAAATAACAACCTACCTCTTGAATCAGGGCAACTCTTTGGCGAACGCTACACGTAAGATCCATATTGTGATCCGTCAATATTTACTATCGGATTACGATATTTATTGACGTGTAGGGTAGTGTATTGATGGATCACAATACAGGGTTAGTTTTCAATGACCAGCCAAAACTTAAAATTAAGATCTAGATATTAAACCAAAGGTGCATTTGAAACATTATTGTCGAATAAAATTAAATAAAAATAATAGCATTCATTTGAAAATGTCTTAAAAATTTCCTAAATCGTAAACACCCCCAGAATCAATGCACTTGTGTGCGTGCGTGCATTGCCAAATTTATGTGTGTGCTAACTTCTACCTATCTAGGTTGTTGAACTGAATTGTTGCTTTTGTAATGTCCACACGTTCGCTTTTTAGTGGTGGACAGGAATTAAATCTAATTTAAAAAAAAAAGTTTTTTTTTTCATTAGTTCTAAAATGTTATCGATTCTGAACCATTTCTGAAAATTTGGCCGGTCATTGAGAACTAACCCTGTATATCGCTGGATTTCTGGAACTCCTTGTGATCTGATCCCAGGACCTACATCGCAATATTTATCTTGCCGTCATCACGTCTGGCTCATACAAAGAACGTTTCAGTACTGACGCGATACGTATTGATGGTGTAGGGTGTGCTGTGATCCCTCCCAAGATACATCAGTAAATATCAAGATAATTATCATAATATTTATTGACGTGTAGCGTTCGCCTTTGCCCTGATTCTGATATCAATCTGATAAAATAATTAAAATGTTAGATTTAGGTCAAAAACAAATGACGACTCATATTCTTGCACAAATTATCCATTGCGGAGTAAATATGAGTGTACGCAGATCGCCAACACGTTTAACTAGCAGTGGTGCAGTGGGTACTGCCGGTGGATCGCATCCCGATCTATCGAAGCTAAGTTCGTTTTCTACGAGTTCTACGCCAACTGATACTTAAATTACTTACAGAAAACGGAAACAACCGCTAGAACAAGATTGCAGATGTAATGATGATATGAAGGATATTCGGTCGGAGTTGAGCCGTATTAGTACATTATTTGAAAAATATGTATGCTCAAATGAACAAATAGTAAACAAAATTCATTCAATTAAACATTCATTTCAACATTTCATTCAATTAAACAAAATCATTTCGGCGGTATGGCGACCATTTAGAATCGTCTGAAAAGTATGGCGATGCATGGTGATTTTCGTAAATGGCTGCACGACGATGGTTACCTGTGCAAAAGTTAGCCTGGTACCAATAAAATAATAAATAAAATAAAATTTATTAGTAACTTCAAATATAACATTACAATATTGCTCTGCCTTCTGAACTAGGTAATTCCTATATCTCAGAAGGCAGTGCCTTCCCTTGCAAATTCCATGTTACATTATATTTGGCAAGTTAACAAAATAAATTTTAGTGACTAATGATAAAGGATACAAAGTAAATGATTAAAAAAATAAAAGTATACGATTTGAATTGCACAATACAATGGTTGAATTGTTTTTTTTTAAATCAACGCATTCGCGTCGGTATGGCGGGCTTTATGTCACACCGGAAAAGTATGGCATGACACTACCGTCTACATCTTTTTTATGGGCTATCGGTAAATTCTAAAATTTTTGTGTTACAAATCGTTTGACTTTCGCTATTTTTCCGACGAGTTTGACTAACGCCCACGCGACTAAGCCGCCGGTACCAGCGTTCACACCATCATTTTTCTTTCTGTCATTGCGTACTAAGACCCCTGTAGAACCGCCATCCTGTTACAAATGACTTGAAATTTTGTGTCAATGACTCCCGATCTACTAGGTTTGCGAATCGACAGCTCTCTAAAATGGAATCATCACATCGACCACCTAAAAAATAAATTATCAGCACTTCTTAGATCTCTGCGTAATATTACTTCTTGCATTCCTCATAAATTACGCCACACCATCTACAACACGTTAGTAAAGCCGCACCTAATGTATTTAATAGAAGTATGGGGGAGTGCTTACAAAAATAAATTAGCGCCACTCCAAATTTTACAAAATAAAATCATTAAAACTATCTTTTACTATCCTCTTTTAACTAAAAAAAATCTACGACGACACTAAAATAATGAATTTAAAACAATTATACTTTTATAATACGTGTATGTTCATCCGCAAAGCGCTACATAAAAACATAAATACAAATATTATATTCTCAACATCAAATCGCCACTATCCTAATAGACGAGCTAGCTATCTTGCCCTCCCGAAGATCCGAACAAATTATGTAAGGCGAACGGCAACATAGGTTTCTAATTTCTATAACGGGAATAAATGTCTTGAAACCTTCAAATGGCTAAGGCCGCAAGCGACCAATGGCTGAGCTCGGTGGGCTCTGATTGGCTCATTTGAATCGGATCAACAAGAGCTAAAACGCAAAAAAGGTGGATTTGTATAAAAAGCACGTAATTATTATTATTACTGATGGTGACACTTGTGGCTCCGTTCGGATCCACATACGGACGGTGGTGTGGCAATGGATCCACAAATACCAACCGGATCAACAAGTGAAAACGGATCAAATAATTACTAACTATATGGCACGTTTGATCAACATAGTGCCCGTGGAGATATCTATATATATATATATATATATATATATATATATATATTAATACCAACTTGGGCACTAAGTTGATCCAGCCCGATTGCCGTGCATTCCTGACTCCACCTTTTCCCCCTTATTACTCGACTCCGGTTGCATAGATCTTGCCCGGAGTGACAACGGCGCAAATTTTTGGGCGACGTTGCCAAACGTATTCATGGAGAAATTGATATACTCAACATTTTTATTGCTAAGATCTTGAACGGAATCGACTCCGTAACGGCCGAAATTCAGAAACCCATAAACACTTGTTGGCTCCGTTTTATATACCAAATCCAAAGTCGTATGTTGATCAGATCCATTTATATTATCAAAATTACAGCTTTTTTTGATCCGACAAAACGAAACTGTATATTAAGTAACGTATATTAATTTTTCGTAATCACTACAGTATTTGTTGGCTCCGTACACAAACATATTATAGTTAGGTATAATGTTCCATACATTGCTAAATCCGCCTAGACTAGACGAACTCGACTCAGTAACGGTTCAAATTTTGAAATGCTCAAACACTTCTTGACTCCGTTTTATATACCAAATCATAAGTCGTATGTTGATCTGTTCCATTTATATGCACTTGCATGATATTGACATGGGGATATGAAATTAGGGCTAACAAAAAATCTCCTGAGTTTTATGCAAGTTGAAGAAGTTGACCGTAATTCAATTGAAACTTATAGAAAACTAGCTTACCACCCGCGGCTTCGCCCGCTTTCTCAAAACGATTTGAGATTTAAACTATCCTATCTCTCAAGTTGGATCGAACTGCACATGGTGTGCGAATTTTATTATAATCGGTTAAGTGGTTTAGGAGTCCATTGAGGACAAACATTGTGACACGAGATTTATATATATTAAGATGTTGTGAAACTAAAAATACGGAACCCTAAAAAGATAGATATTTACGAACCTTTCGTCATACAGTGACGGTGATAATTCTCAAGTAGTATGCATCCTACAAATAACAACCTACCTCTTGAATCATCAGTAAATATCAAGATAATTATCATAATATTTATTGACATGTAGCGTTCGCCTTTGCCCTGATTCTGATATCAATCTGATAAAATAATTAAAATGTTAGATTTAGTTCAAACAAATGACGACTCATATTCCTGCACAAATTATCCATTGCGGAGTAAATATGAGTGTACGCAGATCGCCAACACGTTTAACCAGCAGTGGTGCAGTGGGTACTACCGGTGGATCGCATCCCGATCTATCGAAGCTACGAGTTCTACGCCAACTGATACTCAAATTACTTACAGAAAACGGAAACAACCGCTAGAACAAGATTGCAGATTTAGTGATGATATGAAGGATATTCGGTCGGAGTTGAGCCGTATTAGTACATTACTTGAAAAATATGTATGCTCAAATGAACAAAATAGTAAACAAAATTAATGAAAACATTTCTGAGGTAAAAACACAAATTACCGAAATTAAATCGTCCAACGAACAATCTTTGAATTTAATTCACCAAAATACGAATCAAATCAATGAAATTAATACATGAGCATGTATGATAATTACTGAACAAAACATATTATTGAAGAGTACTATTTCTCAATTAGAATCCCAGATAAACCAGGGTGAGAGTAAAATAAAATTACTGAAATTAAATCTTCAATCAATAAATCAGTCAGTCATGAGCCAACTCATCGGGTTTTACGTCTAAAAATCAACTTCATATAAATAAAAACTTAATCAAGGAACTACGGGACAGAAAGAGCCGCGAAAAAAATGTAATTTTTGCTGGTTTCCCAGAATTGACATTTTATAACTCAGAGGAGAGGAAATCTAAAGACAACTACGAAATTTTAAAAATTACCTCACTAATAAGTTCAGACCTACCGAAGCCAGTAAAAATATATAATTATAAATAAGCTTAAAAACTTACTTCAAACTGTAGTACAGGTCTTGATGGTATTACTACAAAAGCAATTAAATGCATCAAAGAAAAATTAAATCATACCTTAAGCGACTGTTTTAACCAAGCCATAATTCAAAGACGTTTTCCGGACTCGTTAAAAATAGCGAAGGCAACTCCTATCTATAAGAGTGGCTCAAAATTTGAACCTGGTGACTATAGGCCAATTTCGGTTTTGCCAGTATTATTCAATGTATATATCAATGTAAATAGTATATATCAAAAATATTGGAGAAGATTTTACACACGAGATTAGAAAAATATTTAGACTCATTTAATTTTATTTCAGTGCGTCAATACGGATTTAAGCCAAAAAGTAACACTCTGTCAGCGACTATGGACCTAACTATTTAAATGAAACAGAACATTGACACAAACAATATAGTTTTGGGAGTGTTTATTGACCTACAAAAGGCCTTCGATACCGTTTCTCACGAACTTTTAATAAAGAAATTAACATCCATTAACATTAATGGTAAAGCACTAGACATGCTGAAATCATAATATTTAAAAAATCGATAAAAATTTCACAAATAGTTAAAATAGATAACCACGATAGCATTCCCTTACCAATTACATGTGGCATACATGGTTCGATTCTAGGCCCATTGCTTTTTTTAATTTATATTAATAATTTACAAGATTTAAAGCTAAAGGGTCACCTAACACTTTATGCGGATGACACTTGTCTGTTTTATTTTGTTCCCTCTATACATGACATGATAGCGCAAGCACAAAATGAATTAAATAAATGGTTTCAATGCAATCTCCTAAAAATAAATATATCTAAATTCAAAGCTCATAACAAAATTATTCCGCCATACGCTCCATTTAAAATTAACGGTGTTGTATTAGAACATAAAACCCACGAGAAATAACCTAGATTTGCGAATCGGCAGCTCTCTGAAATGGAATTATCACATCGACCATCTAAAAAATAAATTATCAGCACTTCTTAGATCTCTGCGTAATACATATTACTTCTTGCATACCTCATAAATTACGCCACACCATCTACAACACGTTAGTAAAGCCGCACCTAATGTATTTAATAGAAGTCTGGGGGAGTGCTTACAAAAATAAATTAGCGCCACTCCAAATTTTACAAAATAAAATCATTAAAACTATCTTTAACTATCCTTTTTTAACTTCTACAAATAAAATCTACGACGACACTAAAATAATGAATTTAAAACAATTATACTTTTATAATACGTGTATGTTCATCCGCAAATCGCTACATAAAAACATAAATACAAATATTATAATCTCCACATCAAATCGTCACTATCCTAATAGACGAGCTAGCTATCTTGCCCTCCCAAAGATCCGAACAAATCTGTGCCTCCAGTGAATAAGGGAATAACTCAAAAACAGCACTTTTCAGGAGAGACAAAAAACTATATATCAACACTAAATCTTTATAACTTCAAATTTTTAAGCTTGTATGGGTAAGATATGATGTTAGACTTTAGTTTTACATATAAACAGATATTGTAACAACCCCATAAATATACTTTTTTCGTGTTTTTTTGTAGTTGTGGCCTTATGAACGAGTACTTCATGGAATAACTCAATGTATTCACATAATTTTTTTTTTGCTCTTTGCAATATAACGACTTATGCCCTAAAGCACTATGTTCATAGTCGCATAACACGACTTATATTATTGCCAGTTTTGGTTTTATAGAAATAATGCGACTTATCATGCTTGAAATTTGTGTACTTTATGACTCAATTGAAGCCTTTTAGTGGAACAACCATGCATGTAGCTTGAAAAACGAGTGAAATCAACGGATTTTTTAACGTTATTAGATATAATAAAAACAAAACAACATTTAGGTGTTTATGCATTTAACCCTAGAAGTCCAATCTACGTAAATTTGATGTACACCGCGGCGAAATATCTTTGTCTTTTCTATATTTACCATCGAATCACTTCGAAATCCAGAAACAACTCATTAGCCGTCGAGACCTAGCAGTACATAGTTGGCTCTTCCCGGTAAATTCCGCCATTTTGTAGTAAGGAGGATGTTGTACGTCATTTTGACGTATAATTGGGCTTTTCGGAACTTTTACGATTGTTTAAAAAAAATTATTTTGTGATTTATGTGAATATTTTTTTTCCAAGTCACGTTTTACATGATATAGTATTATAATATACTATATATTGAGTATAAAATAGGATCCAGAAAACTTTAACACTAGGACGAAAAACCTTCAATTTTAGTAAATGACTGTTGTCCTCCGCTGGATTTGGACTCCAAGAAAGAGGATTGGGTGGCTGAGATGTTGTCTGGTGGTTATAAACGAATATTTGTTATACATTGAGGATACAAGCACTATAAAGAGTTAAGAGAAGCTCGAAAACCATATTCCTGTATGTTCAGTTACCTTACAGGGAAAGTTATAGGTGGTCTGTGGCGATATTTTACGGCATGATATGAAATTTTAACAATTTCTATATCTTATAATATCAAAATAATATAGATAAATAAAGAAAAAACAATGAGCCGCAGAGATTTTATGAAAAAATTAAGCACAGATTTGAAGGTGCCTTGGATGCAAATACGACTTGAAGAGACTCTACAAGACTGGTTATAATTTTTTTTCTATGCGTCTATAATTATAGTATTATTGGTTAGATTAAATTAAAAAAAAAAGATTAAAAACTAGTTATTTTTTAGAAAACTTACCCAATTAAAAGAAGAAAATATAAGTTTAATATTTTGGTTGGCTTTTTTAGATAATTCAATTATCGTTCTGTATTTATATAGAGGTAAACAAAGAGTATAATATCATTAAATGCACTTAATGTGTTAATTAAAACTGTATTTTTATCTATTGCAAAAAATAGTTAATTTCCATAGAAATATTATTAGTATTCCAAGTTGATTGATAAATACCTTTTTTTTAAATATAAAGATTTATTGTTGCATATTTATTGAAAAAACGATTGAAAATATTATTAAGCAAAAAGAAATAGTGTCTGTTGTTTCCGTGCAGTATTCAAATAGACCAATTACAACACGGCATTAATGCGAAACTGTCTCATATCGTCACTTGAACCAATGACACTAAGAGTTGTTCCTTTATGCTCATGTTAGAAAAATGACACAAATGCGTTTATATACTAAAATAGTGTTAGCACGGATGGAACAAAATGAATTATGTCTTTATTCAAAAAGTATAACTACACATACGTCCTTGTGTTCGTGGGTTTTGACTCGAGACGAATAGTTCCTTTGCGATTGTCTAAAATGATGGATAAGGTAACTTATACCGTTAATCACACCCTACTTATACCGTTTGGGTCATTCGAAAAAATGGGTTAGGATGCAGCTAGAGATATGTCCTTTTGATATGTTGTGTATTTTGACGAGCTGAATCCAATGGTGCAATAAAAACCAAAGGGAATAACTCGTCTTACTCCCTTATTCACTGGAGGCACAGAAATTATGGAAGGCGAACGGCAACATACGTTTTTATAACGGGAATAAATGTCTTTAAACCTTCAAGTGGCTAAGGCCGCAAGCGACCAATGGCTGAGCTCGGTGGGCTCTGATTGGCTCATTTGAATCGGATCAACAAGAGCTAAAACGCAAAAAAGGTGGATTTGTATAAAAAGCACGTAATTATTATTATTACTGATGGTGACACTTGTGGCTCCGTTCGGATCCACATACGGACGGTGATGTGGTAATGGATCCACAAATACCAACCGGATCAACAAGTGAAAACGGATCAAATAATTACTAACTATATGGCACGTTTGATCAACATAGTGCCCATGGAGATATCTATATATATATATATATATACATATATATATATATATATATATATATATATATATATATATATACATATATAAAACATGTTGTGTTGTGAATGACTGTATTAATTTCTAACTTGTTAATTAAAACAGACTATTTAATGTTGGTCTTATTTTTTTTTAATAAGGAAAAATGTGTCTTAATCCACATCGGAACTGAAGCGTGTAATGAAAACTGTTACCTATTTTTTTAAAGTTTGTTTTTCTGTCCTCTTTATAAAAGTAACATTCAAAATATGCAAATTAAAAAAAAAAAAAACAAAACTAACGAGAATCAAGATTACATTTTTAATTGAATTTAAATGAAATTCTACAATTCGTAGAAATTAATTTAAACTTCAAATCATTTATTTAGCCAAGTACGTAGACAGACACAAATACATGAAAAATCCAGTCCTCAAAATAACCGAATATCTTTTTAAATATATATTTTAGTTCATTCAGTTGGCCAAAACGTATAAACTCAACCACAAAATGACCGTCTCCTACGAATTTCAGTATTTCCCTTTTCAATTACCATAAAGAAACAAAAATATATTCAGCCAAACCGCTGGGAAACTATTCACCATTTTCCTAACAGTATCTATTGAATGAGCCTAGTTTTGTTTTTCCACGGTTTGTCGTCAGCCGCGACTCGGCAAATGTCGTGTTGCAAACAGGAAAACGTCAACCGAATCTTTATTATGCCAACAAACATACAGCGAATCGCTTATATAAATGTACCTATCTAATATACGTGAAAAGGTTTGCAAAATATATCAAAATAATACGCAAAGTATAGAACCGCTCATATTTATAAAGCGCAAAAAATATCTCAATAAATTTTAAAGGATTTTACCCTCGTCACATTTACAAATATGTCCCAAAAAACACGTCTAAAACCAGTAAGAATACACGATGAAATATTTTCATCTTACGTTTTATATAAGCCCGAAAATAAGGGCAATAAGTCGCCGCCATAACTTTTAACATTAACCAATGAACGCGCGCAAACATTCGCAAATGTATTACAGAAATATTTTTTTAGTTTACCCGCATTGAGAGTGAAACATTTCCCCCGTGAAAAGGCCGGCCGGGATAAATGAATTAAATTCTTTATTAAACAACGTCTAAAACGCGCATTCAAGATATTCATCTCTTTAGAATTTCGCGGAACCGCAGCGGGCGCGACACGAATAGTTTTGTGCAAAATAAATAACCGACGCATCTCGCTCGCTCGCAGTCATTTGCGATATTCACAACTCGTCATTCAAACTGATAAAAGCGATGACGCGATTCTCGACTGTAGCACGAAAACAATAAGAGTTAATTTGCGGTGAACCTTGTTAAAGGATTAAAATTCACACATACGGAGTGTACATTTCTATAGTTGTTTTAGTCGCGTGTTTCGTAACGGTACATAACGTGATGAATGCCCGCCGTGCTTGGCAACAAACGAGAGATTCGTAGAAGAATCACGCTAAGCGAGGCGAGCGGATACTTCCTATTTTAGTTCAACTAAAAGCAACAACAAATTGTCATGTCAAACCAAATGTAGTTAACACGAAACACGCTTCAGTTTAATAGAGATAACGGACGGTTAAAGACCAAAACCATATCAAAAACGCTTACTTACACACTCACACACTCACTCACGCACACACATCACACAGGCTGTAACTCCGACTGTCAATAGGGGTTTCTGAAAATCAGTGTTGCTAGTTGACTCAAAAGTCACTGCAGCTTTATACTGAGAAGCCCCTTTTGACAACAGACGTTGCCGCACAGTACTTATCTAATTTTTAGGTAGTAAGTTTTTGATTGTGTAATAGGTATATTGTTTTAGTTTTTAAGTTTGTTTTTTTTTTCACCATGTTTTTGTTCTTACTTTTTTTTCTGTTTCTGTGCGGCTTGTATACTTTGTTGTCAATAAATGTTTCATTCATTCATTCATTCATTCATACTTTATTTTTGTAACTTGTTCTGCATTGAGTACACAAGTGAAAACTCGTACTCGCACACAATAAATCCAATCTCGCAGTGTACATTTCCAATGGGCTTTAAATATATCTAGTCCGGTGGAAATATAAGAAGAAATCATTTGCGGCACTCCATTTTACTTTCCGAGTCCGTGAGCACGCCTCGACGGTTCTTGCTCGGCTACTTTGAAGGAAAATGACTTTTGTATGGTTAGTATTTAAGGTGGATAATCGTGTGGCGACTGTATACTCGTGCGGTTGAATAGTAAGAGCCGACGGCGTTGCCTCCAGCATTTTCCTGTTAAACGTGTCTCCCACATAAAAATACCTACCCACATCTATATAGCGCTGACGGCAAATTGTGTTACGTTAAAAGAGCCGATGTCGGATTTGATTTCGTCGGAATCAAAGCTCTCCCGGTAGTGTATTGTACGTAGGTACGGTGTTGGGGCTATTGAAACGTTATTGGGAGTTATTGTGCCGTTTGAGTGGCAATAAACGTAAAAGAGCGGAACGAAAATTGATATTATAAAAGAATTTACCAAGGATCATATAAATAATAAAAGTATTGAAAGAGGTAACGAATTCACAAACATTCATATCTCAACGAAAATCAGTAATAAGCAAATAAAAAACAATAACAATAAACATGGAAAACCGCCACCAATAACACTAATGAAATCGACACTGACCTCCAAAGTTCGAACAGAAAAACGCACCCAAATGTTTTAATTGATTAATTGCCATATTCCATCCCTATATTTACATATAGCAAATACATATATGTACATAATATGTACAGTTGGCAACACGAGCCGCGAGGGCGTCACCGTACTTCATACGATATCATGTAGACATATAACATTTAATAGACTACACGTGTGCCGTCTATTATGTTTAAGTACATTTATCATACGGTTGAAGAGAGATGATACGATCAACAAATACGTTTGAACAAATATGTTTGTTTATTTGAAGAAATACATTTTAGAAAAAACATCTCATTGCGTTTGATGTTATTTGATTCAGAGAAAGGAAGTGAGTGAGTCAAATATTTAGTTTGTACTAGATTTTATATGCTCAGAAATTAATTTAATGCCAATAAAAAACTAGTTAAAAAAGCGTGTTAATTAACCGTAAATATTTCACACTCAATATTCGTCAAAATAAAATACACAACAACTAAACTTTTAACACTTGTTTCATACTATTATTTACAACCTTTACAACCCACATTACTCATACCATACTCATCATTCCCATGAATTCCACGGTAGGTACTCAAATAAATAAAAAAACGTACATATATATCTCTTCAACAGCCATACATACGCCCGCACCCCGTCGTACATGCAATTACCATGTCAACACGTGTCGCTGTATTGCATAAGTGCGTATAAATAACTGATATAATGACGTTTGATAATATTAATAGATGTAGCAATGCAATTTGGCTGTTGTACATACGACGAATTCAATCCACCATACAAATTGATTACTGCGTATCAAGTTTTACGTTAGTATAATTCATTGTAAAACAACAAGGAAATTTTTCTTTCTTCCTTTATTTTAATTTAGACCTTATAAATATTATCCTCAAAGCGTAATAAATATTGAATTTATAACACTCTCAAAGACACAAACTTGTCCTCTTTCACATTTCAGCAAACTGACATCTATTATCACGAGAAAATTTGATGCCAAATACACAAAAAGAAATGTCACACACTGTCAACGTAATTAATGTGCTCACTGAGAAACGTCCGAAGCGAACTCACATCACTATTTATATTATTTACTACATGCGTGCAATAAATACATCCACCTATACACATGTACATATTATATACATTACTAGTTGTGCCCTGCGGTTTTACCCGCATTGCTTCGCTCCTTAGGTCTTAGCGTGATGATATAAAGCCTAATAGGCTACCTCAATGAATGGGCTATCTAAGACTGAAAGAATTTGTCAAATCAGACCCATAGTCCTGAGATTAGCGCATTCAACCAAACAAACTCTTCATCTATATAATATTACTAACATAGAAAGAATTAGTAACGTAGAAACATGCACATACACATACATACTATGTAAACACACGTACATACATATTAGTTGCTAGCGCGTCTTGGGAGTTAGTAGCTTGCGATGATTTGTTGCGCGGTTCGTTCATAATAATATAACATTGGAGACACTATGCTATATATCATTTGCACGGAGACAGATGTTAGAGGCGCCTTATCTAATGCTAGCGTTATAATGGGCAGACATACTCCTACTAGCAATAGTTATAATTTAGTGCATTTGAGTTGCTATGGAAAAGAAATTATTCTAGTTGTGGTACTGATGATTAAAAAAGCTGTGTCATAAATATCATGTATGGAAAAATTAATGATACAGATGTGACATGCATCTGTCCCGTATCTAATAGATTCAATTAGAAAAACCTCAATGGATATTGCGTATACGCCATGTCAATTATAATAATATTTAATTTATGATGGCGTATGCTTGTGGAATTTATTAAATAAGTAGTTAATATAATCTAATAGAATAGGACCTCAATGGATATTGGGCAAAAAACATGCAACATACCTTTAATTATAATTTATAATATTAAATGAACGATTACGTATGCTTGTACCTACATTTTCTTGACAGAATACCTAGTTTCATTAGGTTTGATTGGAACCTAAGTAGCTAAAATAATTAATGCTAAGTTGTTAAGTGTTACGCTGTGTATACGATACGTAATAAATTACAACTATGTATCATCATGTTTATTAAAGCTTACATAAAGAGAAATTTTTTAAGGGGATATGCAAGTCATTCCTTCCCGTTAGAAATACTAATATATACAACGTAAAATATATATTTCAAATGTAAAACACTTAAACAATTCAACTCTTAACAGACACAGATTCAATCCAAACCAAACTAACAATCAACCAAAAACCCAGAGAGACAGTCATAAACAAATAGTGCATTTAAAGAATTTTACCAAAATCATTGCTACACAACACTGAGCGACTCAAGCCAAACAAAATACGTGTATAAATTATAAACAGGTAGGTAAGTAGAAACACACACGTTGCGATGTATGTCGGATTCCTGAGCCAAAATAACAAAACCGCTTGCAGACGATCTAAAATTAGTCGACGCGAATATTTTTGTCGTTGCTCGTGTTGTTGTGTTGTGAGAATATTTTTACATGAAACGCAAAACAAATCTCACGAATTTACCTCGAGTGAAATGTGTCGGTTGTTGGCGATAATAATTTATTTACCTTCGAGTTTATTTATGATTATTTGATACGAAAAATACCACATTTGTGTGAATCAAATTGAAAGAGCGCTTTAATTTCGTTAAAGGACGTTTCTCATTACATACTACTAAATTTAAATTCAAATCATTTATTTATTACATAAATAACGTAATATTATAAATGCGAAAGTTTGTGAGGATGGATGTATATGTATATATGTATATGTTAGTGTGTATGGTTACTCTTTCACGCAAATACTTTTGAATCGATTACAATGAAATTTAGCACACATATAGAGGGTAACACATAGGATAGGTTTTATTCCGGAAATCCCACGGGAACGGGAACTATGCGGGTTTTTCTTTAAAAACGCGGACGAACACGCGGGCGGAAAGCTAGTTTATTAATATCTATTCACGATACAGTTCCATTCTCTAGTGAATCCTTTCGTACAATCCCAACCTTGAATTAATTCGCGTCGTGATGAAACTAATTATCTCAAAATCCAGACATTCACGAACAAATTGCGTTTGATCTTAGCGTAATGCGATTTAGACATCTCTAATTTAGTCTGTGTGCTTAATGAGCTACATGGCTTCAACAGGATTATGTCTTGATAATGTAATAATTAAACGATAGTAATTTTAGTTGGATATAATTAACTCATAAGTTGTTTTGCCTGCATATAATACATAGTATAAGGAGCAATAATATTAACTACTTATGGAGAAATGTATCTGTTATCCCTATTAAAAACACCAAGTTAGTTTCTATAAAACAGGGCACACGAGTCTATTGTCTTTATAAATATAATAATGCCATAAATGACCCCCTATCCATACCTACTCAATATTTAAACACATACTAGTAAACAAAAAGCATCCATACTTACAGTGAAAGTCCGCTATCGCTCCGTACACAATCTGAAAACAAACACAAAACGATTACATCAATTACATAGTGTCGTAAGCGACGGGATTATACACAGGTTTCTTATTCTAAAACTACATAACTAGTTGTTTGCGAATTTCGCTCCTCCGCGATGTAGTTATGCACCTAATATCAACTTGAACGCGTAATGAGCGAATGCTATTTACCGAGTGTCATCCGTGATCAGAATATCACAACTTGCTATTTTGTAGTGTATAAAGTTTAACGCGTTATCCAGGTACCTTGAATGATAGTTTACATAGGTACAGTAAGCTCATAGAGACTATTGAATCCTACTATTATAATAAACGCGAAAGTTTGGAAGAAACATTACATGAAAAACTACTGGACGTATTTGGAAGCAGCTTTAGAGCTAGCGCGCAAGAGCAACTTTTGTCTCCGCAACTATTTTGTCTCTCCCATCAACTCAATGGGCTAGTAAGAAAGTGCGCGCACGTAGCGACGCAACTCCCCATAGAGTAATATAGATCGATAATAACATCAGAATAACACATGACACACACGCATCTCAGTTTAAGTTAAAAACTAAACATTGCAAGTAAATTCTAAACACATTGACATTTCCACTACGTTATTCTTTCAATTTTCCATTCCAACAGACAAGAAACAGAAAAGTCCGTCCGTCAATCAGTAACTTTCATTGGGATCGTTAGACACGGCTCGAATATCTTTCACGCCGGCTAATAGCGCTTCGATCACGCACAAAAGAGACGAAAATCAACGGCCGTGATAAACCGGTTATTCTTCATACATTAACTGCAAATATTGCCTTTATTGTTATAGGGGTAAGGTGTATATTGTGATGTGTATAGAGAACAGCATCAGTTAATGCCAGATCAAAGGGAATTATTAAACGATTCTATCTCGTGGCTGCATGCGTCTCTGTAAATACGTGTTCGGCTATCAACATGAAAGCGTGCATGTTTCAACCGACCCATACAAAAAAGAGACAGGTGATTAAGAACCTGAATATTTCGTTAAATAAAATTGACTTTACTTAAGTAAATTCCAAACTTATTTTTTTTACCAAATCGTCATTTATTTACAAGTAAGAAGAGACGCTATCCGTTGCCATTACCTAACAAATTAATCTATTTCCCATCTACATACAAACGTAGAAACTAGAAGCCACAATATATCGGGCAGTGAGACAGTGCAACACAAACGTAACTCGATACCTACAATCTACATATACAATACAGTATACCTACATCTAACCACCGGTCGACACTAGAAGAGGAATGGAACAATGCGCATAAAAAATCAATAAGGCCGATCCGGCCTTCGGCGAGGTCGAATGACCCGTATCGCCTCGTCGCTTAGGGCTGCCGGCGCGGCGTGGGGAAAAAAGTGTTTACTCGATCTAACAATAAACAATACGTTGCAGAAACACAAGATTGCGTTTCTATGAATTTGTATGCACATAATTTTTCTACGAATTGCATTGAAATATAAGTTTTCCTTGGTATGTAAGTGTTAAATTATTACATATATTATTACTGATACTATTGCATTGTGTTAAGACTTTATTTTATGAGCATGACAACAATTATTGTTGAAACTTCTACAAAAACTAAGTTTACTTATGAATATGTATGCCATATGGCCAGAATAAAATATATACCGCATTATTTTCAAACAGTGGCCAACCCTCGAATCACGTCACAATGGGAAGATGGCGGACGCTACACTTAATTTCTCTCTAATGGACCCGTTTTCGCCTTGAACGCTAAGTATGTCTTTAAATAGAACTTACGCAACGTGAGTCTCTTAATTTTACGATAGTTGTGGCTTTTATTTAATTAATTAAAATACATTTTATTGAATAGTTCACTTTATTTTGTGAAAGTTGTAAACGTGAATCGGAACAGCTTTCTTTCCTCAATTATTCGTCCAATTTAAACCAATTCTGTTCGGTTT
Source organism: Colias croceus (assembly GCF_905220415.1). NCBI lineage: Eukaryota > Metazoa > Arthropoda > Insecta > Lepidoptera > Pieridae > Colias > Colias croceus. The sequence continues at coordinate 7,074,259 of NC_059560.1, forward strand.
TTGCGTACAAAACGTACAATCAAATAAATCAATAATAATATTGACGGCACATCAAACACACCCGCCCGCCTGTCACAACACGTTATAATTTAAACAACAATCCTGTTTAATAAACAGACGAAATACATGTACCTACCTACACACACATGTCAATTAAACGCACACAGTCAAAGATGTAGCACGATCAAGCCCCCTTGATCCATTCGAGTCGTCACGCTAAACCGTCGCTTATCAACGTACAAAAACAACACAATCACACGCCGATAACGTGGTTCTAGAGAAAGGAGAAATAAAAAAATTCAAAACCTTGGCTACATTTCAAAGAGTTAGCCGCGGCGCATCGTGCCAAGTGCAATATTTTTAGATGGCCCGTGACAGAGCGAAATTTTCTCTTCTTATACGTAAGCGTCGTATGCAGTTCAATGGTTCATTCAGTTTGCGGCTAATGCGTTTCTTATCGTTTACTATTACGAATGATATTTCGACGGAAGGTGAAGGCGTAAAGTAGGTTTGTTAGCGGACTATGGACTAGACTTTTTCAAGTGAAATGTTTATCTACAATCATTTTATCATCGAAGATTACCTGCATGAAAATTTCTATAACACGTATTTTTCACAAAAGTAGATGTAATATTGTCTCTTCAGATATTTCATAAACATTACATCAAATTGTGTGATTCGGATGGTTCACAACTATAACAATTACGTATTGCCATTACCTAGAAAAATAAATTACGAAGAATAAGGCATAATATTATATTCTTAGCAGCTTAAAACATATATAAACTTTCAAACCACACACCAACATCACACATTACCCTACACGCCACATAACCGACAAACAGAAACAAACACAAATATGAAAACTTCTAGAAAGCATGTCGCAAATCCTGCGAATTCGCTCCGAACCCGAAAACAACCCTCGAGAGGTCGCGTGCCGTGAACGAAAGCCCTCCACGCTCACCGTCTCTCATACAAAAATCCTTGTACAGTATAAATTATACTCGAGAAATTCGTCGACTCCATTCTCAAAGGCGGAGAATAAGCGCTTTTTATGTTATCAACATTTTTAATCGTATGCCGTAGGGCGTAGTGGATGTAAGATTATTCGTGACCTTACCCACTTAAAGTTAACAGCTACTGATTTGCAAGGTAGTTTTTGTAAATTCAAATTCAAATTATATTTATTTGCAAGAATGTAGTTACAAATTATAGATGTTTTAATTACAATAATAAGTGGCTAATACATTCTACCCATTGATTGGGTGTGCAAATATTGTAATGAGTAATGACATAACAACACAACTTGCTACACGATATGAATAATCACTAACTGAAATATTACGAGATTACCCGGCAAACATTCTGCAAGACAGGTTTAAAAAGGAATAAAAAATAGTTTACGTACCTACCGAATATACGAATAATCCTGACAATCTCGAGTGCGGTTATTAAGATATGTTGGGTCTTTAGACACGAGAATTTTAGTTAAGACACAAAAGTTACAATAACTTCACTACTTTAAAATTCACTTAAGGCCGTGTACGCGGTCCGTGCGCTGTTTGGCTCAAATATGTGATTTTTCAAACCAGATTGTCCATCAACCACTTATCTTACAAACATATGAATTACTAATAATTTTAGGGAATTTTATTGTCTATATAGTTAGTTAAGAGTTTTTTTCAATTAATACAGTATTTGTGAATACCATCAAGATAACTGAGCCGATGATTACTTGATTTCACTTTTAGTGTCAATTTCGAAGCTAAAAATATCTGAAATTGCTGACAGATCTAACACACATTTTTTTTAACTAACTGCAAAAATCCTTATTAAAATAGTTAGTTAAAAGATTTTTTTAATTTGGACTCCTAACTTACGAAATTAAAATCCGAACAATGTGAATTTTTTTAGAAATTATACTCGACAAAATGATTATTTTCACCAAGATATTTGACTTAGTTGAATATAATTTATACATATTGCAATAAAAGAACGTATTACTTATAAGATAAAATTTAAAAAATCAACTAAGGTACCTCTATTATTTTTCTACAATTTTTTTTAAAGTACTATAAAACACTGCGCGCGACCCGATTAAAATCAGTCGGCAGCGAGCCTTCCCAGAGAGAGGACATGTTGCTCGGCGCTCTCCTGTGGACCTATGCTGTTCATAGTAAAAGGATAGCGCAAGCCGCGATCTATCGTAATAGATCGCGGAGATTTTGACTTGCGTTAAATTGAATAAGCGCTCTTAACCGCACACTTCAACTCAAAATAAACCGCACATTCACATTCACCGTTTCCTATATTTTCACAGTGTCAAGACCGACGCTTTCTACAGCACCATAGTCCATAGATAGCCATGTCCAAACGCTTGCACACAATACGGGTCCACCACTCGGCCATCTTGGTTCTTATTGACGTGTTCGACGGACAAGACATACGAATACAATAACAACAGCTGTCGCCTGTCTTTGTGCAGCGTACACTGCTTACGGCATTACGGCAGCTTTTCAATATTAAACAAATGCCTTTTATGGGCTTTCCGGTGCAAATATGAAATTTGTCACCGATTTGTGTAATCAGTTTCACATCGTCCCTATACCTGAATATTTTTTAAAGAAATAATGGTTTCGAAAACAATTATACTTAAATTTTATTTCAACCATAATATCTTGATATTATGAAAAAAAAAGTAAAATTTCTCTTGACGATGAGCAGGCGAAAAGAGAAATTATGCCAAAAATCAATTCCTCATAATACATTACGATGTTAACCTTGATTTTAATGCAATGACTTAAAAAGTTGAAACTCTTCTAAAACCTACGAAACCGTATTACTATCACTCTACACTAACAAAACTCGCGTTCCCAATACCAAATTACAAACCATAAAACAATACAATCACTAAACGGTACTACCCATAACCCACCTATGCACTCCCTTCTACATCTAGTCTATGCAAAATATAGCAAAGCATTACAATCGTGATAAGTGTCACGAGCAAATAAATCGAACGGGCCCGCTCGGTATCGCTCCATCTAATTGGTTAAAGGCATTCCCACACTGTCCCAGAACCAGTTCTCAGTTAAATGCCAACAACCGTACCTACGGCATTATCTGTTGCCATGTCGCTCGTTGCTTGTTGCCGGTTGTTGTTTACACAACGCGAACGCTCTGGAGTCGTGAATTCGAGTTTTGCAAACATTTCAATTTATTCATTTGGGATTTGGAATCGCTCATTGTTATTGGTGCATATTATTACCTTTCAATTTGCGTAATAATAATCTTCTACAGATAGGGTTGTTTTGCTTTCTTCTGATGTTTTCAATACCATGCCTGCATCCACATTTGTTGTTCAATGAAGACAGAAAAAACTTAAGAACGACCATATAGACGTCACACTCAACAAGAATCCTCCCTTGCACGAGTCTTACCAAACTTTTCCAACAATAAATTTAAGCAAGACATGCTACATAGCCCTCAACCGTAACAACTAACACACAGCCTTGAAGTGTCCTGCCAAAGAAATTACATTAAAAAGCGCATTAATTACAAGAATGTTCACACAATATGCCCCGCGTACGTACTTGAGTGCGTTCACTTTACATCGACGTAGGGGCTTTTTGCTAGGGTTGCCAACTTTTCATTTACATTATTTCTCAACACTTCCTTTGATATAATAAATGAATATAATAATATTCCACACGTCGTAATTTATTCATTGCTTTTCATATAAAAACACTTGAAGATGAATCTTTACAAGCGTAACGCGCATAATGTTATTTATTTAAATTAAGTTACAGAGATTAATAGTGTTAACTTATAATAAACAGCGATTTACATACGTAATTCCTTCATATTTATGATATTCATGAATGCCGAGAGGCTACACTGAATACATCGCTACATCATAAAGATTATATTAAAGCTGTTTTAAATTAATCTCTATCCATAATTATCAACCTATGCTAGATAATATGGAATACAGCATTAATATCTGACGTGTTAAGTTGCAATTAGTTCATTGAAATTGAAATCCGCCGCTGCACTACGTCTACAACTAAATAATGCATAAAAATAAGTTTTCTAAATCAATACAATTACCTTTCTTATATCGATTTTAGCACAAGCCTCAACACTAAACCTCATCCATGCTTAGTCTTAGCCCAGACATTAGGTCATACGCCCGGCACACACACACACACACGTATAGTACATAACGAGAACCGGTCGAACGGCACACATACACACGTTCAGTACAAGCCGTGAGATCAAAGAAAGTTATAGTGGTGTAGGTCTTCTAACGTCATAGGTATAGGTACACTAAGTGTACCTATACCTATGACGTTAGAAACTCTCAAGACAGTGCTTATGTGGCTATTATAAATTTCGCTTTACGCTAAAGTTAAATACCGGTTCGTTAAATCGCATTTTAGGTATTTTTTAATTTGAATAAAGTGCGAGATAAGAAATGTCCTTGTGTCGGAATAAGGACAATTCAAAGTCAAAATTATTTAAATATTAGTTAGCTTTACCTACCTTATTTTCTTTGTTTTTCTAAGTTCTACAGAAATTTATTAGTCTTCACAAATGTTAAAAGCAATTTGTAATAACACACATCTTGTTATTTATAATATTACGCTCCTCACTATAATTAAAAAAAATATCACAGCTTAAAGATCAATTCAACCAACCATAAAATCACATGCATACATACATCACTAAAACTAACTGTTGAACACAAAAAATAACTTGTCCCAGTCAGTCAAAATCACTTTCGTCCGGTTACCATATCTGACCGCCACACTAACACACACACACACACACACATGGCACCTATATAGCTACAAACACATACACATACGCATTACACGGCATGACTCGACTAGAAAGTTTTGCACTTAGCGCAGTGAACGGTGCTCTTTATTGAATTTTATCTTCAGAACGCATCGCGTCGTTACGTATGCGAAATTAAAACTTGCGAGCAAGATGACAATCTTTTGAATGCGTTTAGATTTAATTATTTGGCGTCGTTACGTGAAGGTTTATGTCTTCTACTAATAAAGCGTTTATCATAATGAAGAAAGTGGCCACCAATTTAACAGGTTATAAAGAAAAGCACCGATAGTAGAAAAACATATGAACTCAGACCTTCCGTTCAAATGCAAGGTATACAAATAACACGAATAACAATCTTTCATCTAAGTACTTCGATATTCAACGCAATAAGTTCAATCTAGTGTGATAGTGGTCGAGTCAGTCTTGAAAGACCATAAAGAAAATGCAAGTGTTAAATATATGTATAGAAGCTTTGTTTAATTTGTGATTTATTTGAAACAACTCATAATATTTCTCCGATCCCTGCACTTGAAGCTTACTGCATACACCAATTACGACGAATCTTCTTCCTGGCATACATTCCTATTCACACAGCTACATCACACTTCTGCTCTTTAAACTACAAGGTACACAATCACCTGATAAACCTCTTCATCTAAAGCTACATCACGTATCTTATCCATATCGGCTGGCTCAGCGGGCTCCCATATTATAGCCCGTATATAAAAAGGGCTTGCCGACAGCTATCTATACCCACTAGACATGCCACTCACGATTGCGCCGTGTCAGTTCATGATATACACATCACACATCATGGCGCTTTACAAGGACGATGATGAGGCATTTTTCGCGTAATGGACACGTCTTTGTGGTCTTAATGTTGTTTTATTTGATAGGTGGCGACTGGCGAACAATAAAGAGAAGCTATAGTGGTGTGGAGTAAAATGTTCGCAAATAATTGCAATAATGATGTATGAGTCGAACCCTCGATAATATTTCCTACTAGCTTCCGCCCGCGACTGCGTCCGCGCGGATGTCGGTCTTCGCGTGGATGGTTTATTTCTCCATTTTGAGTAACTCTGACAATGACATCTTATAAATCTATTGGACCCAAATACGGCTAGGCCTATAATAATACGCAACGTGTCTTTGCGGTTCTACAGAACAACGTCTATGGATAAAACTGAAAAATTAAGATTAATTTTTTTCTACGTATTTTTCCAGGATAAAAAGTATCCTATTTTACGCCCAGGATAATAAGGTATAATTATACCAAGTTTCATCGAAATCGAACCGTTAGTTTTCACGTGATGCCTTCACATACAGACAGACAGACAGACAGACAGACAGACAAAAATTTTTTTAATCACATATTTGGGTTTGGTATCGATCCAGTAACACCCCCTGGTATTTATTTTTTCAATATTTTCAATGTACAGAATTGACCCTTCTACAGATTTATTATATGTATAGATATTATATTAAGGTACTTATATATTTTGATAACAATTATAATATATTATTTCGTTCATCTCATTCATCCTTGAAGTTGGGAACAGTATGAAGTTTTGATGTAACAAAAGAGCAGAAGTCTGTAAACACGATATCATGCTATATAAACTTTTAAATTCAAAAAAAAAATATTATTTATTTCAATTTTAGGTAAGTACCTACGTATGCAAAGTAAGAGCGCATAATGTTACATCGATAAAAAAATGTATGTAAGTACCTACGTAATACGTATATGGAAATAACTTAATTAACAAACGTGCTTAATACATATTTATTTAAAATTATAACACATCTAATACCTAGATACATTATTTTACTTGCCCATTAATTATTCTAATGCGTGTATACTGTATGTATGTTGTATACCGTGGTTGTTACAAGTGTATAGATAATTTTCGTGGTAAACAAGTTATAAAAATTTATAATTCAAAACTTTGTGATAAGATAAGACGCTAGTGGCCTAGAAAGTGTGTTGACTTACCCTTAAATATTGTACCTTTTATCTTGTTCACGAGAATCCGTTATAAGAGAACTTTATACACGTTTAATAACTGAATCAAACACAAGTCTAACAAATTCCACACATCACTATAATCCTTAACTCTAACGGAATCAACACGAATGCTTCGCACGCTCGCAAACTAAAGTCCTTCAGTATCGAATCCAATCAGAGCGCGCCACGTCCGCACACCGCTAACAATGAAAACCTTTCCAAATAGGAGATCGCCTCGTACATTTTGCACGTTATCTGCCGCGCCGGCCGAATAACAATAAAGCCGCTAATTATTATTATTACTGTTCGCGCGCTCGCAGCGCGGCTCGCGTGTGTGGGTGGGCGTAATCGTCGAATTCCATGTAATCGGCGCGCACACATGCACACGCGCCGTCGCACCACGTGCGGTGACGTCGGCCCAGGTAACGACTGCGAGCTTCGAGTGCACCCACTACACGTACACGTATCGATCCCGCGATAAATTCGACACGCCGGCGAATGCAGCGTTGGCGGTCGCCTTTCACACAGGCGAAATGCAATTTATGAGCGGCCGGCTGCAGGCAGGGCGATGAGCGCGGACTTCAAACTAGTCGCGCCGGCGAGCGCGAGCGCAGCCATGCGGCAGCCGAGAATTTTCTCGAACGCGGCGCGGCGATAGCACGTGTAATATTAATTCAATATTTTATTAACGCAATTGCGCAACATTAGCATTGATAAGAGTAATTGTACCTCGTGTAAGGCCAAGGTGACGAGAGGTCGTCGACGCGGCGGCTATAAAATTTCACGAGTAAATATAAGTCAATTTATGCGTCGCGCACTCTGCCTATTGCTTAACCTCTGCCTATCGCCAAGGGGTGCCGTGTAGTTTGCTCGCAAGTTATGTTCGGTAACGTTTGCCGAGATACGATCAATAAGGAGATTATATCGGCTCAGTGACGCCTACGCCTCCCGGCCTATCGGAGCGCACGTCGAGACGCGAAAATTGATCAATTTGCCGTCAAGCTTAATTAAGTCTATGACGACACGCGAACGCACAGCGACGTGATTCACAATTGGGACAAAAAGCGCGCAGCAGACACTCGAAACGGGAACGTTAATGAAGCGAAAAATACAAAACGAGACTTTCGAAATATATTTTTTTACTTTTTTTTGTTCAAGTTGTGGTCCGGAAATTTGAGTGTTTCGTCCAAAAAATGACAAAGCGGCAACAAGCGGAGCGTGTACAATCGCGTTCACCCAACTAGTCTGCCGGGGCTCGGACAAAAAGTGAATAATGACCGAGTCGACATGTACAACTGCGCTATTTCGAGACATATTTTCCTGTTGGTAATAATACCTACTAGTTATCAGACGCCGCGCACAAACAGCAAGACAGTCGCATAAACAAGTTAGCACCGCTTCTCTTTGAGATTGACTCAACAAATTATCTCTTGACATTTGATATGTATCTCATCTAAATAATTCTGATAATGTATTACCAACCGAGCCAGGGTCATTGAGGTTATTAACAGCCTATATCATGATTCTGTGTATTTTTTCAATTTATTTGTTTATTAATAGAACTTGTTTCGTATTTAAATGATCAGAGTATTTCAACATACATTTTGAATGAAACCGACTCCCCTCTATACTTTTCAAAAACAACATTAGCATATTATTTCAAATTAACACATTCCGTCATCGATTGTACCTGTATTATGTATATCGTAAACATAATATAAACGGCAGTTACCAAGTCAAAGTTTCTGTCTGCGAGCAAGCGTCCCAACTCGCAACTCGCGAGTGCACTGAAATATGTAGTTCAAAGTTGCAAACTTATGCCGCTCGACTTTATCCATAAGAAGTTTAATGAGAAAATTTACAAATACATTCGGCCGCATTAATTGCAAAAAGTTTAATTAATAGATGACGTTGTGCAACTGCAGTCTGCAATAACACGAAACTGTAAATGATTATTTATTTTATATCCAAGTTTTATTGAAGCGTAAGCAAAGGTTTTGGCATTAGATACACATTTAAATTTAGCCAAATCATATCATCCATTTCAAAATTGACAAACTCTCTTCAATTTCAACTTTTATACACATTCCCAAGCACTGTTACTTACCTACATACTTTACTTTGTATAACTTTTTCACACAAACAAAAACGAACAAAAATGATACCTACTTCTAAAAACTTAACAATACATGCATTATTAACCGCCTGCATCATCATCATCATCATCATCATCATCAGCCCATATACGTTCCCACTGCTGGGACACGGGCCTCCTATGAGGGTACAGGCCATAATCCACCGCGCTGGCCAAGTGCGTGTTGGCGGATGACACATGTCGTCGAACTTTTTTTTTTTTTAATTCTTCGACATGTCGGTTTCCTCACGATGTTTTCCTTCACCGTTCGAGCAGTGGTGATGTTACAACATGCGCAGATAAATTGAAAAATCAATTTAATTCCTGCGCGCTCGCCTGGTCTCGAACCCCGGACTTATCGATTCGAAGTCCGAGGTCTCACCACTGAGCCACCACTGCTCTAACCGCCTGCATAGGAACCGCATTTCAAGAATCAAGACCCCGCGATAACCTTGCGCACAAATAAAATTAACATTATTTAAAAAAGGCAGATACATTGTGACACAAACCCAATTTTATCAGAGCCCATTTAATTATATTACACGCGACTGGAATAACATCGGTACGCACACTTGTCCGGTTTCATCCGATTACGCGTGAATATATTCATTCAATGCCGTAAAACGAATTAATACCTGGATCCGACATGTAAATCCGAACCGCTGCGGTGTGAGCTAACTGCAAATACTTTATACATTATGTTCCACGATCAATTAATCGTGCTTCTGATAAGTTTAATGTACCAATAAGAAGCAAGTAAATCTGCGAATTGCGTTGCATGAAGACGAGCGAGCAGAATGATAGTTCAACACAATCATATAAATACAAGTAGATATCTAATAATACACAACCACGATTCGCACGTAGAAAGTAAAACAAAACTTTTTATACTCCTGACACCACTTTGGCATTAGCCCTATTCGCTTAATTAGAAAGATATTTCTCAGCACTGCTAAAACGTTAAGCCCGTCGCTCGTGTTATATTATATACCGACCTACGTTGTCTATGTCCTATAGATGTTTTGGAGCAAACACGAAATGGGCTGGCTGGGTCGGCATGTTTCACGTTTCCACAAAACACTGACGTACATAGTTACGATCCCCGTCCACAGCTAAACTAACGATTTGGCAAACAAATATTTATTGCGTTTTGAGAGACACGATTCGTGATATATCTTACTCGGCATTATAGATGTGGAACTTGTCAGGATGTTTCGAAATTTCTCGATTGTAGAAGCAAAAATGCCTGTAACGCTAAGCTAAGCTAATGTTTTAAAAATAGAGATAATACGAAGCAGTAAATTGCCATTACAGTCACCTTTTTATATAATCAACAACGAGCTAAAGCATACAACTTTGTAAACGTGAAACAAACACAAGTGTTAGTGAACAATACCTATATATGTAATACATTATAGTCCTCTCGTTCTATAGTTGCATGCACCCATCATCATCTCCAGTCTACAATTTAAACTAAATCAAGCAAAAAACATAACTCTACCCCAACTAATGCATTTACGTAATTATAACGTCACAAACAACCACACAGAGAGCCGTCTTGATTAACTATCTGTCGCCATATTGCTCCAGCACCTAGATTTATTAGGTCGGCACATGTCTAGACTTTATCACCGTAAAGTAATTAGCAGTCAAGGTAATCCGAACATTAAATTAACTTATCGTAGTCGGGTGCACCGAAATTGTACGTCAGAAGGCTTAGCATACATGTAGATAGGTAACAGGATTTAGGTTTACCAAATACCTATTACATGAGGCAAAACATTTTTTATAACGTTTTGAGCGTAAAATATAAATATGAACGAGTAAAACCAACCGATTAATCCTTTTCCACACTAAACGCATAAGCATACTTTGATATGGGTGAGAGCAAAAGGCAGAGTTTACCAAACAAGATTCAAGAATCCCGTTTACTGTAGAATCTACCTTTCACAAGTAGGTACTATCCTGTAGGTATGTATTATACATCCTTACCTTACGACATCCCGTATCCCCTTTAAACTGATGACGCACGCTTACCGACTTGTCGCCGACGACAAATCAACAGTGCGTCATGGCTCTTAAATTCCACACATACCCGATATTTTTGTTTACATTAAACACTAAGAGACGATACGATTTGGCGTATACTGTAAAGTGGTAATTTTTCCACTTTTAAAAGATATACCTATAGCATTACAATTAATTACATTCATGTAATTATGCCATTATTTAGAAAGTCTTATGACTTGTGTGACTCACTGTACCCGGCGGCGTGTTCTAATACCGCGTCACGTTAATTGGCTCGTTTACGTACCTGCAACGAAATAATAATTATAAATTAATTGAAATACATAATTAATTATACAGCTAGTAGACGAAGTCCGTACTGACTGAGGAATATCAATATTCAATACTGTCTGTGCATAAAATTGGTATAAAGTAATTGTGACTTTCGAAATACATGTATATATACGGTTTTTTATGATATCGTATTCAAATATCGAGAGTAGAGACATTTTATTTTATTTTCAATGAAAAAATGAACTAATAGTTATAAACAAATTAAATAATAAGCCCTCATCACCACACATCCTTATTCACCGATTTCCACGACACTATCGTATTAATTATCTACTAAAGAACCTTCCTTTTATCAGCTTAATTGAAAGTTCACATTCACGATACCAAACATAACAAAAACATACCATAGCCCTAACAATCATTAACACTGACATCCTTAATCAAGCCAGTACAGTACGTAACTAATCCACAAAATACAAAGATAAGAAAAAAACATTTCAAGATAAATAAAAAAATCAACGCGATGTGCTCTTATTTCTTTATTACAAAGTCGACAGTTTAAGAATTCCCTTCAAAGTCATTCAATACGAATTCGGACGACGCAGTTGGGTCGCGCTGGCGGGGGAGCGACCTTGGAGCCACCCCGACCCACTGGGGTGACTTTGCGCTAGGGATGCCACGCCGCTATTTATAAACGCTAACAATAAAATAAACTACGTCTTACTAAACTTTATATTTTCAGTATGTAGCTAAAGTAAACTATTGTTTGACAAAACACAGTGTTGTTAAATAAACTGCATATAATTAATTAGTAAATAGGATACACAATTTACTACTTACTCGACAACTTAAAATGTATCTTCTGATCGATTGAATAATCGTTAAACTGTATCTTATAGCATTGTATTGCACTGTACCTATATAGCATTAGCCAAGCGTAGAGTAGATTTACTGCATTATTTCTTCGAATTTAAAAGTTTATAAAATATTATCTTTCAAATATTGCCCACCACACTACATAGAAATTAGTAACGCATATAAATCAACAAGTTGAAGTAAAAACTTATCGCAATATAAAAACAAACAAAAATAAACGATAACCCCGTAGTGCCCAGCCCTACCGCATTCTCACAGTAGGGTGACTACCGACTCGGTATTCCCCCCGCGCCGCGGCGCAACTCGCTATCCCAGTGTGTGCCCCGAATAATCGACGAGACGTTTGATTGTTCACATTTCTTATCACCAACTTCACAAACAATTCGCGTAATAAAATTTTGTATGGTAATTCAATGATCGGTGTTTTAGTTGGTAATTTCGAGACGAGTTTCAAAGCGGTGTTTTCAAGGCGATCATTTCAATTGATAATGTGCTTTTGATGGCTCGTTACATCTTAAATGTTCAGCACATATAAACAACCGGTACGCGCGTATTATAAACAGGCAGTTTGTATTAATGTATTCTGATTATAACTATATCTAAAACTGGAACCAATACAACTTTTTTCACACATCAAAAACATGATACCAAATCGCAAGCTTTCCGTTTCTTCTTTAGTAGACCTCATTTTTACACAATCCATACATCTGGAGGCTTATTTACTGCTCCTCATAGTCCAATTAACACACCCATAACAATTTAACACCCTACCTTCACATAGCGTTATATATCTCATACTTGCCCATACACCGACAGTTACAATTGCGTTTCTCATATCCATACTAATATTATAAATATGTCTGTCTGTCTGTTACTCAATCACGCCTTAACTACTGAACCAATTTGCATGAAATTGGGTATAGAGATATTTTGATACCCGAGAAAGGACATAGGATAGGTTTTATCCCAGAAATCCTACGGTAACGGGTTTTTCTTTTAAAACGCGGGCGAAGCCGCGGGCGGAAAGCTAGTCCTCCATATATTGAACGTCATGTGACAAGCGCGAGGTAGCTTTAGCGCCGCTATCAAGTTAATTTCCACCAAGATCAGTTACATTCGCAACTATATTACAATGAATCATTGCTGCGATTAAATTATTGCACCATGTTTTTTTAATGGGACAAAAGGTCGTGGAAGCGAGAGTGTTATTTAATATAATATAACTGAACATCACAAAACGGAAACACGGTTAATGTTGGCTATTGCTTATATCCGTTTTTGGTTTAATTTTATAATCGATTGCGTGTATTATTTTGACACATGTATAGTTACATAAATACACATGGATATTATTACATATTGACTATGTAGTTTGTACCTAAATATTATACCTATAGGTATAAATAATTATTCACGAACTATCATTTTTATTTTTTTACAATAATATAATAGGGATTGGCTTGAGCCAATTTGTAGAATTCAATAAACTGATACGACTATGTATTAGATATATTTGATGTATTATATATTTGAGAGGAAAAAACGTTAATTATCTTGGAGATATCATTAAATATATCCAATTGACATTTTGCCGTTATGAGAATTTAGCTAGTCTAATTATTAATTAATCTGAAATGGTTAAAGAAATAACAAAGAAAAAAAAGGCCATTACTTCGAATTAATAAATAATTAGAAAATATCTCAGAATTACAATATGCTTATGTTTTTTTGTGGGTTAACAAAATATGTTTGTCTTTGTCTTATTCATTTTTTGTTTCTTCGAAAACGCATCTTCAACTGAACCTACCTACTTAAATACACCGCCATATCGTAAACAATAGATATCTATTCCAAGTAATAGTCGATACCACTCGAAAGTGACTGTTATCCATTCACAGGTAAATAGAAAGTCTTGTAAATAGAAAACAGTAGGTACAAACTTTTGACCGCCAATGAGCAGCTAGCCGTAACGACCTAATTACGAAGTGATCTGTAAAAAATGAGCAGCAAACGTCAAGTAACCGTTAGATTGGATAAAAGTGAAAGTGTAACCTATAACTATGAATACCGTTTGCAGAGTAAAAAATAAAACTTTTTAGACATTTGGCTACATAAATCAAGATGTGTAGAATGAAGACGTGTTAAAAGTACAAGTATTATTAAATGCATTAATTCTACAGTTTACTGTGATAAGAGCTGTTTGCTAATTTTCCGATAAAAATATCGTGTATGTATGTATTCATGCCTATATAATAATTCATCTTAATTTCGTTAATGAAACCTACAAACTTCAATTGTAATTAATTATAATAAAACCGCTAATCTTTACCCCCGAACGTGATGCATTGAGTGCACAATAGAATGCAAAATGCCGGGCCACTTCATCTAATTGACATTGACAGGCCACCTCGCTCAATGCCACCTGGCGATTGGAAACTCGTTTCACAATGCACGATGCAGCATCCGATATCCAGTTTGCGTATCACCCGGTTCGCTTGCGGCTTCGCTAGCTGTTCACCGCGACGTCGGCGCCCTTTTATTTGCATGCTGTTTTACATAAATTATGTCACTAGTCTATAATATTCATGTATCGAATGGCTCAGTAGGTATGTTGCATCATACATACCTACCGGGAAAATTATTTTACCCACAATTAATAAGACTCAGCAATAAACAAAACATTTGACCCATCCTTCCTACTAATATTATAAATGCGAAAGTTTGTGAGGATGTGTATGTGTTTGTTACTCTTTCACACAAATACTACTGAACCGATTACAATGAAATTTAGCACACATATAAAGGGTAACTTGGATTAACACATAGGATAGGTTTTATCATAGAAATCCCACGGGAGCGAGAACTATGCGGATTTTCCTTTGAAACGGGGGCGAAGCCGCGGGCGGAAATCTAGTCAATCATGAAATAAAAAATTAAAATCACCCCAAAATATCTACTTCGCAACAAAGCACACTACCTCTACTAACTACAGATTTATTGTTCACATCAAAACAAGGACACTACATACATTACACAGAACAAAACTAAAATCTGGAGCATCTATCCACCTCAATACTAAATAACGTTAGCCCGTGAATATTTACGTCAGCGACTTTTCAACCCACAAACCGGGCACACAGAGCTGATTGCAACTGCTCTTTGAAAATTTCTCTCAATCCTATATCCACACATATACCTATAAATATATATCTAACTTTAGCGGAATCAGCTCAATGGATTGAAACGGCCACAGTATATCTCAGCGATTACAATCGGTTAACTTACTTACGTAATAAAAGCTTTGCGACAGGAAAGATATTGATATTGATAATGTCATTTAGTTTAATTAACGTCAATGAATGGTTAGTGAAATAATTTAAATCATTGATTGTTTTGTTTTGTTACTGACCGGCGAGATATTTGTTTGTAAATAGTCGTCTACGCAAGTTGATCTATTCGTTTTTGATATTACATTGACGATTGGCGTCTTCATAAAATATATTTGTATGAGTTTAAACAACTATACAAACGACAAATTATCAAATACGAAGAGCTGTGTAAACAATACTCATGTATACTTTGCTTATTCAAAGTATGACTTGTCGCAACTATATGCAAGTTAATCATTTTCTTTGCAAAGTTTATCAGTTTCATCTATCTTTTAATTAAGCAAGCGCAAAAGTCTCAAGCATTTTTTTGCTTCTTTTCCAGAATAATTCCTCGAGAAAATTAATCCGCGCCATCTGCTAATAAAACCGTCTTAATCAAGGCCCAGCGTGTGCCCTGGGAATCGATAATTCATGGAAAGTTCTGGAAAGCGTGACGTCACTGCGAGATGTCGCACCCGGCTCGGTTACCTAAATGTTGTTCATGTGCCTCTTTATCTACACGTGTCTCTACATACGCACCGTGACGTCATTGTAACCTATTATAATATTATGTACGGGCCGGAACAGATCGATTAATTCCGAAATGAATTGCCTTTAGGCGCTTTCGCGAATGCGTTCAGTGCAGAGTTAAATAACAACTTAACACGATTCGCTTCGCTTCGCACGGACGATAATATATTTTTCTTTGGAAGATGAGCAATAAAATATGAACATAACACACTCATACCATCACTAACTGCAGAATTATTAATAATAATAAAAATACAATTTCTGTTGAAATTTTTGCCTTACTTTTTAGTTTTTTAGCTGAAAATGAGAACTATTAAATTATAAGTAAGATAAGTTTCGTTCAAAAAATATTATTCGGCCTAATCGATGAAGTTATTTAAAAATGGGCATGTAATTTAAATATTTCGCGATATGCTGAATCAAGTTCGAAAGTTTTGAATTATAATAATTCACAACTTTTAGAACGCGGCGTGACAAAAAGTTTTGACGCTCACGAATTTTTATTTCTAATTAGATCGTCTTGTTCAACAAATTCTATCAAAAAGTTATTAAACTTCAATTATAACTTTTTTTTTCTTTTGCGGCAACTTTATTTAAAACAATTATTATTCGTGTATACTGTATATGTTACCTATTTAAAAAGCATATTAATTAATTATTTCACACAAACTAACGCGTAGGTATTAATCACCAGCCAACCGACCGATTTTTGTGTAAATAAAAGACGAAATTTAAATCGTAAATTCGCTTTTTATTCACACATAAATATTCGTATTTAATCTATCCATTTAAACAGACTAGCACGTTCCTCGAAATGGATGTCTTCAGCATTCTTATTAACGTCACCGACCAACGCCGATAATAATTAGACAAGCCGCTTTTACCGGTAATTACCCGATAAATACGTCAATTCGGAACCGGTTCAAACTAGATACGCTTAGTTTATTAAACTAGTTTATTAAATGTACATGCAGATAGTTGAGGTTATAAAACTAATCAAATGGAAAACGTTAAATTTCTAATAAACATTATCAATTAATTAATCGTTTTTCAATAATTACTCCAAAGAAAATCCCATTCAAATTAAATAATCATGCATAATCTTAACTTTAACTTACGACTTAATCTAAGTACATATTTAAGTCATTAGCTATATATAG
Source organism: Colias croceus (assembly GCF_905220415.1). Classification (NCBI taxonomy): domain Eukaryota; kingdom Metazoa; phylum Arthropoda; class Insecta; order Lepidoptera; family Pieridae; genus Colias; species Colias croceus. Next base: position 7,091,479 of record NC_059560.1, read on the forward strand.
TATGTATATAATATAATACATCTTCATTTTATATAACATCACTACAAAGTCGCTTTCTCTGTCCCTATGACCATATGTATGCTTAAATGTTTAAAACTAGGCAACGGATTTTGATGCGGTTTTTTTAATAGAGTGATTCAAGACGAAGGAACACGGGCGGAGAACTAGTTTACGTATATATTATTAGTCTGTTAGCATTCTTTACATCACCCCTACCCGAGACCATTATAAAATAATCCGAACCTATCACAACACAGTACATAGTACATACTAGGGCACATGGCAGCTTCGCACCTAATCGGATTTTATTAAACATACGCATCGGTATTTACACAATCACGCTACATCACAGTGTATTTATAAAAAAGTTTCTATACTTATCATCCATAATATTGATTTGGCTTCCTTTGATTATTTTCTTTTAAGTCGATTGTCATGGTGATAAGTTTTTATTTTTATACATCAAAACTTCTTTAGTATTAATAAGTATGTACCTAGATAAATATGTGTCCATTTAATTTATAAGCAACGCGAGTCAAACGAACAATCCAACCAGACTTTAGTTCAAACTTCAATTAGGTATGTAAATATTTCATAATTTCTTCATAACTATTCATATTCTTAGTCTAAGTTGACCAAGCATCTAACAACAAAAATGCTTTTAAAATGCATAATAACTTAAAGATCCTACAATCGAACTATTTTACAAAAACAAAACCACGAACCCAAAAACGGGCCACCTAAGCAACACTGCATGGAAAATTATAACAAAAATATCCACAAACAAAATATGCACAACACAAAATACTTTCAGACTGCAAATGCACAACGGCACCAGTCGTACGGAAAATACGTTTTCAACTTTCAAAACAAGCGTTTGCGAAATATTAATATGTACTTGCTTCAACTTTTCAAGTTGCTCCTCTCAATTGTACAAACAACAACTTTTTAAGAGGCTTATTTATAAAGGCACGCATATTCTAAGAAAACAAACTACCTACTTAGATTTGTGATTCTACTATAGTACTATCAACACTTACTTGCCTCTTCTCTTCAGATTTATTTACATAACAATTTTTACAGTATCTACGTATTTCGTAACGCTGTCAGACAGAAGGCTTATTACTATTGACTGAATTAAATCAATAGAAAACATAACTGTTTTATTAGTTTAAGAGCACACAACAGTGCAATATAAAACTAATATTTATTTAAAAATAGGTATTCGTTAAAGTCTTAGGTACGTTCCGTACGTATATTTATATGAGTTATAAAATATCCGCTATCGACTATCGTAGATACTGTTTGTCGCAACACCTACATAATTGAGGAAATATAACTATACGCCACATACAGCGTAACCCAAATTCATATCGATATCGATAACTTTCCGATTAGGTACATTTGGTTCGTTATCAGTTATTTTTAGTAACATCGAATTATAGGAAGTGGTCAAATCATATGCCTTACAAAGATTAAATGTATTTTTACGAATGCGATCAATAGATAGAATTTACAAAAACTTTGAACATTCTATTACCACTACATACCACTTTTACTTAAAATAAGTTAACTTTTTCAATTCTCTCTCAGTATAAACGCACATAGAAACCTTCATACAACACACCTACATTTCATACAAGTACATGCCATACAAGCAACAATACCAAATTCCAATACGCACGCGTCTAACATCAAACATTTCTCCTCACAAATGACGCCGCAAAAACTTTTAAACAGCCCGTTTACGCTATAAATAATACATAAGAGGTATAAAACCGATTCACGCTGACCACTCACTCGTTACGGATCCGGTTAAGCCGACATAGCATCGAATAAATTATCATCGCGATGCATACTCATATTAATATAATGGCTTCGTCAGATAGAATGCGTACTTAGCGCGCGTCAGAGCACTAATCTGTAGCCGCGCTATGATGCCGAATCGTGTTGTACTATGTGGTAAGTGAGAACAGTCAAACAGAACGAAATGACAACGTTCTTTCACACGCAAAGTACGCACGCGTTCTATCTCACAATGTTAGAATAAATTTGTTAGATACTTTTTATCTGGCAGACTTTACCGCGTAGTACAATACATATCGACGTCATAGCGAAGCGTCAGGTTAGCACTCTGACGCGCGCTAGTAACGCATTCTATTTGACAAAGCCCTGAATGTATTAAATGGTTATTAAGACGAATACTTCGAATTCTAGGCGTAATTTCGAAAGGTGACTGACAGCAGCCGATAAGACGCGGGAACGTGTCTCGTTCTGTGGAATTCTTGTAGATAGTTGATATTTTAATACGTTTATCAGCAAACACATTCCTTTATACTGTACCTACCCACAATGTAATTTAAAACTCCTCGTGCAATTATGACGATTAAACGTACAACCAACGTAACGTATTCGTGCAATTGTCATATTACCTAGGTATAGGGTATGCATTCGCAAAATTCGTAGTAGTTGGAAGTTAATAATTCTCTAGTGAATAGTCTATTCGTATTCACAAAAATATATCTACCCACACACCAAAAAAACTAATACTTTCCCATAAATAGATAATGTATAACCCCAAAAACGATAACAAACAACATCACAGGTGATAAATCAACGCGACAACCCGTGACAACAAAATGGTTATAGCATTTAGCAGACTTCGTGCTATGGCAACCAAACAAACTGATAAAACGCTATTATATTTTTTAACCGACTTCAAAAAAAAAGGAGGAGGTTATCAATTCGGCCGGTATATATATTTTTTTTTTTATGTATGTACACCGATTACTCCGAGGTTTCTGAACCGATTTACGTGATTCTTTTTTTGTTCGATGCGGGATGGTGTCGAATTGGTCCCATAATAATTTTATTCGGCTAGGCCTAGTAGTTTTTATTTTATGAGCATTTTTGTCTGTACTCGATGACTTAATTTCAATGTAGCAAGTAACTTTGATTCACTTCCCGGTAACCGATTGAGCTGAAATTTTGTATACGAATGTAAATTGGATAGCGATGAAACATTATCATGACATGGAGCTGATCTGATGATGGAATCGGAAGGTGGCCATAGGAACTCAGTAATATATTGACTCGACTTTATCGAGTTTGGGCTCGTTTGATTCGTGTTGAAAAATACACTAAAAAGTATTAAATAAAAATAACTGCGTTAAAAACAACCGACTTCAAAAACGGAAAAGTAAGAAATAAAAAAGATTTGATATTATTAATTACTACATATTATTTTTATGTGCTATTTATTAAATAGGTTTGAAGTCGGTGCCAAACACTAAGCACTTAGTATTAAGCCCATGCACCGACATCAAACCTTTTTAATAAATAGCACATAAAAATAATATGTAGTAATTAATAATATCAAATCTTTTTTATTTCTTACTTTTTCCGTTTTTGAAGTCGGTTGTTTTTAACGCAGTTATTTTTATCGTAAACACGCGTCCGATAAGATAATAATCGGAGATGCGACGAGTGACGAAATTGCTGTTTACATAATCATTATATTCAGGTACATAAGTACTTAAATGTGTTTCAAATACTTTATACTGTTATTTTAAACGTTTATAAAACGACTGCGACGCAGTTTGAGACTCTTGTGTCATTCAATCGATTTCCGTTTTTTGCTTTGAGTCTGATAGATGATAGATAGGGTTGACACTTGGCAGTCGTTTATATTTTACAATTATTTTGAAAAAGATTAAAGTAGGCATACAAAGCGAATATCGACAGTATCGCAAGCTATACAAAAACGACTATCACTCTATTGAACGAAAGCATCAGATTGAATTATTACGAAATTAAATTCATTTCATGACCGTCCAATGAACCGCTCATGTCATCAAAACAACACTTAATCTTAAAAAAAAGGAATATCTACTACATCTATAACAAAACATCATAGACTATAAACATTAAACTCCAAACAAAAACTCCCCGGTCAGCAGCCCTATTTCGCACCGCTCCCAAAGTGCCGTGGCCAACTTTAGTTCAGCCAAGTAATAGCCGTTTCTAGCATTGTCGCGAACTCACTTCCGCGCTGACTCATCCCCCACGATAAAACACCTTATTCGTGGTAATAAAAACTTTAAAGTCACGTCCCTACCTACCTACATTGTCAACCGTTAGTACTTCGTATCGAATAGTGAAATACGTGCCTAATTATCGGCGCTATAAATAGAATTGTGATTACGCTTATTGTTAAAGAAAACTACCTGAGTTCAGAATTATTATTAGATAGGTAGTTGATTAAGTTTGTAATAGCCATACTCTTCATTTTATCAAATAAAAACTTACAATAACACGTGAAAATTTCAATAAGTTAGAAAGAAACGTATGCAACTTTTTTTTCGAATGCAAATAATAAGATGCAACAAGTTAAATCCAAACCAGCTACAGCCCTAAAACAACACACGAAATTTCGGGCACGACATTTTTAAACAACAAAAGTTGAACATCCAAGAAAACCCATCAACGCAACGCAACGTATAAACTCAAACTCAAACAAACTCAAACATTCATTTATTCAATTAGACTACTATTTAGTAGCACTTTCGAATCGTCATTACATAATTATTTTAACATTTACCACCGATTCGGAAAGCAGTGATCTATGGAGAAGAATCGGCAAGAAACTCCATAGTTGCTCTTTTAAAATCATGTAAATATTACAATATATGAAACTTATATCTAACTACATAATATGCCAATGAACTGTCTTGTGGTTTTTACGCGACAACCCTCCATGGGTTTTTATCGTCCATATATTCCTGAATACTGTAGTACGCTCTCTGAACTAATACATTTTTTATATAACTTTTAAATTTAGAACTACTAAACTCTTTAATATTGTGAGGAATTCTATTGTAAAAGCGTATACCTTGACCCATAAATGAATTTTTAACTTTAGCTAATCGGAAAAATGGCATTTCAATTCTATTCCTGTTCCTTGTGCCATAATCGTGTCTATCTCCTACTCTTGTGTGTAAGTCGGAGCTTTTGTGTACATGCAAAATATTATTAAATATATACTGTGATGGTACAGTAAGGATACCAGTATTCTTAAAATGATCTCTTAGTGAATCCCGAGCACGTAAATTATATATAGAGCGAATGGCTCTTTTCTGTAAGATAAATATAGTTTCTATATCTGCAGCCCTGCCCCACAGTAGAATTCCATAGGACATAATGCTATGAAAGTAGCTGAAATAAACCAGTCTAGCCGTATCTTCATCGGTGAGTTGCCTTATTTTTCGGACTGCATATGCAGCTGAACTGAGCTTACCTGCAGCGGTGTTGACATGGGCTCCCCACTGTAGTTTCTCGTCCAATGTTAACCCTAGAAATACAGTAGACTCAGTAGGATGCAATACCTCCCCGTTCAAGGTAATATCTCTGTTCAACTTTTTTACGTTAGGAAGTAGAAATTCAACACAAGTGGTTTTTTTGGCATTTAATAATAAATTATTGGCATTAAACCATTCAGATATGTGTAAAAGAGCACTGTTCACTTCGTCAACATTTGGGTCATGCCTATCCACATTAAAAATTAATGAGGTATCATCTGCAAACAGAACTATTTCACACCTATCCTGCAAATAATAGGGAAGATCATTGATATATACCAAGAACAAGAAGGGACCTAAAATTGACCCCTGTGGAACACCAATGTTAATTGACGCACCGCTAGAACGTTCTCCATTAACAACTACAGTCTGTATCCTATCATGCAGGTATGACGCTATGAGGTTCTGTGCTTTTCCTTTAATTCCATAGTGATTAAGTTTACGTAACAAAGTACAATGTTCAACGCAGTCAAATGCCTTGGAGAGGTCACAAAATATCCCCAGAGCATTTTTTGAGTTTTCCCATGCTTTATATATATGTGTTAGAAGTGCAACCCCAGCATCTGTGGTTGAGCGCCCCTTTGTGAAACCAAACTGTTTGGTGTGCAGTAAATCATTAGATGCAAAATGACTACTCAGTTGGTTTAATATTAACTTCTCGAATACCTTACTTAATGTTGGTAAAATAGAGATAGGTCTATAATTGTTACAGTCTTCTTGATCGCCCTTCTTAAATAGAGGTATAACTTTACTAAGCTTTAGTAAATTAGGAAATGTACCATAGTCACAACACTTATTAAATATAAAAGCTAAATTTTTCGCAATATTTTCTATGATATTATTAACTAAATTTACGGACATTCCCCAAAGATCACAAGTATTTTTTAGATTAAGCGTCTTAAAGGCAGTAACAATATCACTAGCAGTTACGTGTCGTAATTCAAATAATGTACTGCACCCCGCAACATGGTCCCTCAAAAAGGTTTCTGCAAGTGCTGAAGACGAATTTAAACTATTAGTAATAGTAACAGGGACACTACTGAAGAATTCTTCAAAAGCAAGAGCAACATCAGCACTTTTGTCAATAACCCTGTCATTATTTACAAGTTTTATAGTATTACTTGATTTGCTTTTACCCATTTCACCATTAATAATAGACCAAACTGTTTTAACTTTATTATCCGATTCGCGTATTTTATCTCTGATATACAATCGCTTCGCAGTAAAACAAACAATTTTAAAAGTTTTTGAGTAATTTCTAACATAACTAAGAAAAGATGGGTCTTTATTATATTGCTTCATACCATATAACTCATAAAGAACGATCCTACACCTATGTATGCTAGGTGTCGCCCATTTACTAAATGGTAAATCCTTGGTAATATTTAAAGATTTAACTTTAAATATTTTTTCAAATTCATTATGAACTAAATTGAAAAGATTTTTAAACATTTCACAAGGATTATTATTACAGGATTGATCATTCAGTACGGGCAGGTTTTTATTAATATTATCTCTAAATTTATTAATGCCTTTTTTACTTATAGGCCTAACATTAATTCTTTTAAATTCAGGTAAGCAATCCCATTCAAAAACTACTTTCTGGCCACAGTGATCCGAAGTGAGTGTATTGAGAATATTTTTCTCTAAACAGAAGCAGTCGCAGTATATATTATCAATACAGGTTGCAGAAGTAGGTGTAATTCGTGTGGGTTCATTAAAAAGTTTATACAGATTAAATGACTGAAACAAATTAACAATTCGTGTAGCCGTTTGTGTTTGTAAAAGTATATCAATATTAAAATCACCACATACTATAACTTTTTTTTTACTCCTACTTAAACGCTTTAATATTTCTTCCATGACTGTCTCAAACATATTATAGTCACTGGAAGGGGGTCTATAAACGCAAACAATAATGTAACGCTCCAGTTCAACACAGGACAGTTCAATGGTCCGTTCTACAGAAAGACTAACAATGTCAGTTCGTTCTTTACATTTTACACTATTGTGTACAAAAATAAGAGAACCTCCATGAATAGCATATGTCCTGAAGTATATACTTTTTAATGTATAATTATCAATATTTATTACCAACTGACATTGTTTAAGCCAATGTTCTGTTACACAAAAAACCTTAATTCTATTATGATTTAAAAATAATTCTATTTCTAATAATTTGCTAGCCAAGCCTTGAATGTTTTGATGTACTATAGAAAAAGTCTGCTTAGCTGTTGTCTTATATACTAGTTTAAATCTAGCTTAGGGCTAGATTTTCTGTCAACACAAGGTTGGTGTATATAATTATTATTACTACTACATAAAATTATAGTAGATCCAGGGTCTGATAACAAACATGTACCAGACTGGTTAATATTATATGCTATTAACATAGCAAGTTCTCGCTTATATCTAGATGGCAGATACACTGTATTCTTTGTCAAAGTAAAAGATTTAATACACAAATTAATGTCAAAGTAAAGAAATGCATCACGATGATTATTTGTTACATTATACAATTTTAAATTCATATTATGAATTAATCTATTTTGTTCTTGTGTCAAACCAGGTAGGTACGGCAATGTACACAACATAAATTTACATTTAGTCTGACTACTAATTTCCAACATTTTTTGAAATCCTACATCAATATCCTTATTTTTTATATTTAAACTATCTCCATATAGTATAATTACAATATTATTCTTATTAAAGCTAAAATGATCAAGTGATTTGATTATATAATTAAATGAACTGTTAGGAGTGCAAATATTAGTGACTTTATAAAATCTACTATCTCTCCGTTTTATTCTAAGCGATTGTTTTACCTCCGGTCCGCCGGCACTCGGTATGTCGCTGACATACCACTTCGCAAAAACAACCTTCCTCCACAATACTACAATAGATGGCTGAGTGGAGCGTTTTCGCCTCCCCCCTCGCCCCCGCGCGGCTCGCCCGCTCCCCGCCCACCCCCTTCCGCCGTCACTACATGAGTCAGCGCCGACGTTATATCAAATTCGATGCCGCGCAACTCTAGTGGCTTGTTTTCGTTGTAACATAGCATTTTTTCGTCAATAAAGCACTCGGTAATGGCGCCATTGGCAATGATAAAGGTGATCGGGAATAAATTACTGAGCCGGAGCGAATTTCGCCTCTTTGTTTTGAACTCCGGCGAGGTATGAACGTCGCTCACGAACGGCAAACTTCCCGAGACCCACCTATTTTAACTCGGTTCGCCAGTTTAAAGTTAACCGCAACTTTCGAACTGGAAAACTCAAGTATAGGAATAACTTTTTAACAAAATAGAAGCTACTTCAAGTGCTACGGCTATAGTAACTATGTTGCTGTAACATCCATTAAGCTTTTATGGGTCAATAAATACTGTATAGGTGCTTCTTACTTTGTACGAGTGATATAATGGAATATTCAAGATGTTCACATAATATTCTAGACAGCTCTATTATGCCTGAGTTAATATAAAAAAAACCTGAAATAATAAATTTTAGAAGCTTTTTTATAACACGATTTGTAAAATGTAAATTAAATACTTGCGACACTAAGCTATTTATTTAAAAGTTATACCCGATATATTTGCGAAAATACATCCTCTTTATCAATTTTAAACTCATTAAAGCAATTCAAAATCATCTTTCGTAATCAATCTCACAAATAATCCAACTTGAACGTTATAAAACTGCTACAACTTGCGCATCAAAAAGCGCGGCATAGCAACAAAGGTGAACAACTGCATAGCGGGGGAAAGAATCGGCCGTTTCCGATACGAAACGAAATCCAATTAAGCATCCCATCTCGGCATTCGGCCGGCAATCCATGAGCCCAGCGGAAACCGTAAAAACCTGACCGGCGGGCGTGGTTGCGCCGCGTCCATGGCTATGCAAATACAACGCTCTTTATAGCCGCTTTAATTACACGTATCATATAAAAGAAAGTCGAGTTGGTTATGCCACTTATAATTCAAGATTGGTGGAATATTTTAATGATTTTTGGTAGGATACATGTCTCCGCTTAGATAAAAATACATTACTTTGTCCCCATGTGTTAGCGTCAGTCAGTCAAATGTAGGCAAGCAAAAGGAATTCTCAAAACGACATGGCCTCTAAAACTGATGTATATTGGCTTATTTACATTTCACATCGTGACATACGGTGAATCCTACACCCCATCTATTGACACTCCCGCATAACCGCCATCATTTGTGACTGTTGTGAACACAGCCTAAATACTGTTTACACGGACGCCATTTTAATAATTACCAACCAACGCTTTAAATAAACTCTCCACTTAAAAAACGGAAGCTTAATTAAAGTGGGCTGTACGATCAAATAGTAATTAACGAAAAGATTTCATTTCAATGCTATTTAATAATAGATTTAACAAAATGTTATAATATATCTACACATTTATGATTGTGCTGGTTCTAATAAATGTAAACAATTTAAAAAATGTTCAAGATAATTTACATTGTAATCGATACGTGCTCCAAGTGGTTGAATTTAAAACGTCGACAAAACAATACTTCAAATAGAAATGCACTGTTTGCGGTTTATTGAGGTCAGATCATTTGAAACTGCACTGACATCATGTTTTAATAATAATAAATATAGTTTCGACCTATGATCTAAAACTTGTACCTACAACATCTTTTAATTGTTTCTACAGACCATTTAACCATTTAAAATTAAAGTATAACTGATAATAACAGATACCTACTTGGACTACAAAAAGCGATTTTATAATTATTACATTTGAGTTGAGATTTCAAATAGAAATAATGTCAGCCTAATTTATAATATATATAGAAGACATTACAAACGTTTATAAATAGTAAATACTAAATACCATTCAAACATTTCCTACAATTTCCAAATGACCAAAAACATACACAATCGAAATTTTCCTTCGACCGTTGCTAATGATCATCTATAATCGTTATCCAATTCATTTGTTCGATTGTAACAACATTAACGAGCACGCTACACGGCGTTGGCGGATCGTTAGTTAGCCGTTATTTTAGTAAGATATTAAAGACGGTCACGAGGAGACCACAGTTGCTGTAAAGTGTGCGAAACGTCGGGTTACTACTTACTAATACAATGAATAAATTGCGTTTTAAATCCGTTGAAGTCTTTAATTTAAAAAAAATGACGAGATAATGCTCATTCTGACCACACTATGTCAAATTATTTTAGTGTAAACATGCGTAGAGCATTCTTTCGTTGTTCTAAGTGCGTTCGTAAAGATTCTATGCAATGTTCTAATACTGAACAACACTTAATATGAGTTTTCGTTTACACGAAAATATCACAAAAGAATAATCTTGTTCTAGCTCTATGTTCGTTTGGTCTAAATGCACCGTGATACACAATGACCTATTATACTAGTAGACGCGGCATACGCCAACATCATTGCACTAAAAAACAGCGTAATTAATACATACCTACTTACTAACGCATTATCACCAATACAGTTGTTCTCTCTTTCACTCTCACGCACGAGACATAATACATGTCTCACTCATGTACTTCGTAATAACAACTGCCGATTAAAATACAAAAAGAACGTCCAGCCACGACGCTGAATGGTGCGTGACTAAGTGAAACTCGGGCACTTACCTGAGTTTTTTCTTGCCAAAATAGAGAGCGGGTAACGTATCTAGCTCTTTTATATATCATAGGTGATACACGCGTAAAATAAAACACAAGGAAATACTAGTCATAGTTCGAGCTAATCATGGATTACCATTGACAAAACTCGACCCATTTACATCCTGTCCCCTCTGTGAATGGTATCTAAAGCATTGTATTTATAAAGGTGATGTTTTATTTGTGTACGTAACACCTGGTGGACAACTAATGCTGATTTTGTGTGAAATGTGAATACAATTAGATATGGAATGTAAACTAGTTTACAGTACCTATAGCTTGCTTTAAAAGTGACCCATAACAAACAACATTTTAAGATTTGTCAATTGAGTACTGAGCCATTCTTTTACATTATTAAGCTATAAATTTCAAGATCATAATTTTTATAATTACAGTAAATTGAATAACAGAATACCCCGCAAAAACTTTTTATTGTCTTCACTAATGGGACTGATTAATAAAATGGATTGTATGAATTGGCGCCATTTATAAATGGCAACAATTATCTTCAAGGAATCTGCCGACAGACTGAAAAAGCGAAACGATTAGTCTCATTTAGGACTACCCAATAATCATCCACATCTATCGATAGTTGAAGTATTCAAAATCTTCCACATCTATCTATAGTACGGTACTAAATTGAGCACGTGCATAATACCCCCGAAATGCCGCTACTAAAGACACAATAACAAGAAAACAATGTCTCCGTGTGGGCACAAACCGCTGACGCAGCACGGGGCAACACAAAGGCATACCAACCGTGCAGCTCTTGCCGAATTGAGCTATAAATTTCTTTATCGCCGGCCGACCGTACGCCAATAAACAACCAAATGATCACACTTAAATGGATTATTCGCGTGCCACCGTTCCTGCGCTATACGTGTTCGATAATTCACGAGTTTTACTAGACAATAGATTAAAGAATACGCCGGGCATAAAACGGCGAATGGGTTGCGACGGAATAAATTCAGACGCAAAGATACTGCATCTGCTAGCTGTGGTTTCGGCTCAGGATTCCTCAAAGATTAAATCTAGGAATAGGCACAAGTGTAACACAATTTATTTATATATTTTATACCATTTAGAAACGTCTAAATTAGTTAAAAAGTTTTGTATTAGAATTCTAGTTTCACTACTGAGACCCAAAGTTTCTGGTATCATTTTAAAATTACATTATTATATTGGTTGAAACTTTAACTCAGTTGGGGACCCACAAAACCCCTATGTTATTTGGATAATGACAACGCATCGATGCGTCAGACATGACGAATTTAATTTTGTTTTCTATCTGTTTAATCTACCAAATTCCTGATTTTTGTTTGATAAAAATACCATTATGTTATAAATTATAATCAAGCTGTTTCCTTATAGTAATTGATTTTTCACGCTATCACCATCAACAGCAAACTACCAACGAGGTGTGCATTTAAATTATATAATGAGTACATTTATACATTCAGTATAATAAGCTTAAAAATAAATATACTTTTCCAAATAGCTAAATTACTGATGTAAATGTGAAGTGAAAATATTAAATTAAATATTAAATGTTATCAAAAAACCGACGGCACAGTAAAAGCAATTCTATCTAAATCCGATAAAGTGCACTTGTAGAAGAAAAAGTATAATTGTAGAAGATATTATTATGTATTGTACATTCTGGTATAAAAATATTTTCAACACTAATTGTTTGTTCAAATGCCACAATTAAAACAATAATAATTTTAAACAATATTTTGATAAAAATTGCAATATCAATCTAACTATCCATACTAATATTATAAATGCGAAAGTAACTCTGTCTGTCTGTCTGTCTGTTACTCAATCACGCCTAAACTACTGAACCAATATGCATGAGATTTGGTATGGAGATATTTTGATACCCGAGAAAGGACATAGGCTACCTTTTATTGCGAACTATGTACCACGGGCGAAGCCGGGGCGGACCACTAGTTCAATATATTTTTTTATGTCGTTACTCTCAAATATATGGTTACATATTAAAATACAAAACCACATCAATACAACCCGGACACACGGTAGTTTCTAACAAAAAAACCTGTATAAAAACATTTGAAGATGTTTATTTTTACATCTATTTGCGTTGCACATCACTTAGCTACGTTTACTTTGATATATATATTCTACATTCAATTAAATATAATGAGATAATATATTACCAGTATACTTTATTTATTTCCAATATATGCTATCATTCCGTAGACCGAAGTGTACACAGAACATTCCCATTTAATAATGTTACGAGATAATAAGTGCTACTATTGATTTTGTGAAAAAAATAAGATAATATCTGATGTAGCTACGACTTAAGGCGTCACATTCGACCGCAGTATAACTTGGGGCAATTCGTCGTAATTTAACTTTTGTATAAATAAATAGTTTCTTGAAAATTCATAAATAAAAATATCCCGTGATACCTTGATACGATAGACTCACATATTGTGCAACGTGTATGCTATAACAAACCATAAAAACTATAACACCAAAACAAGTTTTAGAAAAATGTAGGGCAAACTTACACAATCGAAATGTGAATTGTGAGTTATTCTAAAGTAAGCGTTTCAAACCTGATTTTTATTGCACAGAATTAACAATAAATAAAATGAATAATATGATAAATGTGGATACAATTTGAAATTCGACATTCAAACTTTATAAATACATTACCAAAATTGATTACAGACAAAGTAATAGTTGATTTTATTAAGCAAAAGCACATGTTAAACTACCCTCAAGAGTAATGAAAACTAGCAAGAACTGGAAGCTTTGCACAAGTTCCAAACTACTCATGGTAGTTTCTGGAATAAAAGCGCTTACAACTTCGCTTTAATATTTGTCTCTCGGGAGCAAGTTTCCGAATTACTATTCCGTCTCCTCGCTAGATGTGGCTGTTTTTGTATCGCATTTATGGCGTAAATAATAAAATACCTTTGTTTATTAGACGCTTTGACGTCCCCACACACCGCATTACTGTCGTCAAGTTCTCATGTAAATCAAACTTATTGATACATCGCAAACAAATAGGCAATAGTATATTCAATTACTTTGACAACAATGTACTGTATATTTCACCGAAATTGGATTCCCGGTCACATCGCGATATCAAAATGACAGACATAGTAGGTACTCGGGAGCACAAAGCAGTCGATAAATGAGTTAGAGGGGGGACGGAACAAGGTCGTATCTCAAATCTTGGGATCGCTTCCCTTCAACATTCCTCCTGGGACGTATGTACCTACATAGTCGTCCCTTTTGTCTCAGAAATACATTACCCATTGTTCACCTACCCTTTGTCTACATACGTACTTGTATGACCGTGCGTACAATAACATTTTTAATGAAGGTGAACTCTACAAAAGACAAATTGCTATAATAATTGGTCATTTGTCGCAAAAGAATTGTCTAAAGACACCCACCTCGTCTCGCCGCCAGCAGCGAATCGTCTAGAACTTTTTCCATATAAATTTACCCCGCTTAACATTTCCCATTTTGATTCGAATAGGAACCATTTCCGCAGATATCTATCTAAAATATGTAGTAAATTCAAGGAAGCGCCATTGATATTCGCTGAAGCGACATTATAACCGGAATTTTATGTATTTCAGCCATCAGAATCGCTGAGCAATAACACTCGAGTGTTTTATTACATGCCCGCTCCGCTATGACCGTCATTTGTTATCGGCCTTTATACTGCCGGCTAGAATCAAACTTGAAAAAACTGGCAACTAAGCGCGAACGGCCGCTGGCGTGTCGTAAAACGTGCTGATGCTTGTTCAATTTTATAACGCTTACTGGTCATTTTACCGTTCAAACTTTCAGTACAGATAACATAATTATTTAACATCAAAACTTGTTAATAATTTTATCTCTTAAGAACATTATTCTCCTACACAAGTCTGTATTATGAAACCAGTTTCAAAAATAAATTTACCGCTCATTTAACAATTACACACAAAGGCGATTTGTAATTACATTTTTAATAGTTCGGTCAACGATAGGGGTGGATAAGGACCCCTCGGTTTGCGCTCCAAGTGGAAGTCTGCGGAACAATTCAACATTACGTAACTTAAATTATAGCTCTCATATCGACCAATTTCATTGGAGCGTGACCGTTCAAGTTTGTTTTATACGTGTAGATATTTGCTCGTGTTAAGCACTTTGCTCTAACAGCTCCGCTGATAACACTTGTTACCGAGCGTACATTTTTTATGAAAATTAAAGTGTGGAATCGAAAAATTCACAACCAAAAACCAGGCAACATTAACGCCACTCAAAAACACGGCATTATCAAGTGGCGCTACATTTCATCGTAACGAAGCGAGCGAAATAGAAAAAAAATAAACCGCACAGTAACATCTGGGGAAAACCCTCTGCGTGACAGACGAGTCCAATTTGCTTTAAAACGAGCCTCACTGTCGAAAAAATAAACGCGGTGTTGTATCCGAGTGAGTTATGTATGCGCATATATTGTCAGCGACCGTTTTATATCCAATTCGTGACGAAGAAAGTTACGCCACGTAGCACACTTTGCATTTGAAGAAGCGCGAATTTTAGGTATCAAATTAGGTGTGTTACGTGTTTGTACTATCTTATCGTACATGTTAAAAAGTTATCTTTAAAAGCGTTATCTTAATTTTTATTTCTCACTTTATTACTATGTACTTATATCGTGTAATTTTTATGGCTTGCGCTGATGCAGGTACTAAAAGCGTGGAGGCACTTTTTGCAGAGTGTGGAGGTGATCACTTTTGAAACGAGATAAAGACAAAGTAGTGGGCGTACCGCGTATATAAAACTACAATCGATAGTCGATCAAGCCGGCCCGGCGAGTTGACCTCGGTGTGTGCGATTCACACGGCCGTGTGCCTGTGTGCGCGCCTGTGTGTGTGGACGGAGCGGATGTGGTCTCTGCATACGAGTGCTATTTACTGAGACGTGTCGTGCGAATAGAGCGTCGTTATGTAAGCCCGTTAAAGCGTTATGACCTTTTAAAGACGTTTCAGTACAAAATAACGTTGTGGATTTCATCTTGCGATAAAAGTAAAAATCTTTTTACACACGCCATGCAAATGAGGCGCTCTCGTCCTTGCTTATTAATATAAATGAATTAAAGATAACTTGAAACGGTTATTCTGAATCATAACCGCAATGGCCTCGCTACAATATCCTTAAAGTTGTAAGATAACATCTATGTAATTAGAAGTAAGAACACAAAAGGAAAATACGTTATAACGAGTAAACATTAACTCGTTTCACCTGTCCTGGCATGATGGCACCATGTTATTAACAAACCAGATAAAGATAGTGACTTCGTTTTAACTCTACTATCAAAAAATACTATTAATATATATATATATATATACTATTAATATATAAATATATATAACATAGGAGTTTATAATGAAGAAGGCTTCATAAGCATAAAATAACGCTTATATAAATAACCATCTTGCGTGTTCTACATTACGTTTCAAACGTAACGTGTTTCAAAAATCTAGTTTGTTTTGCGTAATAAATAATACGCATACAAATGGTTATATTTCGTTAATTTGGCCATGGTCACTGTCATTTAATACCGCTTGCTGTGATAAAATGTGCCGATCGAGTATTAAAAATGCTAACAGTTTATAATGTTATTTTAGTGCAAATATTAATTGAAACCTACATAAAGTACCTATACTGAAAACGGTACGCTTTAAGGTATAAAAAAGATCATTATTTTTAGCACATTTCTAATCATTAAATATTCATCAATAATTTATATTTAAGTTTAAGAAAACATAATTATGAATATTCTTTAATTTCAAACACTTTTCAATATTTCTATTGCGACTTCAAAGTAAGTAAATAGGTACTAAATTGATTTACTTTACAAACTTGATTAATATTTCGCCATTCATTGCTTAGTCACATTTAATATTAAAGCCTTCTTAGTACAGAATTTAATATTGTCGAAGGTTAACAAGTTTTGTTAGTGTCGTTTTTATACGCTCATTGTCTAATTGTGTTATTTTTGTGTCAACATTCGTCGGCAACGTGAACAATGTCTATGCTTACGAATGAACAAAAACCGACAGCGTATGGTTGTCGTTAATTAAAAATAATTTAGGTCAGTCAGTCTGCAAAAATATAATGAAACGCTGGCAAAAATAATCTTGTAATGCTTTTAATTTGAAATACAACAATGCCGCGTTATAACATGCGCAAACATGACGTCATTTATACGACTCTTTTATGATAACGATGAAATGAGAGTTACATAACTTAATATCGATAGTAATATGGTAAAGTCCGATGTCATCTTGATATTTATGTATTTGTTTGTATGGTAATTGAATGTACATTTTAAAACCTAATAGTTTTATAGTTACTGTAACTTAGTTCAGATACTAAGTGTGAAATTTTGCAGTAGATTATTCAGTTACGATACACATTCGATACGATATAATTCTGAAAGAAAATTTATCAGAAAAAATGCGCTTGCAGGTTGTGAAGGTTACATTATCGACTTATTTATTCATAATATCACTACACCTATTAACCAGTGCATCCGAAACATTTTCTGAAAGTGAGGTAATCGCATCAAAATCAAACGGAAGAAATTACATAACAAAGTAGAAAGTACTTTGTCACAACAAAAGCGTATGAATTATATGTATAAATGCGAAAGTACGCGTGTATCTGTCCGTGTGATGTTTCGGTAGATAAATTTAGAATTTTAAAGGCAGATAGCCCTGTGTATTATTACAGTAATAAGATACCTACCTACTCTTCAACAACTGATACGAAGGCATTAGAGAACGATGTAACTTGTAAGATACATTAATATGTATTATAAAATAATCTATAATGACACTACATTTATATGATAAGGCATTGTGAGAATTACAGTACAAAACAAACTGCTTGTGTCATAATAGGTTGAATGTGTTGCTATGCAGAAAGCGACGAATCGCGCTATGTGCATAAAAACATCCGACGTTATGTTTCGTATATGTAATCGTTTATACACACACAATAGAATAGATAAGGTAAAATAGGTAATACTTGTGCATAATGAATGCAATGGGTATTTTCCATGATGTCTCAAGAGAAAGTCTGTACATATGAATCTGACAATAAATTTATTTTTTAAAATTAACTGTTTACATTATGCAACCTGTTGCATTGTAAATCATTGTATTGTCTAAATTTCCTTCAAAGTAATTTCCTCTATGTTCCAAATTCAGTATTGGTTACTTGAGAGAAAGTTCTTGGGATAAAACTAAAGGTCAGACGATTGTTTCACAGTGAATTGTTCTAAAATTCCCGCTTATATTTTTTTCATATCTTAAGTAAATATTGATATTAAATTTTATAACTTGGAAGTATTGTAATAGCCTGTGTATCATAAAATTTTAAATTGCAATCTAAAATGTTTACTTCTCTCAAGTTCTTAGAATCATTAATAATGGCCATCGTTCAAACAACAAACAAAACTTCACAATTGTCAAAGAAATACAAAAAGTTGCAACTTAATGAATTTTCATTTGAACAAAACTCTGGCAAACTCCGCATTGTGTAGGTCTTCAAAATTCCAAATTGTTTATTTCATAAAGCAATGAGATAAATTAATAAAAGTTAAAGAATTTTGAACTAACCTGGCAAGTTGAAACAAACACGGGCTCTTTTATAGGTAAATAATGAAAGGTGAAACTTTGAAATGAATTTCATTCAAACTTTTACCTGAATCAAAGTTAGTTGAACAAGAAGTTTGTAATTACACTTTGCTAAGGGACAGTGTTCTATTCAAAGTTGAATTATTACCGTGGATTATAACCAATGTTTGTGATGTTTTAGACAAACCATATTAGAGTTTTTTAATTAATTTTTTTGTTGTGGTTTACTATGCTATATTGTGTTTTAGAAAATGTGTACTTTTGTTTCTTTGTATATTGTTCCAAATATCTTTCTACTTTATCACATTACAATGCATGAAAATAACACTTTTTTTTTTCATATATTTAGGTACAAATTACAGTTTTTTGTTATTATTTAATAACTTTATTTACAATTTTTTTATTTATGATTGCAATTTTCACTTTATAACGATAATAATATAATATTTATAACGATAAAATATTTGACAAAAAATTAATTTACTATTCAAGTGAGTAACTAGCATAACAGTGAAATTAAAATGTTTTAACATAACATATGAAAATAGGTGAGACTGAAAATAAAACAAGGCGAAACTGAATAAATTTACTTTCATCAAAAATTACCCTGATACTCTACATTGGTACCTAACAAAAAAAAGTAATTATTTGCATCATTAACGCATCAACTTTCTACATTAACTAGGTCAGCTATCTGTGGTCCGCCTATGACGACCGCGTGCACCTTGAAAGTTCATAGCAATAAGTTCTAGAAACATTCATTGAACTATTGTCCGAACTTGATTCCAATACGCGTGGCGTCGTAACTGGTACGTTTCAAAGCGACAGCCATTACTGAACACTGCGAGCTAAGACCCCAGCGTAGAACGCGCCTGCCACAAGCGTTAATTCATCAGACTGACGCTACCGCATTGTCGCTAATTACAATTCATGTGTAGCTCGCAACTAACACGAAACACTATAATCAACTTTGTCACAATGAAAATGTATCCAAAGTGGCATTTCTTAAACTAAACTTACCGTATATACGCAGAATCCAACAACAAAGAGTCACAACCAGCCACGCGCTCCAATTACTCGACACTCACTATTCACGAAAGCACTAGGTACAGCTGCAAATATATTACACTATATAATGTCAATTCAGCAGAAAGTCAGTTTGCAAAGTCAATCGGAAGAAGTTTTCAGTTTTTTCACGCAATCAACACATAACCGGGAAAGCGAACCCTCAATTGCCGCTAGCTACGTACAAAATGGCGGATTCATGAAATGTGACGCGCTGACCGCTGACGCGCCGATTTTACACAGATAATAAACGTTGAATTACAACAGATAACTAAAGTTATGGATATGTAGACAACTTATGAGTTTATTAGGTATAGTTTACACTGCTCACTTAATTTATCAGTGTCGATATAATTATACATTTTTAACTCTATTGATTAAAACAAAACTATACAAATAATAATTTATAAAGCGAAAGCTGAGATAATTAATATAGTATAAAGCAGTGAATTTAAGCTTTCACACGATAAATTATTTATATACAATAATAACTAACTAAACTTAAAAACTACTAAACTTAAAAAACTAAATATTTTCTACTATTCGTTTACATTCCATGAATTATTATTCGTAATTATACTTCCTTTTCCCATAATGTCCCATCCTCTTATTTTAGCTTAAACAATTATTATTATCAGGTTCTTACATAAAATACTTCGATCATTAATTGTAATGATCTAAGATAAAAATACAACATAATATTCTATGGTGATTCTATGTGCTAGATGTGGTGCTAGTTATATTCAACAAAGTGTTACAATTTAACAAGATGTGTAAATGCTATGCAATAAATAAAATTGCCGTTTCTCTTAAATAATAAATATTTTGTTGTAATAAACCTTAGTAATAAACAGATTTTATCTTATACTACAGATCCATAAAGAATTTTTAATTATTTTGTGATTATTTTACATGTAAAAATTAACGATAACGGTGTAGACGAGGCCTAAATATTGAACATAAAATTTGGTAATGGTAAACACAGTATCCAATTCATTCAATTTCAATACGTAATAAAATTATAGTTTATTCTTTGTAACACATTATTTTGAAATAAAAATAGTGATACAATATAACTATTTTATATATTACACAATACGATTGTTCCTAAATGCTGTTTACAGTAATTTATAGTTGGTAGAAATAACGTGTTTTTTTTTCTGCTATTCATGTAAGTGAACAGCTGAGTTTTGTTTTCATTGCGTAGTGTACATCTTCCATCATTTTTGTATTATCACAGATTACCGTCGCAAGTTTACTTGAAGGCCTGAAAGAAAAACAACAATGAATGAAATAAAATCTTTGGAACATCCTACATTGAAGGTAAGTTAAAATAATTTTATTTCTAATGTCAAATTTCTTTGAACTAATACAGTGATGGAGGTCAGAAAGTAGTGTATAAGTTACTTAGGTAGGTACTTCGAGAAAAGTAAATTTTGTTTCGAAATTCACACTAATAATTTACATCTGATTTCATTTGTGGAAAAGCAAATTGTAATAAAATTAAGTTGCCTATAAAAACAATTTTTGTGGGATTCTTAGGTACCTAGGTATATTTTATTTCTTTTTTTCAATTTGATTCCGATAAGTTAAGATATTGTCAAGGTCCAGTTTTAATCATTATTTATTGAGCTGTATTAATTAGTAACTATGCAATTGTGTCTATATTTTAAAATACAAATTTGTAGCTGTGCTGATTTACACAGGGTCAGTAACTGACTACAAATTCGAGGCAAATCAGTGCTGACCCGAAAAAAAACCCTGTGTAAACAGATTTGAAGTCAGTACAGAGGCTTGAAGTCTAAGTAAACACTGACGCGACTGACTTGTCTACTGACCCTGTGTAAATCAGCACTTACACTTATCATTGCTACATACACTGGATACTAACAATCCTTATCCCTTTTCCTTAGAGTTCATTAAATGATAGTCTAATAAATTATGTATCAGTAAAGTTTAAAAAGTGTTGTTACTCTCAAAATTCTATCTCCTGCATGGTTGGCTTAAGACTAAATTGACCGTAGAAATTCAATCTCTTCATTAGGAGTATGTTTATTTTATTTTTGTCTGCTACTATTTTAAACCTTAGTCACCAGATTAACCTGACAATCAGTGATGTTTTAAAATATTTTGTGTAGCATTTAGCAAAGGCTTATTCCATTTGGCTTATTCAAGATGTATTGACTTTTAGTATTGGCATAACTTTTTCCTTTTTTTCAATCAACTTCAAAAATGAGGAGGTTCTCAATAGCTGACTTTTTTCCAGGAATGCTGCCTTTCACATCTAAATTTATCCAGTTTGCACATTTGTGGCGTTAATTTCTTTTAAATTTCCGTTATAGTTGATAAAATATAATTATTACTTTTCTAATAACTTTCTAAATATATTAAACTGAATTCCTCAGGTGCCTTACGAGGTCTTCAACAAGAAGTATCGTAACGCCCAGCGCGTGTTTGACGTGGAAGCGAGGCAGGTTGTGGCTGCGGTCGGTGATCTGGATACAGCTGTCAAAAACGGCTCGACAGCTGGTGAAATCAACACTTTACTTGGTGGCATGGTAAGCTCTTTGATCGCTATGAGCAAAGCAAGAGAATGAGACTTCTTCCAGAAGCATTTTTGCATTGTCATAAAATAGTTTATTAATATTTTGTTTTGATTACAGATTCATTAACCCATTGAGCCCAAAGCGGCCCGATCGGTCCCAGACACAATAGATTTTCTATTGTGTCTGTGGTTCCGGGGCCTGAGTTATTAACTTTTGTGTTTATTGCATTTGCTTATGCATTCAAAGTATTATGAATCATAATATGGAAGGTCTAGAAATCTTACTTAAATTTTGTACTTGCCAATGAAAGCAAATCCACTGTCTGAATAACTTATTATTAAAAAGTAATTTCTTTTAGTTTTGATACTAAATAACACACACCAAAACCACTTCTAGGTCGAGAAACTAACAACAATGAAGAGGAAAGCTTCAGACGCGATAACCGAGGAGGTGCAAGCAGCGTTTGTCTGCAAGAAACGTCTCGAACACTTGAAGGAGCAGGCGGAGGCTATCGCTGAACCTAATAGTTCACAGAATAAGGTAATGTTGTCAAATCCTTATTATAGCTTGCCACGACTTTGCCTGGGTTGACTCGAGGGATAAAATTTTTAAATATTTCTTGGTATTAAGAATGTCCTACTAATATTATAAATGCGAAAGTTTGTGAGGATGTGTATGTGTGTGTTTGTTACTCTTTCACGCAAATTCTATTGAACCGATTACAATGAAATTTAACATACATATTATAGAGGGTAACTTGGATTAACACATAGGATAGGTTTTATCCCGGAAATCCCACGGGAACGGGAACTATGCGGGTTTTCCTTTGAAAACACGGGCGAAGCCGCGGGCGGAAATCTAGTAGTGTATAAAGTAGTTTGTTACAGTTAAATAATTTTGGATTGTTTTTGAGTTTATTTGTTAGGCTGGTTGCAGAGCTTGACCGACCGTCAGTGCGCACCGTCGGTCCTGACGATACGCATCAACAATTGTATGACTATGACACTAATGCGCATGACAATACGCGTGCGTATGGTCGGTCTAGCTATGAACGGTTTTATGAATTTCCATACATATGACAAGCGCGACTGACGTACGCACTGATGGTCGGTCAAGCTCTGCAACCAGCCTTACATGTACTAAAGTACACATATCTGTTTAATATACATAAGTGTAGATGTAATGTCTATTGCAGCTTTTCATATACAGCTAATGTATAGAAAAATTAATAAATAATTTATTCATACATAAGAGAGACATGTGTAATTATTCCGCCCTATACAAGGTGAAATTTGTTGATTTAATTAATTGTTTTTTTACAGACCGCAATGACTCAGTGGCGTAAAGTGCGCTTGGACAGAATGATAGTGGATTACTTTCTACGCAATGGATATTATGACTCGGCCGCTAAATTAGCCGAAACTCGGAATCTCAAAGATTTGACTAATGTTGGTAAGTCGTATAATTTAGTGCATTGGGCGGTGGGCCTGTCCTGTTACGGAAAGTTATCATTTTGGGCCTTTAATCATTGTTCTAAATGTTCAGACAGTTTTATTTATTTATTTAATGTTGTTGACTCATTCCTTTTTACCAAATGGTTAATAATAAAATGGTTCCAAATTAATGATAGATTTAGAAAAAACGATATTTTTTTCAAATATATTGTTTCGAAAATACAACAAGACTATGTTATCTCAATAATATATTATTTGCTTAGCTTCAATACAGTATGTGATACATTCTATCCATGATATTGAGTACAATATCTTAGAAGTTTTACTGACATTTCCTGTAACATTTAAAATGCTTTACGCCTAATGCTATTGGATAGCAAATATTTAATCGAACGTAATTAACATTAACTTTATAGGTACAATTTTACAATTTTCTGTTAACATGAGAAGCTTTATTTTCGTTACTCTACAATATAAGCCCAAAGTGTGAACCCTGGGGAACTCCCGAAGTAGGGAAGGGATGTGGTTTGTAATAATAATAATTAACCATTACTTATTTCATTCTATTTGCTTAAATTAAGTAGTTGCAAACCACTGTCATATTAGCCTATGAAAACCAATTAATTCCAATTCCATAACCAAAAAATCTTTGACATTTTTTTATATATCAGCAAGTGATCCACTTTATCAAACGCCTTTCTAAAATCCGTGTAATTATATTATATACATACTGCATGTATTTCTTGACTTGTAATCTGAATCACCATTCATCACACAAATCTAAGTAAAATTAATTAATGTGTATGTGGGGGAGCATTGTATGCAAATATGTGTCTATGTATAATGAATGTATGTGTGTGTGTATGTTTATGTTGGACGTTTATGAGGGCACGTTTTTGCGTGAAAATGTTTGTGTGTGTGTGTGTGTCGATGTTGCAGGGATGATGTATGCGAATATTTGTATGTGTGCGCGTGTGGATGTGTGCGTGGACGGTGGGCATTGCGCGCGAATATTTATTCTGTGTGTGTGCATGATGTTGTGTAAGTAAGTCACTTTAATAAATAGTACTGCCCTACAAACTTGTTAAACGTCATCAGAGATATACGCGGCGGGCGCTGCGGTGGAGCGCGAGTTAGCGGCGCGGCGCACGGCGCGCTGCCTGCAGTGGTGCGCTGATAACCGCTCCAAGCTGCGCAAGCTCGGCTCCACCATGGAGTTCGACACGCGCCTGCAGGTGAGCGCACACACACACACACACACAACACGTGAGAACACACACACTTACACACAGCAAGCACACACACACAATGAGCACACACACATAGTGGTGTGCTGACAACCGCTCCAAGCTGCGCAAGCTCGGCTCCACCATGGAGTTCGACACGCGCCTGCAGGTGAGCGCACACACACACACACACACAACACGTGAGAACACACACACTTACACACAGCAAGCACACACACACAATGAGCACACACACATAGTGGTGTGCTGACAACCGCTCCAAGCTGCGCAAGCTCGGCTCCACCATGGAGTTCGACACGCGCCTGCAGGTGAGCGCACACACACACACACACACAACACGTGAGAACACACACACTTACACACAGCAAGCACACACACACAATGAGCACACACACATAGTGGTGTGCTGACAACCGCTCCAAGCTGCGCAAGCTCGGCTCCACCATGGAGTTCGACACGCGCCTGCAGGTGAGCGCACACACACACACACACACAACACGTGAGAACACACACACTTACACACAGCAAGCACACACACACAATGAGCACACACACATAGTGGTGTGCTGACAACCGCTCCAAGCTGCGCAAGCTCGGCTCCACCATGGAGTTCGACACGCGCCTGCAGGTGAGCGCACACACACACACACACACAACACGTGAGAACACACACACTTACACACAGCAAGCACACACACACAATGAGCACACACACATAGTGGTGTGCTGACAACCGCTCCAAGCTGCGCAAGCTCGGCTCCACCATGGAGTTCGACACGCGCCTGCAGGTGAGCGCACACACACACACACACACAACACGTGAGAACACACACACTTACACACAGCAAGCACACACACACACAATGAGCACACACACATAGTGGAGGGCTGATAACCGCTCCAAGCTGCGCAAGCTCGGCTCCACCATGGAGTTCGACACGCGCCTGCAGGTGAGCGCACACACACACACACACACACACACACACACATATATACACAAGTGATGACCTACTGACGTACAACTCCACACAATAATCATTTTATCACCTGGAAAATTTAATATATTTACTACAGAGCCATCTATCGGATTTTTTTAAAATTTGGAGTGAATCAAATGCGTATAATAATGTTTTTTTTTTCATAGAAATAAGAGGTTCTAGTGAGTAGCTTATTCAATTATTGGTCCTTCGAGTCGGATCAGACGATCTTACTGATCCGGCTCGAAGGACCAGTGATGGAGATAACAATCGCTGTTGAAAATACGCGCACAATGAATTGTTAAAAAGAAAAATACCAGTTTTTATTTGACGGATATTAAGCCACTGCTATTAAAATGTATCATATTGTTATAGAAATCAATCTACCGTATTTATTTAGTAACTAGCGGTCCGCCCCGACTTCGCCCGTGGTACATATTTACGTTTTCTCTACATAGGAACCATCCTCGTACTTCAAGGAATATAACAAAAAAAGAATTATCCAAATCGGTCCACCCGTTCTCGAGTTATGCGCTTACCAACACATTTTGCGATTCATTTTTATATACATATGTATAAGAAGATTACATGATACATTTTTTTTAACAGGAGTTTATAGAGCTAGTACGTGAAGACAAACGTCTCGAAGCGGTGCGCTACGCTAAGAAGCACTTCTCTACATACGAGGACGGGCAGTTGGAGGACATACAGCATTGCATGGGCATGCTCGCTTTTCCCAAGGATACAGGTATGGTTAATTTTGGTTTATTATATCGATGTTTTTTTAGTGATTTGATGAGTAATTGTAGAAACAAATAAAAGTGATTAGTTTTAAAATTATTATTTTTTTAGTTATGGTCCTTCGAGACGGATAACTTATGTTAACTTCGCCTCGCATAGTATTGTTATATTACGCTCACAGAAATAGGACCTTACTGTTGACAATAGACGTGGATAAATGGGATGTTCCTTCGAGACGGATCATTTGGGATGACCGCAACTAAGTCTTATATTTTTATCTAGGCTTTTATTTTTCTTTACTTTGTTCCTATAGGTGTAGTTTTACTGTTGTCTTAACACATGAGTAGTTCTATGTACACCTGTACTGTACAGAGCTTCTTAAGAACGTTTAAAATTCTTACCTATTTTGGTAAGGTTTAACCTACACGCTGCACGTTGCCCCTTCTTTCCCCTCTATCCTTCCTTCCCCCCCTCCCAATGACATTACAATTAGGCTTTGATCACACTATCTATATGCCTACAGAAGTGGAGCCCTACCGTCGTCTGCTAGCCGCCTCACGTTGGACAGCCCTAGTTACGCAGTTCCGCTGGGAACACGCTCGTCTCTTGCACCCGGCGCGTCTTCCCGCTTTACCCGTGACATTACAATTGGGTCTTGCAGCGTTGAACACTCCACAATGCTACTCCGAGAGCACCAAGGTAATTTTTTTCTATATAAAATAGTTTAATAAAGAAAAGTTTTGACATTTATTGCCATTAAAACATTACAAGTCACTTACATGAGATACTTAATTATAATAATATGATTACTGTTTAAGGTTAGGTTGTTTGCATATAGGTATTAATTCATTGAACTCAAAGAATGTGGTCTTCTAAATTGTGTTTTGCTAATAGTTTTTTTAATCATTCATTGTGTACATTTTTAAAACTTGGCGAGCTGTTATAGAAATATGCAATTATACGTTGCAATTGATCTCTATGAAACTTGATATTAAAACGCGTGCTTCGACATATGCATTCATTCATTCATTCATCAAATGCATTTGATTGTTATAAAAATTAATAAACAATACTGGCTAAGTCTGGAAAGGAAGGCGTCGATCGTCTCTAGCACAGGTATACTCCTAGTTGAGGCGATCGTCGTGTCTAAATTGTTTTGAACTCATGTATTGTTTCGAAATAAACGATTTTTATTTATTTTTATTTATTATATTATGTCTTCAGTATACACCACCTACCTGTATTCGTTGTTTTGTCATTACTTTCCTTGGTTGGGTTACCTGGAAGAGATGGCTCTGTAGCCATAAGGTCGCACATTGTGCAATTTATGTGTATTCTTTTTTATGTAATGTCTGTAATTTGGTGTGTACAGTTTTCATTCATTCATATGTCCAAGGTATCGGGCTGTCCCGCATGCCAGCCGCCACTGAATGCTCTGGCGGCCACGCTGCCGCACGCGCACTGCTCGCACTCGCGGCTCGTGTGCCGCATCACGCGCCTGCCGCTCAACGAGCACAACCAGCCCATGGTGCTGCCCAACGGCCAGGTGTACGGCGAGAAGGTGCGTACACACATACAGTACTCACAGTCTCATACACATGTATACAGTACACACACACAGCATTCACAGAACACATGCATACAAACAGTACATACAACAGATACAGTACACACACACACATAGTACTCTCACTCATAGAGTGCATTCACATTTACAGTACACTGTCAAACATAAAATAGCACACACGAACAGTGTACGTATACATGAATAGAAATATCACATACATTCAGTACTCACAAATGCATGTATTACTCTCTCACACACACATAGTATTCTTACTGTAGTAAGACTATTGTAGTAGTTAGTACTGTAACATATTGTATGTTTATACATGTTACAGTACTCTTACACAATCAGTACTCTCACATACATATGCAGTAAACACATACATATTATGTAGTATAATAAGATCCCACCACAGGATTAGTGCGTTCATAGTTTTTTTGTTGCTAAAATAAAATTTTTATGTAGGTATATTTATAATTAGGAGAATATATTAAATCGACTGAGTTTCCAGTCAAAATTTGGCCGCAAGCATTTATAATTAAATTTTTTCTAATTGATTTTTCGGAAAACCTTTCGTTCACTTGTTATTTACATATATAAAATGTAGTCGACATCATGGCAAATCATATAAAGATTCTAAAAAAACACGGTTGCCGTTTGACTGGCAACCTAGTCGATATATATTCTCGTAATTATAAATATATATAAAAGTTTGGTTTTATAAAAAAAAAAACTGTGAATGCACTAATCCTGCTGTGGATGCACTAACCTTAGACTAACATACAGTACACACCCCCACACATATTATACAGTACGCATACACATACAAACTTCCATCGATTCAGTAAATCGCTTCTAACGGGATGAATCAGGAAAAATATTAATAATTACTTTCTTTTAAAATTTCTTAGTCCATACAACACAATCAACCTGAATTTAAATTCATCTTTATAAGTTGCCTAATAATTATTTACTATCTTGTTGTTGATTTGTGACTTAAATCCTCCCTAAGATGATCAAAAAATAAAACCAACTTAAAAAAAAAATAAAAATGTGTGAGTGTACTAGTGTACACACGTAAGAAGTGAAACTTATTTACTTATGACCTTATTTTTCAAAAAATAATTTACTTTACGAATCACGCGTGGTAGGGATACGAAAAAGATGGCGCGTAACGGAAAAATGTCACGCGTAACGAAAAAATGTTACACTAAATTTTTTTCCAACCCCGATAAAGAAGTTTCACTTCAAAAATATATTTATCTGCTAATTTATTTCAACAGGCGCTCAAAGAAATGATGAAGGAACACGGCTCAATAATCTGCCCCAAGACGAAGGAGGTATTCTGCATGAAACGTGTCGAGAAAGTATATGTTATGTAAATGTGTGATACTCAACGATTATTTTAAGCATATAATATTGCATTGTATTCAAATTTATTTTTACCTTTTTTATATTTTTTGTCAAATACATTGGCCCTATTGTTTATAGTTCTCACTTTTTATGTTTTGGTGGTAAAATAAAACTCAAAATTGTATTAAAATATTCTCTTTAATTTTAGTGTGGGTATATTTAGTTTTCCTATCGAATATTTTCTATTTTCTACTTTTTACTGCCAATCTCAATTATTTGCGTGTAGATACGCGGTTTGCGATTGTCCATTTTGTAAGCAGTGTTTTGTTTAAGCATTTTAAAAAGTTCCATGTAAAGGATTGTATGAAATACTGTATAACATTGTATTATGTAACTCAATAAAGTGATTGAAAGTCATATTTTGTTTTATTTTTGCCTCCATATAAATGATTATATGATTAGAACTTAGAAGCGGTCCGCCTAAAGCAAAGGGGGCGTAAAGTAAGGACTTATAAAATTTTTGATCCAAAGTGAAAAATTTTTTTTTGCGCATCGACGGTGCCCCGCTTCGCGGGGCTCCTATTTCTGTGTAGTTTTTTTTTTTTAAGAAACCTAACCTAACCTAACTTTGAGGGCGAATATCTCGGCCATTTTTGATTTTAGAGAAAAGTTGTTAATATAAAACATGCTTATATTAGCGTAATCTTTACGATAAAACAATAATAAATAGGTGTTATTATGACACCAACTCCATCAAAAATTTTTCAAAGTCCTGCGACCCTTTGCTTTAGTAGAAGCACATGTAGGAAAAGATCAATTGAGGAATTATCACAAAAAATTCAAATTTATGATCGTAGTCAAAATATCCTCTTGACGATTTTTTTCCTTAATGCCAATAACACCAAGTAGGTACTAATTACAACAACTAAGTACATAAGATTTTACGATTTTTGGTATTTTTACTATTTTTTACTATTGAGAAAAAATATTAACCTATAAGTGTGTACCATGATTGATAAGTTACAATTATTTAAAAGCTTTTTTTTAATGTTATCGTCAACACAAATGCACATTACATTTAAAACATATATTTGCCACCATTTCGCCACATTCCATACACAATTTCCGATAAATGATCATAAATAAAACAACGTTTATAGACGATAACAATTTTTACTATAATCCCGTCAGTCATACGCATTGACCTTGCAAGTGATCCCCGACCTCGACCTCGACTCTTTCGACTCTCCCTGTATACTAAAATATGTTTCCCGGTATGCTTTCATTGTTGAAATCTAGTCGTGTGTGACACATATTTTTGTAGGAAACATACTTTTTTGACCTTGAAACGAACCGAAACTGGTTTACAACCGACAACATTTTTTTTACATTTGACCATTTGGACCTCCCTTTTCTAAATCACTATATGTATTCTCGTGGTATCCGCTGTGAAAATGTACACGTAACTTCGTAATTTATAGTTCCTAATTTTTCTGCTACCATCTGCGCCGTAATAGTTTGACCATGATCCTCGCCTATTAATGTCACTTTCGTACCTACGGGCATTCGTTTTGGCAATCGAATCATGCACTGGTCCATACAGATTCGACCGATGATTTCACACTGGTATCCCTTGACGAGTACATAGAACCCTTGTAAACCACGCAGCCACCCGTCAGCGTAGCCGATAGGAATCGTACCAACCCATTCTTTTTTGGTCGTAGTATACGTCTTACCATACCCGATACCTTCGCCCGGAGGCACTTCTTTAACTTGGATCAGCGATGAAATTAATGATAACGCTGGTTGAAGTGGAAACGGCTCCGGAAGCATTCGGCCTGAGGGATTCAAACCGTACATCGCAACTCCAAACCGAATCATGTTCCCCACATTATCAGGATGCCACAACGCAGTCGCACTGTTGCTAACATGCATATACTTTGGTAATTCAGACAGTTGATCCAAGTGTTCGTTAAAGCGCGCCGTTTGCTGATCAAAATAAGTTGAATCTTTAAAATCTGCGGTTGAGAAGTGCGTGAATATCCCTTCCAGATACATATTAGGATTATTCTTGATCAAATTAACAGCCTCTTTCGATGCCTGCGTTGTTGTAAAGCCAATTCTTCCCATACCTGTATCGACCTTTATGTGTACGTTTAAGGGTTCATCCGATTTCTTTTGCAATTGTTCCGCTGCTTCTATCAGCCACTCCATCGTAGCTACAGTAACAGACAATTCATACGTCAACATTAAAGGAATATAGACTGGATCGACCACACTTAAAATGAGAATCGGTTCAGTAATTCCCGCTTGTCGCAATTCAATAGCTTCATCAAGGAGAGCAACACAAAAACCAGAAGCTCCGCCATCTCTTGCGGCTCGCGCTGTTTCGACAGCTCCATGTCCGTATCCATTTGCTTTTACGACGGCGAACAACTCTGAACCTTGTGGCAACCGCAGGCATACATTTTTTACATTTGCTTTAATCGCTTGCGTATCAATTAATAATCTTGTCGGACGATACCATCCTGCAGCCATTGGTGTTTCTCCTTTCTCAATTGACCTTGATGTTTGTAAAGCAGCTTTTAGAAGATTATGTATTCTTCTTCTGTGAACACTGGTTGTATAAACGAAGATTTACTTGCGATGATTTTTTCAATTCTCGAGAGCTCAACCATATCTGTACAAATTCCTTTTATCATCGTTCAGTCTTCTATTTTTGAACTAACAACTTTTTGATTTTAAATTTATTGCAAAAATTAATAAAATATTAAGTTTTGTTCGTCTTTCTAGTTTGCGCAACCAAAATTAGTCGTATAGCAAGCAGTGCAGTCGTTTTTCAAATATATATACTTTATCCGATGTTATAAAAACCAGTCTGTTAATTTTTCCCCAACCGTACGTTTTTTGTTGTTGTTTGTAACTAGCTGGTGCCCGCGTCCTCGTCCTCGAGGATTTAAAGGTGGATGTTTGAGCATGTGTTGGTATATTTTATTGTATTTATTTAATGAAAAGATTAAAAAGATTAGCTTAGGCTGAACATAAATTAGGGAACTTAATTTTGTTCAACATGGACTTGTGACATAGATATTGGTTGAATTATTTAATAAGTAGTAAATTTATAACTGCTTACACTCTTCTAAAAAGTAAAAATTATCAATATCTATCAGACTGAAAAACTTTTATTAAGACATCATTCTAAATGTTAAAAGGTGGTTAAAAGCCATGCGGGCTGCGCGCTTTCCATCACGGTCAAGGATAACAGCGCCATCTATCGGAGTGAAACACTGCAGTGAAAAATTATTTAAGCCAATGATTATGGGCGGTGAATGGAGATCCCTTACCAATAGGCGCCGCACTCCGCAGTTGCTCGCTCTATTGTAAATAGTATGGTTCTGTATTAGGCGATCCAGCTTCCGAAATTAATTAAAAAACTATGATGCTCAGATTAAACCGAAAAAGTTTCAATGAAATCCGTCCAGTAGGTAGTTCCGATAAGCCAAATCAGCTTCATATCAGCTTGTACAAACTGACAGACATTAATTTAAAAATTCTTCTTGTTCTATTACTGTTTTTAACACTCCTCAATCATGTTTTTGACTTTTTTCCTCGTTTATTATAATTTAAGCATATATGATAGCCGTTAGATCGTTTTATAAATTCATGCTTCCGCGTAACAGTCGTCGTTGTCCTTGATCGGATTGCGGCCGTTGTCTCTAAGTAATATTATTTTTTTTGTGAATTGTAATGGGTGCAATATTTAGTGGCACTGAACCTGCCTTATTTTTTAGAGTTCCGCAATAACGAAACCTCTACTAATCGTAACAAAAAATCTTCTATACGACGATTTTTACGTGTTTAAAAGTCAAACATTTATATATTCAAGAAGTTTTTTCGTCTAAGATTTTTTCATTGTTACTTTTGAATCGACATAAAAATATATAGTTTTCCTTTTAACACCGGTTCTCAGAGCAGGTTTTACAGAAAATAGCTGGCAAGAAAATGTAGTTGCTCTTTGTAAAATCATGACAATGTGTGCAAATCACAATATTGAATTTTTCTTACTTTTGAACGCACACAGGCAGTAATACTAACTTATTAGCTAGTTCAATAAAGAAACGAATCTTCAATGGCGGCGCTTATCATTCCCTCTCGCTCACACACGGCCGTACGGTATGCAAAAAAAAGGGAAAAATTAAATCACTAAAATGTATTTGATTTTCCCTATAATAGTTTTTATCATAAATTTACAATGACAATTATGCATTTGCGAAAGTAAATAATGTTTTATTGGAATTTGACAAAATATGTTCTTTGGGAAAAGTTGTTCAGTTTTATGGGCTTATTACAAGTATTATGGGGATTTTATTACATTCTGTATACGTAAATATGATAATTCATATAAATACACAAATACAATAACAAAAAAGTTTGTCAACAAACAATTTGAAATAATTAATAAAATAATTATCAATTTACGTTATTTTTATTTTCTTTTTTGCTGATCCTACCATCTGTCAAAGTCAGCTTTGGCCGCCATTGAAGATTCGTTTCTTTATTGAACCAACTAATACTAGCTTTTCTTTTGCCTTGTTTTTTTAATTTTAAAATGTTCAGGATCTTTCACGTATTTATTTGTTTATTTATTTATTTATTTATTTATCTAATTTAGACATACCAACAGAGTACACATGAAAATTATCATAATTAAAACTAAACAACTATCGAATATTAATGTCGTGGTCATATCGTAGATTTGATCATTTCATGATATGAGTGGCCATTTCACGAAACGGTCGCATATCATGAAATGGCCAATTTAGTTTGGCCACATCATGATGTGGTTTGGGCAGATCAATGATAAGAAATCGTTTCACGATATGGCCAATTAACGCACGGTTTTTTCATGAAATGATCAAAATTATTTGATCATATCGTAAAATAGTTACATTAATCGTTGGTAGAGGCGCTGCAAGCTCTGTGTTTATGTGATAAGATGGCGGCCGCTGGCGAAAATTAAATTATTCGCAGTTAAAAACTTCATAATTCGTTTAATAACAATATTATGAAGAAAGTCATAGCAAAGAATTTACGAAGAAGAGGTACGAGTACTATGGAAAATGTGGATATCTTATATGTATTTAAGAAAAAATGCGACTTAAATAAAATAATTTAAGAAACTACTACTATATTATTATAATTGTTTGTTTTTTAAAAAGCAATCCGCTTCTGGCACTCGCCGGCCGCTGCCGCGGCACGCTCGCTTTGCTCGCTCGGCTCGTGCGTTGTTTATCAAAGTGTAACCTAACCTAACCTAACTGTTTTCTATTGCAAAAACGATTCGCTTCTGGCATTCGCCGGCCGCTGCCGCGGCACTAACTTAAATGACATTAAACAAATTTTTAGAATATAGTTATTCTGAAATTTTTTAATATTTTATGGACTCTTTATATTTTATACGATCTGGCCAAATGTGGATGACCAAATCGTGAAACGTTGACGATTTAACGATCTGATCAAACTATGTTGGCCATTTCACGATATGCGACCATTTCGTGAAATGGCCACTCATATCATGAAATGATCAAATCTACGATATGACCACGACATTAATATGATGTATACACCAATTACAGGTATGCACAAGAAAACTTATAATATAATTACGTTACTGTTGTTTTAAGTGCTTAAATAAAAATTACAAGAATAGAAAAAATAAATCGTTCAACATAATTTCTTCTACTGAATTTTTGTGCAAAACAAGAAATTTGTAATTTTTTGCGAAAAACTATAATTGAATCAAAATTTATGTCTATTATACCACCCAGCGACTTACATAGGTCATTAAAAGTACTACATATGCGAGTTTCTACCGACTACCAACATTATTATTATTACGTATCATATCATCGTTTTTTATTGCATTTGCATTGGCATTGTTATAGAAAAATAGTAAGTACCTAATACCTATAGTTTGAGGTCCTGCTGATATTTTGCAAGAGTTTTGAATTTCAGGGTGTACAGCTACATATTTCAATAAAAATATTTTTTTTCGTCTAACTAGACTTTTGCATTAAATACCAAAAAAATATTTGGTGATGCAGTTTCATCAGAACAGGTTATAGACTGTACAAAGGGATACACAATAAAACAAAAACTTTATCAATAAACATTTTATTCATAACATGTTACAGGATACAATACTATACAAATGGCCATATTTATCACAAGTTTAAATTTATATAATTATCACTTACACAAAAACTACGCTAAATTTGTCACGATAATCTATGAAGTACAAATTAAATTGTGTATTTATTTTAATACATTGTTGAACTAAATAATTTCAAAACAATTAAAAATTAACATGCATTAGTAAAAACACGTTTCATATTTATGTATGATCCTAAAAATACAATAAAAATCACACTCAAAATTATATTAAAAAATATAAATATATTAAGATTGCTTATTTTTCAGCTTTGTGGAGTTTTTTATGAGCGCAGTCTGATAATATATAAATAATATCACAATATTATAGTGGAGATTGTACTATAACTGAATGCAAATATATTTGTGTGAACTTAAATAACTGGATATTAACAGAAAACAATATTATATTAAAAATAAGGGTATGTACTTACTACGTATCATAAAAATACATAACATATTTTTTCGTAACTATAAAAATATTTTTATTCGATTTAAAATAAATAGTAAATAAAAAGAAAATAAAAAGTGGTTTTTATTCAAAATGAAATTTTTACATGCATTTAAAATTGGATTGACCTAAGTATGTAATTGTTATTTACAAACTGTAGGTTTTAAAACAAAAATGTTGTGTGGTTTTATGAAACCACGGTAAAAGTGAAACTTACGATAATTATCGTATTTGTAAGATAATTATCGTACGTCACGCGACATGCGCTACACAGACCAAAAAGTTTGAGACGATGTAATAAAAGTTTCACTTTAAAAAATATGCGTATCATAGAAATTCTATGAACCAGAAAAAAAGACTTAACAGTTTTACTGGTTTAGTTTTCGATTTAGAGGTCCTGCTGATATTTTGCAAGAGTTTTGAATTTCAGGGTGTACCTACATATTTCAATAAAAATATTTTTTTTCGTCTAACTAGACTTTTGCATTAGATACCAATAAAATATTTGGTGATGCAGTTTCATCAGAACAGGTTATAGACTGTACAAAGGGAAACACAATAAAACAAAAACTTGATCAATAAACATTTTATTCATAACATGTTACAGGATACAATACTATACAAATGGCCATATTTATCACAAGTTTAAATTTATATAATTATCACTTACATAAAAACTACGCTAAATTTGTCACGATAATCTATGAAGTACAAATTAAATTGTGTATTTATTTTAATACAATTTTGAACTAATTTCAAACCATTTAAAAATTAACATGCATTAGTAAAAACACGTTTCATATTTATGTATGATCCTAAAAATACAATAAAAATCACACTCAAAATTATATTAAAAAATATAAATATATTAAGATTGCTTATTTTTCAGCTTTGTGGAGTTTTTTATGAGCGCAGTCTGATACTATACAGGGTTACTTGTAAAACACCAGCAACCTCGCAGGACAAGATAGCTAACATCATAAGTAACAACATTTGTTCTACGACTTTTGATAATTTGTTAGATTTTATTTTCATACAAAAATAAATATTCATTTAATTTTCCGTTTGAATATTATAAACTCTACGCGCATTCCAAACATTACGTAAACAAGAAGCGAAGGAGAGGGGGAAGGGGGCGTCGCGTCGTCCTTTCGATAATGAATAGAACATAGACTTACAAATGTTAGGAGAGTACAGTATAAGCTTAAAAAATCATTTAAAAATAATTTATTGTGTTATGCCAAAAGTCGTAGAACAAATGTATTTACTTATGATGTTAGCTATCTTGTCCTGCGAGGTTGCTGGTGTTTTACAAGTAACCCTGTATAAATAATATCACAATATTATAGTGGAGTTTGTACTACAACTAAATGCAAATATATTTGTATGAACTTAAATAACTGGATTTTTAACAGAAAACAATATTATATTAAAAATAAGGATATGTACTTACTACGTATCATAAAAATATATAACATATTTTTTCGTTACTATAAAAATATTTTTATTCGATTTAAAATATTCCTAAAGAAATAAAAATGTAGTTTTTATTAAAAATGAAATTTTTAATTGCATTTAAAATTGGATTGACCTAAGTATGTAATTATTATTTACAAACTAGTTTTAAAACAAAAATGTTGTGTGGTTTTATGAAACCACGGTAAAAGTGAAACTTACGATAATTATCGTATTTGTACGATAATTATCGTACGTCACGCGACATGCGCTACACA
Organism: Colias croceus; assembly: GCF_905220415.1. Lineage (NCBI taxonomy): Eukaryota > Metazoa > Arthropoda > Insecta > Lepidoptera > Pieridae > Colias > Colias croceus. The sequence continues at coordinate 7,129,522 of NC_059560.1, forward strand.
GACCAAAAAGTTTGAGACGATGTAATAAAAGTTTCACTTTAAAAAATATGCGTATCATAGAAATTCTATGAACCAGAAAAAAAACTTAACAGTTTTACTGGTTTAGTTTTCATATTTCTTTGAAACTTTCCATACTTGCGTTTTTTTGTACAGAAAATTCTCAAAAGATAGAAAGTGACAGAACTATTTCTAAAAAATATTTTTTTATTATATTGCTTGTTGATAGTGGAGTATTTTTTCTTACTAAATATACCTAATAAAAAGTACATTAAAATATGACTTATTACTATAAACACTGTTGATCGTTTTTAGATATATTAAGGGCTGATTTTTCAATCCTTGGTTAAATTCATCGAATAACGTATTAAACTACCATTCCAAAAATGTATTCTAATTGTCCGTATATCACAGTTTACAGGTGACATTTTAAAATGTTCGGGTAATACTTTATTGGACGGATAAATTTTAACCAAGCATTGAAAAATCGCCCCTTAATTACATATTTTATTTTAAATATTCGAATTAGTTCCTAATTTAATATATCGATCTAAAAAGTTTATAAATAACTCAAAAATAAGCAGAAATGTACGTTTTCTTTGAAAAATATATTTGTAAAACAGTCAACAGTGCAACTTAACTAAAATAAGTTCCAATAATACTTTTGTCTGTCCGTTCGGACGTATATCGAAAAATAATTTTTATGTTTTTTTTTTGTACATTTAAAATGTATCGACTAGTTACAAGTGATTTAATATGGCGGGATTATTTATTTACACTTATTATTAAACTGTGTGGACTAGCTAGAAATCGAACCTGGGACTAAATGTGTATTTTTTATTAATTGTGAGTTTTCGTGAACTATTGCGAATAGTGGGAAATTATTTTAATTTCGATATTTTTTTAATGAAAATATAAACTATTTACATGTATTATAAACAAATTTTTTTAAGGTCAATTTGTGTGATTTATTTAATTTACCTACATTTTGTTACGAATGTTCTTATTTATGCGTAACCAGCCTTCTGTTGTTTCTATCGCATGCCTTTTTAGCTTTCGATTTTTTATTATTTAATTTTAAACGTTCTATCTAAAAGTTTTTCTAAATCCTAGTTGTTATTAACGATTTAATCCGAAAAGTATTGAATTTCTAAGTGTTTGTTATTTACAAGAATTAATAATGACCTTCGGAAAGCTTTCCTCATAATATGTACAGGGTGGCTCTGAAATACGTTGACAACTTATTTTACGATTTATTTTATTTTTCTTTTACACAGTATGACGGTGACTACTAAATAATAAAAATACAGTATTATTTTAATGTAAATATCTATTTATTTTCAAAATATCCACCTTTAGCTTTAATACAAAGGCTTATACGTTTTCTGAAGTATTCGACGATTTTCCGTAACTTCCTCTTCAGATATTTTGTCAAACTCACAAGTAAGTGTTGCCTTCATCGCGTCTACACTTCTGTGTGAAGTTGCACAGGCCCTCGCCTCTAGAATTGATCATACGTTGAAATCCATTTCATTAAGATCTAGTGAAAATGGAGGCCATTCCTTGGAACTTATGAACTCTGGGAAATGGTCCATACATCACCACTGCACATTTGAGGCCCTGTGAGATGGAGCAGAGTCCTATTGAAAAGTCCACGGTTGGTCACCGAAGTGCTGCTGGCTCCGAGGAAGAACTACACTCTCCAAAATATCGCGTCGGTATATTTCTTGATTCACTTTCACACCTTTTTTTACGAAAACGAGAGGAGTTTTGCCTGTTGAGCAAATGCCACGCCAAACCATGACTGAATCCGGATTTTGCCGAAGGGGGATAATTGTTGTGGCTCCACGGCGACTAGAAGAGTAAACTCTGTCGTTGTGGCGGTTATGAGATTGCTCAATTTGAAAAAAAAATTCATCTGTGAAAAAAATATTTTTCCACGCTTCACCAGCGGAGCGCGCTTTCAGTAAGCGAAATCTTTCAAGGCATATTTTTTTATCTTTATAATCCAAACACTGTGCTTTTCGCAGCTTGTATGCTATTAACTTGAGCTCATTTTTAACAACTCGTTGTAACGTTGAATGACCTACAACTAAGTCTCGAGCCATTTTTCTTACCTCGGCTTGTGTATTGCGGGTCAATCTTTGTTTGACGATATGTCGAAGCCTAGGCGTCCTCCCAGTTATTTTTCTGCCTCTTCTCAGACGGTCACCGAGATGGCCAAGCTCATCGAAGCGTTTAATAGCAGAAGAAACTAACTGCCGACTGATACCGAGAAGTCGCACTACCGCGCATTGCCGCTTACTAGCCTCATATAACGATATTATTGCACCTCGTTGAGCAGACATAGTAAAAAATGACTAATTTTAAATTTAATCTTTTCACAAATAACGTTAAGTTGGCGCCAAAACATGTGAAAATAATAATTAAAAAACAATAGCAACGCAGCATGTACCATTTTTTAAATTTATTATTTTGAAATTTGTCAACGTAATTTAGAACCACCCTGTATATTAATTAGCAGACAATGGTTCATAACGCATTCACTTGACAGAATGTCCCATTTGGTGTAAGTACTATAAAGGAACAAAGGAACTAAGTTTTTCAAAGATTTAGCAAAAATACTTACGACATCTCCGATTTTTCTTGTATTAAATTTAAAACTATACGTTCCTTTGATCATAGTACACCATATCTGTGACAGCCTGTATACCAGTTTACAATAGAACAAAACGTTAACAAGGAGATAATCATTTTAACTTTTCTTTCTTTCACAAAATCTAGAAATAATGCAACAAAAATCCATTTTTTAGAAATAATGCGACATAATCGCCATAGCCACTATCCCGGCTATCAAAGCGGCTAAATGTTTTAGTGATTCGATGCGATTTTCCTCTCTCAGTAGATCTGGTAGTACAGTAACTAGGGCTATGTGAAGGAAGCCTCCTGCTGTGAATGGTGTTATCCAGGATGTTCGCGCCTCTGGAAGGTATATAATAAATTATTACAAAAAAATAATAGAGAAGGAAAATTTTTCTTTTATAAGTAAATAAAAAATACTACTAATATTAAAAAGTGTGTATGTAACAATAATAGATTTTAATATTTGCACTTGAATATATTATGTAACTAGCTTACCGCCCGTGGCTTCGCCCACTTTCTCTAAAACGATTTGAGATTTAAACTATCCTATCTCTCAAGTTGGATCGAATTGCACATGGTGTGCGAATTTTATTATAATCGGTTAAGTGGTTTAGGAGTCCATTGAGGACAAACATTGTGACACGAGATTTATACATATTAAGATTGTTATTATGTCTTAGAAGTTACATGTAATAATTAAAAAAAAAATTAATGTCACAAACCGAAAACACTAGACATACTTTAATATTATAAATGCGAAAGTAACTCTGTCTGTCTGTCTGTTACTCAATCACGCTTTAACTACTGAACCAATTTGCATGAAATTTGGTATAGAGATATTTTGATACCCGAGAAAGAATATAGGCTACTTTTTACCCCGGGACATAGGATAGGTTTTATCCCATCCCACGGGAACGGGAACTATGCGGGTTTTTCTTTGACTGCGCAGGCGAAGCCGCGTGTGGAGAGCTAGTATGTAATAAATTCTTCTTCAGCATTTGTGAAAAACTGATATTCATAAAATATGTATGAAATAACATACCAATAGCATTCCTAGCTCCGCTGAAGATAACCGCAGTCATGGCACCCACCAGACCAGCTGATGCTGTCGCCTGTAACAATTATTTTCATTTATTACAACTAACTAATAAATAAAATTCTCGTGTCACAGTTTTCGTTGCCATACTCCTCCGAAACGGCTTGACCGATTTTGATGAAATTTTTTGTGCTTATCCGGTATCTATGAGAATCGGCCAACATCTATTTTTCATATGTACCACGGGCGAAGACCGCTAGTGTATATGTAGTAATGTAAGATATAAAAAACGAAAATGTGTTTCATTTATTGATTCAATAAACTATCCAGACTTCGAGTACAAATAAGTATGATTTTTTATTAATTTTTCAATTTGATAATGGTTCCATATACAATACTTTTATTCTTACCATTTGCGCTTTAGCAGCTTCCCACCTTGAGAATCCACTTTTTAATAGGATCGCGAAATCACCAACTTCATGAGGTATTTCGTGTACTGAAAATATAGTTTTTTATGTTTTTTTATTCACTTTATTCGTAACAGAATATATCTTGTTCACCAGATTTAAGGTATCATTTCAATCATATTTTTATTTGAATGTACAACAATAATTTCTAATATAAATAACATAAAACAAAATTTTATATTTATTTTAAAGTTAGTTGCACATTGCAACATAGTCACTTGTAATGTAAAGCATTTAAAAATATATACATCTCTAATTTAATACTAATTTGACACTGACTGTACCATACAAAAATAACAATACTAACAAAGTTTACCAAATGGGATTAAATGTATGAAGTAACGAAATGTTTACCAAACGCAACGTTTACGAAATGGGAAGTTTACCAAATGGGAAGTACCCGTTATATTGGACAAATTCACGTTTCTTATATTGAAATATGACTTTTTTTATTGGTTAATTTTCAATATAAACAAAAAATAACGATATATATAAATCATTCGCCACGTTATGGCGAAAGACGCGCATTCGAATTCCACCTCATTACGGATTTTTCTTTATTCTTTCAAATGTTCATAAATTAATAAAGTTTAAACTCACCAAGTATAGCAAAAGTAGTAAGCAGACCGACTCTAAAGCCGACAAGGAATGAACCTCCAACTGCTAATCCATGTGTGAAGTTATCTATAGAATTTGCCATTAAATTGAGGTAACCAGCCACCTGAAACATAATAATAATATTTATTTATTCATTTATTTACTCTTCAATAAAACTATACATAGAAAACTTATTGCTTATATACAGAACAAAAAAACCAGTATAGTTTATTAGGCGGCCTTATCACTTAGAAGCGATCTCTTCCAGGCAACCTGGAAATTTATATGTATATCTGCACTATAGAAAGTGGTACATAAAAGAGCCGTCATTGTAATTAAATATTATTTATTAAGCGATTGCATAGCTTTTATCGCGGGCCTTGAGCGCGGGGACCGAATCGAGAAATTCCGTAACGAAAAAACCTCACGCTCCCCACTCCTTGGGGCGGAGGTGTGGCTTGAAGGCATAGCATGCAATAGCGCAACCGCCCCAGTCCCCGAGTGACACACGTATTTTCTTTTCCTAAATTATTATGAAATATATAAAAAAATAATTTGATTTCAATTTCATCCGCTTCTTATATAGTTTTGCTAAAAAACATAATAATATGTATGTGTTAACACAATCGTTTATCTCCAGAATTATACGAACCAAATTATTTAGTCCTGGAAAATAAATGTGTATTTTGGGTATTTATGAGGCATATTATTTGGCTCCAAAAGTACTGGACCGATTTTAATGATTTTTTTCACTAATAAAAAGCTACATTATTAGGAAGTAATATAGGCTATATTTTTCGTCTTTATCCTGGGTCAGGCTTGTCATACATATTATAAACTAGCTTTCCACCCATGGCTTCGCCCGCATTTTGAAAGAAAAACCCGCATAGTTCCCGTTCCCGTGAGATTTCCGGGATGTAAACTATCCTCTGTGTTAATCCAAGTTACCCTCTATATGTGTGCTAAACATTGTAATCGGTTCAGTAGTATTTGCGTGAAAGAGTAACAAACAAACACACACACACACACACACACACATCCTCACAAACTTTCGCAATTATAACATTAGTAAGATTATTTAATATAATAATATGTACTTACATGTTTCTTATCACTCTTCTCACTAGACTGCACTTTTTCCCTGGCTTCTCTTAACAAGCATCGTCCCATCCATCTTGAGCCTTTACAACGAACGGCACCATTTGATGATGCTATAGCACTGCAACAGGCACCTTCACCTGGAAATAAATAAAATATTATTTAAATAGATAAGTAAGTGAGCTTATCATAATATTAAAAGCAATTTACAATTTATTAAACAACTAGCTTCCGCCCGCGACTCCGTCCGCGCGGAATAATTAAAAAATTTTTCTACGTATTTTTCCAGGATAAAAAGTATCCCATTTTATGCCCAGGATAATAAGGTATAATTATACCAAGTTTCATCGAAATCGAACCGTAAGATTTCACGTGATGCTTGAACATACAGACAGACAGACAGACAAAAATTTTGTTAATCACATATTTGGTTACACACAGGTTTGGTATCGATCCAGTAACACCCCCCCCTGCTATTTATTTTAACAATATCCTTCTACAGTTTTATTAAAGAAAGAAAAATAAATGATAAAGAAAAAGAAATGCCAATTAAAAAGTGAAGTCCCATGTCCCCTAGTGGGGTAAGGGGCAGATTCATACATCTGTTTCACTGATCGATTTTCTTTAGGGACAAGTAGGTGATCAGCATTATGTGTCCTGCCAGTCCGAAACATTTTTTTTTCTTCGTCTCCACCGGGAATCGAACCCAGGAGCCCTCGGTGCTACGATCACGCGTCAACCACTGTACCAAGGAGGCGGTAAATAGATGAATAATGTCTAAATCATTTTTAGTAGAAGATTGGGTTAGCAGGTTAGCAAAATAATTAGAGTGATAATAAAACACGCTCATATTAGCTTCACCTGTATGTTTGTGTATAACTTTGTATATATGTAGTTGTAATTCTTGATTTTGAAACACTTTATAGGGGCAGATTAAATTCAAATCTTCATTAAATATGTCAATATTTGATATATTCTGCTTAGTTAGTTATTATATGTACAGAACTGTGTTGTATTATCCAACATGGAAATTTGTTTTGAGAGATTTTTGGCTAAAAAATAACGTAATAAAATATGCACATTTTTATATTTTTCATTGTACACAAACATTTGAATTTTATTTATTTGGATGAATTTAATTAACTATTACCTAATACCTATTTGAAATCAAGTTACTTTCGCATTTATAATATTAGTATGGATGACAGACACTTTTTTACCACTTTTTGAGAGTAAAATTTCAAGATCGCGTCATGGCAATACCGTCACGTCATGGGGGTAAGGCGACGATTTTGATATTTTTGAATATTGTCAAAGAAGTTTCAATTCTGACACGTGTACTCAGCACCTGTGTATCTCTTCTTTTTTGCTTTCGATTTAATTACTTATAAATTATGTCAAGTCAATTGGCCTCTAACTCTAGCTATATTGTAAGATTTCAAAAAATATTACTAAACTATTGAAACTAACCTAAAAACATTTCTATATTTCTACTGTACCCACCTTTAGTATTATTATTAAACACACACGTATCATACAATTCCTTGGCCGTAACTTTCCCGTTCCCCCCGCACCCTCCCCCCCTTATCTTCTCAGCTTCTAGAAGCTTCTCTATCTCTTCTATCTCTATGTGTCGGATAGATCCATTCTGCTTTGGCTCTTCTTCTTCTTCTTCTACTGTAGCGAAGAGCTTCTCTACTATGATGAAGACTAGCATGCCGAAGAGGCACCAGAGACCACATTTCATTGATACGTGCTCGCCTTCTGGAATTTCATTTTAAGAAATTTATATAATATAAATAAATAAATATGTCAGGACATTTTTCACACACGGCACGATCTGATCCCATATTAAGCTTTTCGCTTGTGTTATGGAAACCAGATGGCTGATAAACATACATTTAATTATGATAAACATACACATAATATATAAATTTAAAATACATATTTATATCTAGATAATTAACACTCAGACAGAGCAAACATCAATGTTCAACACACTAATATTTGTCCTGGGTGGGAATCGAATCCACAACCTCTTGGCGGTTTGGAAGGCAGGTTGACTACCAAGGTACCAACAAAGCCAACCGGCCAGTCAAAATATATAAAGGAAATGAAAAATACAATATTTTTGAAAACGAAAAGTTATACTGGCCATAATAAATGGCAACACTTTTACATTGGAAAGTTTTTATCATTCAGCCATATCACTACATAGTAGATAGGGAGGCGAAGAGGGGAATTTTCTGCAATACTCGAGCGTGGCAGTTTAAGATATGAGAGATACCTTAGACCTAATAGAACAACCTTGTTAACTATTTAGCTCTTTAAGTAGTGACGCGCGCCCAGGATAGACGATCAGATTAGTAAAAAAAAATCGATAGTCTGAAATACTCGAGCGCGTCAGATTAAGATATTGGGGGTTGATTTTAGTGTTTTAAGACTAAATTTAACTAATCTGACGATAAGTCCTTGACGCCGCCAAGTTATAGGGTCGCGAACTTGTAAAAAAAAAACGTTAATCCGGCATTCTCGAGCGCGATTGTTTTTATTTTTATTTTGAAGAATATAATCTAAAACTTACTAAAAATACAAAATCTGCCGGTTTCCGCGTGACCGGAAGTCTGGAAGAGCCATTTCGTCTTCCGAAAAACGCGTTGCAGTATATAAGTCGCGAACGATACATTTTACAAAAAAAAAAGTTTGAATAAACAAAAAAGGTAATTTTATTTTACACAAAAAAGGTCTCTTTACATTTTTGTCCAAAGTTAAAACTTTTTGACTTGAAGCATCATAAAAACTCAAACTCCCGGTTTTTTGAGTATATCTCGAAAACTGAGGGTGTTAAGAAAAATTGATATGAAATAACGATGATTAAAAAAAAGAAACTCTCAAACCTTTTTCGGTCAGATTAAGAGAACCCACCAACATTTTTGTCAGATTAAGAAAATATGCTTTCAGGAGACCGAGATAAACCTCCCCTATGAAAATCTGACGCGCTCGAGTATTTCAAAAGGACTTTTTTTTTCTGCATTTTCAAAAATTCATCGTAACTTATCGTCACGCCGAAATCGTCAGTTTTTTTAAGGGGAGCTTCCTTGGGGCCTACTTAACACCCCTTCCGAAAATCTGACGCGCTCGAGTAAATTTTTTTTTTTTGCATTTTTGACGAATTAATATGCCTAGCCCCACCACGCAAACCGGCAGATTAGTATACCGTTGTTATCAGAGGCACTTGGGGCATACGTAGTATGAATATCTGACGCGCTCGAGAATGCCCAAGTAACTATTTTTTTTTACATTTTTGAAAATCCGTACACGCCAAACCCACCGCTAAAATGGTTTTTACCATAGAAGCTTTTCTTTTCGAAATTATTTTATCTATCGATTTTGATAAGTCTCGACGGCGCCGTTTAATTACGCCATTTAGCTACCTCGCCTCCCTATCTATAGTATAAAACAAAGTCGCTTTCTCTGTCCCTATGTCCCTTTGTATGCTTAAATCTTTAAAACTACGCAACGGATTTTGATGCGGTTTTTTTTAATAGATAGAGTGATACGAGAGGAAGGTTTTAGTAGGTATATTATTTATTAGGTTTTAGACAAAGCGGGCAAAGCCGCGGGCGGTAAGCTAGTTTGAAATAAATGAATATTTGTGTATATTTCAAGAACATTAGCTATCATTTAGGTTAACATTATTGTTTTAGTTAAAAAATAATGACTTGTAAACACATACATTAATTCAATATTGAAATAAGCACATGATAAATATTTGTACTTAAATTCTTAGAGTACATTCATATACCTACGTGTTTATTTTGTATATAATCTGTTGTAGAAAGAGGAAGTTTTTTTTTTCAAGTATGATGATATGATTATTATTTTTTTAGATTTAAAACTTTCGATTCAGTGTTTATAACCAAACTCCTCCGTAACGGCTTGAATCTATACTCTGTTCTTCTGTATACTCTGTTCTCTTGATCTTTATATATTTTTGTGTATACAGGGTGTCCCACTGTTGGTATAGGTACTAAGCGCGAAGGCACTTGTAGTTTTGCATGCACTGATCACGTAAAAAATACTTATACAACGAAATTACGGCAAAAAATGTTTGCTAAATTTTTCCTAAAAATCCATGTTTTCTTCTAGCTTCGCGCAGCCGGCATATACCGCTTCTCTAATGTGAGCATATTGTCTATGAAAACATAATCTTGTACGATAGGTCACGTGCTGGTAGCAAAGCTGGGCGGGTTGCTTGTTATGGTTGTACACATAGTTTTAAGAATTCATCTATTTGAAAAAAAAACTGCGTCTGGAATTTTATAAGTATTTTTTACGTACTCAGCGTATGCAAAACAATAACCTCCTTTGAGCTTAGTATACCAACAGTGAGACACCCTGTATACAATAGGTCGTAAAGTATATTTTATACAGAAAGGTGATTAGGATGTGCTCGCAAAACAATTTCCTTGACACTTTGTGTAAGAATGTTGCATTGGCCTCAGATAAACTGTTGTTGTGATTTTTATTTACGCATCTGTTCTTTAACCTTTGTATGAATAGTATTTTCAATTTATCTGCGTATTTTATAACATCATCTGCTCGAAACACTGAAGGAAAACATCGTGAGGAAATCGAAATGTCGAAAAATCAAAAGTTCGACGACATGTGGGGCCGTAGACAAAGTAACAATTACAAAACGATAACGAAGTTAGAAATCGCAAAAATGTATGGGATTGACATACGCCGCGTTAGATCACGTGGTCTATCTAATGTCAATCCCATACATTTTTGCGATTTCTAACTTCGTTATCGTTTTGTAATTGTTACTTTGTCTAAAGGCCGTGACATCGGCCAACCCGCACTTGGCCAGCGTGGTGGATTATGGCCTGTACCCTCATAGGAGGCCCGTGTCCCAGCAGTGGGAACGTTTATGGGCTGATGATGTTGATTCTGTACTTTTAACCTTTGTTTCAATAGCATTATTTCTATAATCCTAACAAAATTTGAAAGCTTCGTTATTTGAAATAACGGTTTATAACATTTTTAATTCGGTCGAACTTATACATACTTAGTTATTATCATAAGTTGTTTATAGAAATCACTAGGTCACTAGGTAAACATTATAATTTATATAAATAAACATTAAATACAATAAAAGACTACAATAACCTAAATATTTACAAAATTATCTACTAGTGATATCTTACGTAGACGAAAACAAACATAAAACCATAGCATAAAATGATTCATACAGATTCCTCTGTTATCAACATAATATGTCACTGAACCTCATAAGGCTAAAAAAACATAATATATAAGAATGTGGTATATAAGAAGAGGTGTATTGTGAGGTGTATAGTGTACCTATATACATGAAAATTTATACTAATATTATAAAGCTGAAGAGTTTGTTTGTTTGTTTGAACGCGCTAATTTCGGGAACTACTGGTCTGATTCTTATTTGTTTATATGAATATTGCATAATGTTGTGAAAGACTGGTGTATAAAATATGTTTTAAGACAAAAAATAGGGATAAGAAAAAGTAAGAATTGACTGATTTTGTGTCATCTTGCACCTGTATACGAAAGGAGAATGGCGAAACTGGGCCTAACTGTTACAGAAATCATAATATATTTAAAATTCATTATATTATTTTTAGTAATTCTTGGTAAAATATTTACTCCTGATTCTATGGGAAAACAAATCTTTGAAAAAAAAGATAATGTGTTCACTACCGGCATTGTTATTTAGATTTCTATGACTACCGGTCTTATCAAGCAGAGATTGTCAGTGTTGTTAGGAGTAAAAAAGTCGAATATATCGATTAATACGAATGAATGTCTATATTTTATTTTTAATTTTATTGAATTCAAATGCTTTATAAATCAGAAGCAAAACCTAACTTATTTTTAACACATATCTTAATTTATTTAGATCATTCTATAAAATATAAACATGTTTTACTTAATCAATAATAATTATAACATTTTTATTTAGGTAGCTGGCCATTAATAAAATGTCAAATTATTAATCATAATTGTGTCAGTTATGAGTGATTTGTTTATGTTTGTTGTTTGACATTTGAGTGAAGTTTTAGGCCCTTCTCCCATTACGATACGCATTGGCGATTCAAGTATCCTGCAAGTCTCGGAGACTAGTCGCCGCGGAGTATCTCACATACATTTTTATGTAGGCTCGCACACTACGCTACTGGTATCCTACACGTCCGCGACTAGTATAGCACTACTCACCGTGTCGGTCGCTTTTGCATCGCGTCTCGACTCTCGCGCGTATCTTTTCGTTAGAAAGATAAAAATATCTAATCATCATGTTGTAGTTCTCGTTCGGCTACAAAAACTCTACAATTTATGTTTCTTTCAATATATGGATGAATCCAGTACTTCTTACTCTTACGTTGGCGTCTTCTATTTCTATAAAAAAGAAAAACTGCAAGAGCTTCTTCGTCACTGGAATTGCTGATTGCTCGACATAACGACGTAACTGTTGTTGCAATAAATAAATGAATTATTATTATTATAACGTCGGTCCACAAAAACGAGGCACAATAATGATGAATTTAGTCGCATAATATGCGAGCATCGGGTAGCCAGCAAATATCTAAGTAGTATTCTACGCGAGTATCGTATTCTAGAAGTATCGTACCTAATGGCAGAAGGGCCTTAGTAACGTTATATTCAAAATTGATCTTAATCAATATCCCAATATCTCTGCTATCCCATAGAAAAGATCTATAATTATTATATTCATAGAGTCTGTATATTTTTATCTATTTAATTACCCATAAATCATCAGTGTAACGATCAGGCCCAGAGTCCTATGGGAGTTTGCCATTCTCCTTTAATTAAGTGAAATTCTATAGTTTGCAAGTTAAAATAATTACTACTCAATACACATGAAATTCAGACTCACAATAAGAACAAGTGTTGATAATTATTAAAAAAACAAAATACCCGACTGCACACTAAAAAAAGAGTAAAAATCCTATATTAATTACTCCCGTGATTGAAATGAATCTAATGATACCGCATACATATTTTTTTAAAGGGAAATTTAGAAAAAATATTATTATGTCTTTATCCCGTGGGACTTTTAGGATAAAATGTATCCTATGACACTCCCGTAATCAAGACAAATCTAACGATACCTCATACATCAAAATCCATCAAGCCGTTTAGGCTACAGGTGGTCACAAAGGAAAAGACATACATACATACTTACATACACTCGAAAAACATTACCCTCCTTCTTTGGCAGTCGGGTAAAAACACACCAAATCATGAATAGACAAAAAAATGTGCTATTACTATATTTCTTACAAATCACTACACTACAATCATAAGACTCCATACACGCCAAATGGCAAGATAACGCCACAACAAGTTTGTTAATTTACTTGGAACACATTACCTCGTGAACACGCGATTTTAACGTAACCTTATTACAATGCAATAGAGGTTATTTTAGCGAGTAATCAGCTGGCAACACAAAACCTCGACGAATAATTAAATACATCGTCATGTAGGAAAACACGTGCGTTCTTGACAATGGACTTGTATGACACATTGTTAATATTGACGTGATTGTGTCTAATTCCGAATTAAGGGCGTATTCAGAAAGAAAGCTTGAAACTTATAAGCGCTTATCGGCGCTTGTCAATGCTCAAACCAGCTTGTCAAAACCAGCATTGACAAGCTTGTCAAAACCAGCATTGACAAGCAACGATAAGCGCTTATAAGTTTCAAGCTTTCTTTCTGAATACACCCTATCTGTCAGATTGTGTGCACTTGTCATAAGATGGCTTTTTATAATTATTGCTGATTCACGTAAAAACTTACATTTTGGGCAATTCAATTAGGAGACAAATTTTCCGTACTATAAGATATATTACGGGATTTAGTGTACTTATTTATTAAAACGGTTAATTATTTTTACTTTTATATACAGGCATTTATTTATTAGTATGAGACTAAATAGTTAATATCTCATTTAATTAAAATTTCAGGTGAATAAGATACGTCTGTAAAACCAGTTTTACTGTAAAGTAAATAATGATAAGGAATGTATTATAGTTTAAATAGTTTAATTTTATAAGTGCCGTTATTTACGAATTATATTATAAAAAAATTAAATAAAATATTTTTCTTTAAACGCAATATGTAAACTCTGTATCAACGGTAAATTTGTAACGGTTTACTGTAACATTTTTGCTAAATTACCATACCTACCTAGTAAATAAATATAAGTAACAATTATAGTAATATTTTATACCTACTTTTCTCTGTTATTTGGAAAAATCAAGAATCTGTTATATGGAAAAATTTTTTGTTTGCAAACCATAACATGTAAAAATAAATACCTAATTATTTTAAATTCATGTATTATTGTTTACTAGTGGTCCGCCCCGGCTTCGCCCGTGGTACATATTTCGCAATAAAAGGTAGCCTATGTAGGTATGTCCTTTCTCGGGTATCAAAATATCTCCATTCCAAATTTCATGCAAATTGGTTCAGTAGTTTAGGCGTGATTGAGTAACAGACAGACAAGACAGACAGAGCGCATTTATAATATTAGTATGGATTCGATTACTACATACTTAATTACTATACCACTTTTACCTACAAAATGTTTGTTATTGATAATTTTCAAATTTAGAACGCCAGGAAAATAGACCGCAACCGCATTCACAAAGGTCAAATGTCGAAAGTTGATAAAATAATGAAACAATAGTTTCATTTTCTTTCTACTTGTATCCGATATTTGGTTCCGATAATACAATAGACGTTCGTTTAAATTTTAAAAATGTTTATGTTTGAAGTTCCTTTGAATGACTAAATCTTCGTTAATAAAATTTTAAAGGAGAGATGGTCGTGATAATGTTGCATTTGAGAAGGCAAAATAGCATAAAGCTTTTGATTTTAAATGTATTCGATAGAATAATTAATTATGTGGTAAATATGAATGCTGTGTAATAAATAATAACAAAATCGATAATTCACACGAATGTCCTTTTGTTTATTTAATTTTTATGTTAGATTAAACTAGATTTCCGCCCACGGCTTCGCCCGCGTTTTCAAAGGAAATACCCGCATTGTTCCCATTCCCGTGGGATTTCCGGGATAAAACCTATCCTATGTGTAAATCCAAGTTAATCTCTATATGTGTGCTAAATTTCATTGTAATCAGTTCAGAAGTATTTGCGTGAAAGAGTAACAAACACACACACATCCTCACAAACTTTCGCATTTATAATATTAGTTTAGTTAGCTCTATAAGTCTATACAGTAAAACCCTTAGAAGTTAGATTTAAATGTCTTTACAATTAAACAAGTGATAACTGCGTTAAAAACAACCGACTTCAAACTTGCACTTGCAAAATTTACAAATACCTACAGACAAAAATGCTCATAAAATAAAAACTACTGGGCCTATCCGAATAAAATTTTTATGGGACCAATTCGACACCATCCCGCATCGAACAAAAAAAGAATCACGTAAATCGGTTCAGAAACCTCGGAGTAATCGGTGTACATACAAAAAAAAAAAATACCGGCCGAATTGATAACCTCCTCCTTTTTTTTGAAGTCGGTTAAAAAAACCTACAGTTGAATAGAATCACATAACAAAGAATACAGGAAATAATATATATCAAAAACATCCATTTCCTATTACATAAAACGAATTTCAAGTTCTTCTTGTGACATTGAATTAACAATATACTGGGACAATATAAATAATAGTTACTGGATCGATGAAACTCTGGGTCAAAGAATTAATTAGTTGTGAATAAATAACGGGAGTGACGTATTTGCCGGTCGATTGATACACGTAATAGTAAAAAAAATGTGTGCGTGTACTAGTGTACACACGTAAGAAGTGAAACTTCTTTATGACCTTATTTTTCAAAAAATAATTTACTTTATGCAATAAGAAAAAGATGGCGCGTAACGGAAAAATGTTATACACAATTTTTTTTCCAACCCCGATAAAGAAGTTTCACTTCAAATCGATGTATTTAGGTATGAAGATAATATTGATTTGCAGAATGTGATTTTGAAGTTTAGAGGTCGTTATGAAATGAGTATTTTAGGATTCAATTGGAGCCCGAAATAAAATTTGTGTGTTAGACATAGTAACTATGTAGTAAGTTGACTGGTGAAAACATTAATTAACAATTACCTATTGATTTTGTAACAGCTAATTCTACACAGGTATGCCTTTTTTCTTTCGTTATTTTGTTTTTATGTTTTTGAACTAAAATTTTAATAACTATTCGAAGATATTGAGTTAAGAAAATAATTGATTTAAGCGTAGGTACATAAAGTAAAATGCTCTAAGAATAACAGTTTTATTCTTTAACTTTTGTCAATTACATCCTTACATGAATGGAAAATGGATTCATTTTCAATTCCTTAATAACTAAATTATTAACTTACCTTTCGTATTAGCGAGATCATTTTGCCACGCTTCAGGAAGCAGGTGCAAAAACACATCACCGAGAAGACCACCCACTGCGAAACTTAGCAGTATCCTTAGTGTGGCCGCACCAGCTGGAAAAATATATTATAGTTTAAAAACACTATTACGTCTCATGTATCTATACTTAATATTATAAAGCTGATGAGTTTGTTTGTTTGAAAGCGCTAATCCTGGTCCGATTTGAAAAATTTCCCAGTTAAATAGCCCATTTATCGAGGAAGGTCTATAGCCTTATATTATAATTTATATATTATCATCTCGCTGAGATCAACAGGAGCAGAGCACTGCGGTTAAAACCGCGGAGCACAGCTAGTAAAACATAATATTATTCAAATATAAGTAATTGGGTCATTAATTATTATTATGTATTCCTTAATAAACCCAAAATGTAAGCCAAAATGTGAGTATGATCTCTACAATGGAATAAAATTGTTTCCTAAAAGCTCTAGTTATTTAGGTGTATAAGTTTCTAATATAATATATTATTTGTTAACCCGTTTCCTATTCGGTGGATAAGCTTTGCGTTTGGGACTATTTGGTAAGTCCAGACTCCGGGAATATTTATTTTATTCTAACGTCTAAGTTTTAACAACGTATTACTTGTATATTGAAACATTTTTAGAAATTTATAGAATCGTATAATGGAGCGATAAAGTGTAGCAATACAGGGACACCGGCCTCATATGAGGGTTAAGGCCAAAAACAACTTCGCTGGTCAAATATGGATTAGATTGATTACGCACACATCAATTTTTATTTACAGAAAAATCCTCGATATCATATTGATATTATCATATTGATGATATTCACCATTTGGAAATATCAAATCTATTATTAACTAATATACTTATCGTTTTCTTTCTCCATTCTTATCTTTAGAATAAACATAGGAACAAGTTAATAAATCAATAATTAAACACCGCTATCAATTATCATGTAATACAGCAATCGATGTTATCAGAATCACTTCAGGTTGTTTAAACAGATTATGTTATAAAATTGTACTTTAGATAACGTTAATCTGTTATTGGTAGGTAATTCTATATAGAGCTGTGATTGAATCTTTAAAATAAACACTTGTTAGTTGTAGTAGTTAGTAATTATTATTTTTTAATTTTTTCACACCTTTAGATAATATTATAAAAAAACTAGCTTTCCACCCGCGGCTTCGCCCGCGTTTTCAAAGAAAAACCCGAAAAGTTCCCGTATATGTGTGCTAAATTTCATTGTAATCGGTTCAATAGTACCTAGTTGCGTGAAAGAGTAACAAACATACATACATACACGTATGACTGTGTATCCATCCTAACAAACTTTCGCATTTATAATGTTAATAGGATAATGATTTCAATGTAAGTATTCCTTTGTTTAGATTAAGAAGGTTAAGAACAAAAGGGACAAAGCCGTATGGAGTGAAGATCTATACAGCATCAGTCACGTATTGGTGTTATCTGATAGATTATCGTAAGAGTTTCACATTCGTATCGGACACATCCACAATGTTAAACTGATCGACCTTTGATTTAAAAATTTATCTTCTAACTAGGTGACCCGGGTCCCGACTCCTTTGCGCGAACTATTAAACGCGTTTGGCGCAAATTTTCTTAAGTTCGTCTTTTATAAGATTCTTCTCTCCTGATTAGGTACAAAGGCACAAAGCGCAACAAAAAAAGAGAAATATGGATTCGTTTTTATTAATTTAAAAATTATGATTAGAATTACGACTAGGTAACTACTAAATCCAAAAAACCAATGGACAAATTAATTAACATCACGACAGAGCATATCATATTATAGTATGATGTATGGCCAAGGCATACTATATGATTAGAAACTAAAAAAAAATAACATCCACGAATTGATTTTCGTAGAACAACTTGAAACAACGGAATGCCAAAAAGAGCATCGAGGATTAATAAAACAAAAGCAGGAACATTTGAATTCCGAGTAATGATGTGATGTTTATAAATAAAATGCCGGGTCAGAGTTTAATCTCTTTGCCGTGTTTATCTATTGAACAAATAAATTATGTATTATTTTATGATATTATAGGTATTAAATATGAATGTCGTAGGGTTCCCCGTGGTTAAGGTAATGAATGGCTACTGTACGTTATCAGCTTTGAACTAGTAGACAATGCCATCCATGTCCAAACAAAAAATGTTTCTTTTTTTTGGTTTTTCGTAAGAATGAAATTATTTATTTCCCCAGAAAACACTATGTTATCAGAAAATCTATATTAAAGTTATTCATGTGATATTTTAAGTCAGATACACTGTGATTGTGAAATTACAAATGGGAACAAAATTTTGAAACTGTCTTTTTCCTTCTATAGAAAATATATAAATACTAATCCTTCATAATACTTGGAAGCCACTGATATCTATTATCAAAGCCTGATTAAATACACCGCAAGAGATGAAGTGCTTTAAAATATCTTACAATTGTGTCAATTATATTTCGTGTAAGGCATCACGTACTGTTTATCATGTTACGAATTAAGTTTTATCCCTTTCAAGTGTTTAAATATTTTAAAGTTTTACTTGATAATGTGTTACTCTACAACATACTACAAATTATGTCAAGTAAACTGGGCTATTTTCTATTTAAGGGCAATTAGACAAACATCTATAATTTGAAATTAAGGCAATGTTTTTTGTCTTAGGAATAATCGAATGCGCATACTTTTTTTTTAGTAAAAGAAATATCTCAAATTGTTACAAAATTATAGTAACATCAGTATCTTTAAAAGTACTTTAATTTGTTGGTCCCGTGACTTAGGTATTCCACCACACAAATTAACGAGACCGTCATTTAACTTCGGAATTCAATTGCGCGATGCAGGCGGGAAAAAAATCAGTCATCGTTATTGGATACATTTATAAAAAAGACTTATTGATATTATTATAACAAGTACCAAAAGACGATAAAACGCGATTTTACTTAAAAAAACAGCCATTTTTATTCTATTCTCGAATAAAGAATTACACTTCTGTTTTTATCATAAGTACCTACCTAGCTGATGGAAACGATAGATTTCAATTGAGAATGAAATTGCTTTTTTTCGCAAGAGCGAGTTTTCGTCATCAAATTATATCAACCTAATAGAATGGTCCACGCAAACCAGAAATAGTCTAAAGGTTGAAATGAAAAAAAGAAATTGTAAGACTACGCCACGTTTGATTGAGTTTCCTAATTTTTCTGATAATAGTCGCCAAATTATCCGCTAGACCAGACTCCGCCCGGGATAAACAAAATAACAAAATAAAAATGTTAAATATATGTTATGACGATTCAAAAGTGCTTCTAGAAGTCTAATTGAATAAATAAATGTTTGAGCTAAGGTTTGAGTTTATAGCCTAGTTACGTCAGTCAAGAATATTGAAGAACACAGGAGAATTTTTTTAAATCGGTACAGTACTCTTAGATAAATGTAAAGATTTGGTGATGCTGGTAATCCGAAAACTACATTATATTTTATAAGATGTACCTATGTATAAATATAAAGTAGATGTTGGCCTGAGTTATTTTAAAACATCAAAGTCAATACGTAAGATAATAATTTCGTCCACGTAGCGGACAATGTTGCTATCACAATATCGAATGATAGATTATTATTTATCTAAAGAGAAATCTGTCACTAACTCGTTGCTTAAATGTTGCTTAATTTTCTGAAATTCAAAGGCCGTTTTGCGCCGACGAGACAGTGTGACGATTTATTTAAGTCATAATATGACAAACAAAAATATACTACTAAATATAGTACCACTAGCTTACGCTTTGTCTCAAATCTAATAAATTATTAATTGTATAATCTATAATATAAAAATGAATCCCAAAATGTGTTGGTAAGCGCATAACTTGAGAACGGCTGAACCGATTTCGTTAATTCTTTTTTTATTATATTCCTTGAAGTACGAGGATGGTTCTTATGTAGAGAAAACGTAAATATGTACCACGGGCGAAGCCGGGGCGGACTGCTAGTACTATAATAAAAATATTATACTTCTAGGGAAGCGCGTACCATGAACTATGAGCCTGATTTGAAAAATTCCGTATTAGATAGCCTATTTAGCGAGCAAGGCTGTATAATATTATCATCACGCTAACATGAATAGGACCGGACCAATGCGGGTAAAACCGCGGGCTACAGCTAGTGTAAAATAAAATGGAAAATGACAAAATCTTATCTGATTGCCTCTTCACCATTATATTTCAAGTTCATATAATATCTGAAAGGAAAATCTCGGTGTAACAAGAAAAATCTTATTTACAAACTACAGTACCATTTATCATGCTTTCAGTGCATTGGAAATTGGAAAATATGCTCATTAATACTGTCGTAGAATTTATCAATGGTCAAATAGACAATTAACCTCAGTAATAAACAATTATCAGTGGATCATGTAACATCCTTTTATTGAGGAAACTTTATTGTAAACATTTGTTTGGTTCCCATAATATGAACAAGTTTATGGACTGACGTTGAATTGGCAATAGGAAACTCATTTTTTGCATTAAAACATGATGAGTACTTTTGAAGAGAACTTTTGTTAATTAATTTAGACATAAAAACAAATTACATCTTGAACAAATCTTGAGAATAGACTTATTCCGGGAAAGGTTTCCTTTTATATCCTTAACTTACATTTTTAATGTTGAAAATATTTGGGTCCAATTTTTAAGGTCAGGCGAATTATGTATGAAAAGGAAAATTATTTTTGTAAGGCATATAAGCTTTTGCTGCATGTCTGGTTACTTAATTGATGAGGAAACTAATCAAATTGTACAACATACATAGATTGGTAAGATTAAATAGATTAGTTGGTTAAACACAATAATGGGGGTTTGAAAAGCTTGTCAATTCAACTTATAACTACCCAGTTAAAACACTATTAACAAAAAAGGTTGTGTTCCATCGTTACAATATTGTATTCACTGAAAAGTGCTTCATATTGGTTGGGATGGTTGTTTATCGCGGCGCGCGGTGTGTCCCTTTGACACATAAAATAAAACTAAAAGAATAGAATAAATTCGATCACTCTGGCGGGTCACGAGTGGCTGAGTTGGTCAGGCATCCGCCCCGGAATGGCGCGAAAGGATGCGGGTTCGAGTCCCGCCTCGTGATCGAATTTTTTCTATTCTTATAATTAACTAGTTGATATATTATGTAGTTAGGTAGTTACATATGATGTAAAATTGAATTGAAAAATTAACATGATTTTAAAAGAGCAACTATGGAGTTTCTTGCTGGTTTTTCTCCATAGATACTGCTATCCGAATAGGTGGTAAATATTAAGAATATGTTATGACGATTCAATAATTTTTATCATTAATTTTATATCATATTTAAATATAATTTTATATCTATCATGTGATATGAATTATGAATAGGTATATTTTTTTGTATAAACCACAAAAAATACAAAGAAATGAGGATTCCAGTTTACATAAGGCACCATGCATCAGTGATTTTAAATCGCAAAAAATTAAATTATAAACTATTTAGCAGCAATAAAAAATTATTATATCCTATCTTTTTTAAGTTGATCTGAGAATAAATTAGTTAATTTTATGGAAAAAAATATCATGTTCTGTTATTACAATAATTGGCTCAGTAATCAGTTGCGTAAAATAATCGCATTCGAAATTTAAATTACGAAGATGTTCTTTGTGATAATATGACAATGCAATAACAAAAATAGATTGGAATATGATAAAAATAAGTTACCTCCGTCTTTGAACGATGCAGTCTCATCAATTGGAATTATCAGCAAAGGAAGAATGCCACTTAAACCAACAAGTACTGATGCCATTGCAGAAAATAACCATGGGTGTTCATCTAATTCTTCCACAAAGGTATAAAAATATTCTGGAAAAATTCCCGCCATAACCGTTGATTCCATTTTCGTAATTTATTATTAAACTTGACTGGCAATGTTTTTTTGTAAACAAAGGTTTACACCAAGGAGGTTTTATTGTTTTCAATAAAGTCTCATATTTTTACGGACACAACCATTTATACGTACTGATCTGCACTGAGATCGAGTGCGTCCGCGGTTCAACCTTATCTACTCAGACTAAAGATTATTGATAAAGATTACTATTTAAAAATTTACATAATATACTGGGTTCGATTTATAATTCACAAGTACTTAGGAGCACTAATCTCTACGCACTACTTTATTTTGAGTTTTGACTTGATTTGTTTCCAATTAAAATTATTGAATCCAAATGTCAAATGAGTATGACATAAGAAGCATAGACTAGAGTGATAGAGTCCATTAAAATCTATGCCACTACCAGATTGCCAGTTTAAACCAGCTATATAGGTAAGTCGAGAAATGTTGCACTGAAATATTAAGAAAGTAGAAATTATGAATTTTAAAACAAATAAATGTTTGTTATTAAATTCATTATATTTTATTTATTATTTTTCAACTTTATGTTTTCTATTTATTTGTAATATTAGTTAATATGAAAGTTATCATTCAAAAATTTCAAAATGATTACTATAAAAATTACACATCAAAGACTGAAGAGTAGTCTGTAAAACGTCTTATTCACGGTCCATCTTGACGTACGTCCCGCCAAGGTCATACACGATGCACGACGCAAAACGACCGTGAATAGTATTGACGTACGTCAATAATTATTATTATTACGTTGCTGGATGTGCACGACCAATTTTTTCATCCAGCGAGCACCCCCACCACCGCGAACGTCGTGCAGATGGACAGTGAATAGGCTTGCTGTACAGCAGATCAGTGTTGCCAACAGAAATTAATGTAAATACTTGGAAACGTGGCCTATTGATATTATGATTTTTTTGTGATAACTTAGTAGTTAGTTTAGTTTTGTGATAACGTAGTGAGTACATGAGCAAGCAAGAAACAGTTGTTTTATATTTTTATGTACACAGGAAATACCCAATTATCATTACTTTTGGATCAACCTAGTACACATGGACAGTTTATATTCAGAAGTTATTATTTTAAAAGAACTCCAAGGCGAATTGTTGAATAACAAAGATTTTATGCAAAAGTCCACTGCAGAAAAATGGCAATTTATTTAAAAAAAATGTCCTAACGAATTTGTTTGTTTAAAAAAAATGATTAGCTATATTATACTCTCTGTTCCCGCCACTTCAGCATTTACTGAAAGAGTCTTTTCGGTCATGAATGTGAAGTGGCGGGAAGAGAGAAACCGAGCTTCATTAAAAATTAATTAAAAATGAGCTCTTGAAATAAATTTAGATTTGGAATGTTTGGATTCATATAATTCATTTAAAAATAATGAAAAATTCTTAGGTACTGCAAAAAGTACAAAAAAACACATTTTTAAAAATATTTATTTACTCTTTATACATCCAGCACAGTGGATTTCTGGTGGTTTCAGAGGTCTCTTCTGGTGGGTAGCTTGATACTTCGGTGGCAACACTGGCAGCCTTGAGCTGACGTACAGCGGGGATGGACCGTGAATATGCGTCGTGCATCGTGTATGACCTTGGCGGGACGTACGTCAAGATGGACCGTGAATAAGACGCTTAATATAATACTATTGCTACTTAGAAACAGGAGTTTGCCGAAGCGCTGCTACGTCTGCTCACAGCCGACTCCTTGTGGACGTTAGGAAAAAGTAAATTCTCAGCATAATATTTCAAAATGCCGAGCGTTTATAAACGGCAAAATTATACAATTTGCCTGCGACATACAATATTACTTGTCATGTGTGCGACATAGATACCACGATGCTGATAAGTTACCTATTCATTTTATTTTCACTGAAAATGAAAATTAAGTAAATCATTTAGAAAAGAAAAATACGTAAGGAATCTTAGCTTTCTACCGACGTTCCTTACGCCCCCAAAACGTGGGAAAGTTTTAATTCCTATCGTTTGATTATTATTTTTTTGTTGAAGCAGTTTTGTTTAAGTTTTGTTTTATGTGAGCGTGGATATAAAACTTTTTGTGCTAAATTACTAATATTTGGCGCCTGCTCGCTTACATTAGCAAATTGGTTATATTGTAAATTATCTTTAAAATATTCCTTAATAATAATGCTATTTTAAGACTGCCTAAAAATATAACGACAAATTTATGTTATTAAAATGTATTATATTTGCACATACATCATTGGAATCAATCAATCCTATAAGACAATAATTAATACGTAATATTATAGAAGTAATAATTTAACGATTACCTAGATAATGTAATTTATTTTTATCTATTAAATAAAATTGAATACACAATTTCATTTAAGTTTTTATTAGACTTTTAAAAACTGATTGTTTCTTTTTTTAAATATGGTATCTGTAAAAAAACAATAAAACATTTAAAATTGGAATTCAATTAGTTAACACTAAAACCATCGGGTAATAGCCGCGACAATGAATAATTAACAATGTTTGAAAACCGATCTACAAGCGACAGCGTGACACGAATGCAACACGAATCTTCTTGGCAATGCTCTCCAACCCAGTTAAAGCGAAATGCCGTACTTATTTTGGCCTGCCAATTTATATATCACAGTACTCCGCTATACAACGTACCTATCGGCTACAAATTAAAAGCAGTGATCTGAATAAGTTCGCGCCAAAATGTTCGTTTGAATTTTGTGTCGAAATTTCCCGCGTCACCTCGAGACTGAAGTGTTTTGCCCGATTTGGATTGTTGCCTTAACGATGGATTCCTGGGGCATTTTGAATGTGGACTCTGTGGCTCTTGTATCCCGTGATGACACTCAAGCCAGCTTTCGCAGGAAACAAGCTGTGGTATGTTTTTAATTTTTTTTTGTATTTCATTCAATAATTTAATATGTAATAATGTGTGTGTCATTTGTGAATGTTAGTTGACTCATCGGAAAAGATTCTGAATGTCATTTCACAAATAAATATATTCTGATTGACATCTTACATCTATTGGAAATCATTATTGTTTATTTGTATCTACACTTAGTAGTTTTCAGGCAGATAGTAATATTTATTGCGCCTACTGATGTTGTTTTTGTTCCTTTTTAATTAATTAATCATGCAAAGCAATGTTTTTATAATGTGTAAATAAACACATAAAAGTCGGACTAATATAAAAAGAAATCATTAGAGAGGTACCTACCATCCTTACGTCTTTAGATACTTCTAAATAATTTTCCATTCTGAATCTAATAACATAATATTATTACCTATAGCTGTCAAAGATTAGGTATTCAATAATGATTAATGTACTCATTTACTTTTAAATATAAAAATTTAACATAGGTACCTACACGTACTAGAATTTAACTTGAATTTAAAGATAACAATATTTTTTATACTAAACGTAAATCTAAATTCTTGAAAAACCTACTAAATTATAACATCATTCCATATCTATCTAATTTATTAAGGAAACATACAGATAATAGAAAATATGTATGTTAGAAAACTGTCTTACGTAGGTACCTACCCACCAAATATTTAGCTACTAGCTGCGCCCTGCGGTTTCAACCGTGTGGCTCCGTTCCTGTTGGTCTTAGTGTGATGATATATAGCCTACAGCCTTCCTCGATAAATGGGCTATCTAACATCGAAATAATTTTTCAAATCGGACCAGTGGTTCCTGAGATTAGCGCGTTCAAACAAACAAACAAACTCTTCAGCTTTATAATATTAGTATAGATAGGTAGGTTCATAATTACCTACAAGAATGTTCATTCTAATAAAAAAAAAATAATCTTTAGTAGACACTAGAAATGTGATGGAAGAAAATAAGTAATAAAAACTACCTTTACAACAGCTATCATAATTAAAAAACTGACGCATTCATAACTAATCATACCGTATAAATATTTATCTTATTAAGATGGACAGACCAACGAAATTTTAAATAAACATTTCCCATTGAGATGTGTTGTTTTATAAAATACGTATGACATCAAGCGAATAGTAACAGATGTTCGACCAACGTCAACGGATTCCAAATGTATAGATATTAATATAATATTAGATATTATGTATCTATTTTTTGACAATTTTGTGTCATTACGTCTGGAAGTGCTGGAATATGTCAAGGTTGTTTAATATTTTCAATAACATTATTAGTTGCTACATAGTATAAAACAAACTGGTTCGGAAAGCCTCTATGTCTATAGAACTGACAGTTAGAAACTTGTGTGTTTCTTGGTGGTTCCTTGTAACTGTCTATAGTTCTTAGAGACCAAATTCCACGGATTTGGAAAAGAGATTTCAATTATTGAAAATATAGGAATCTATTTTGTAAAGAAATTATTGTAAATAAAAACTTAATTATTAGGTACATATTTTGAATAAAAGTTAAAATAAATTAGATAGATACCTACATATTAGATAGAACGCAGTGGTACATTTTATAATTTAATAATTTACTAGTTGCTCCGCGCGGTTTCACCCCCGTGGCTCCACCCCTGTTGGTCGTAGCGTGATGAAATATAGCCTATAACCTTCCTCGATAAATGGGCTATCTAACACCGAAAGAATTTTTCAAATCGAACAAGTAGTTCCCGAGATTAGCGCATTCAAACAAACAAACAAACAACCAAACAAACAAAATCTCTTCAGCTTTATAATATTAGTATAGATTTATGCCATCTTTAGTATAAAATAAAGTTCGGTAATCATGGATATTTCTATAAACTTTAGTTTAAAAAGATGAGATGTAAATCGTATATTATCATTAGGTATTCAAAATTATTTATTTTACTAGATAGGTATAGCTAGGCTAGATAATATAGGCGAGCTAGTATTAGGACGCGAAAGTTTGTAACGAGGTATGGATGATCGTTACTCAGTCTGGATAAGTAGAAAGGTTTTACTCTTTATAATAATAATAATAATAACCCCCCCAGGGGACCACCTTGTCGTGGTGGGGGGGCTTACAGGAAGGCTTGTCCCTGGATACAATCTGACCAATAACATCATGGTTATAACCCCAATGCAAAGAAGCATAGTATGGTGAAACGATACAGCTACACAACATCTCAGCTTTTACCCTTCCTAAACCAACGGTCCCAAAGCAACATTATACAAACAAAAACATTCTGAATATTTATAAAAATGATGAATACAAGAAGTTCTAAAAAATGGCCCCAAGTTCCCGGCGGCCCTAGTTTTAGTTCCGGTACAGACGGTAGCCGGCCTAGGACTGGGACCAGGGGTGCGAAGAATCTCCGGGTGGCGTCGATTTCCCGTCAAACGACTTCAGCTATGAATATGGACACCGAAGAAGCAAGCGATATTAGTATTACATCAACACGTAGTCTTTTTGAATCACCAAGATCGTCACTGCACTCGTATGAATGCCTATCAAACTGCTCATCACCCACATCTACCTCTTCTCAAATTACCTGTGATGTTGAACAAGAGGCTAATAGCCATCAGCTTGCTCCCATCATAGGCAAAAACCAACGTACGCGTCAAAAATGGAATATAGAAATGTATAAATTCATTTGGCGTACATACCTACTAATTACTCAATTAGAAACGAAAAAACGTTATATGACTGAACTACATCTTCAGTTTAAAGCAAAATATAATCATATACAGGTCACTAAACAAAAAATAGGTGAAATTAAAAGGGCTATAATACGAGACAATCTACTAAAGGATGATACACTCCGCGATATAAAAGAGGAAGTAAAAAATATATTAAAATCAAATTCTCAAATACCCAACACTACACAAATTACACACATCAATAGAATAGATAATAATATACACATAATAGAATCTTCATCATGTTTACATAACACATTGAATGTAACAGAAGAACCTACCACAAACCGACGAACATGGACGGAAGAAATGAATAAATTTATATATCGTAACTACTTAATTATCACTAAACTAGACACGAGTAGACAAGGATATCTTGAACCTTTGCATAACCAATTCCTTCAAAAATTTCCGGATATGAATGTTTCAAGGCAAAGATTAGGCGATCAATATAGAGCTATAATTAGAAATAAACTACTTCCAACAACTGTTCTCAATGAGATTAAAGCAGAAGTTACAGCAAATCTAAATTCCCTCACTCAAGATTTAATAATCCCCAATAGTACCTTGCAGCCTGGTCGTCGAATGAGATGGACTACAGAACATAATGAAGCAATAATGAGATCGTATTTTAGAGTAACTAATCTTGAAACCAATCTAACAATGTACAGAACAACCATGTATCGTGAATTCATTAAAACTTTCCCCCATTTAGCTGAACATGTGACTGAACAAAGAGTAGCAGACCAAAGACGACTCATAATTAACAATAAAGGTAGATATATTACAGAAAAAAGGTTAAATGAAATTAAACAAGAAGTAAACAAGGAGTTACAATCACAACAAAGACGTTCTAATAAATCAATCGCTCAAAATGAAACAGAAATGGTTCACGAATACACCTTATCATCTAACACTGAAATACAAACACCAGATACAGAACAAGACTTAACACAATTTAACAATATAGAAATATTTAGTCATGCTGAACCTGAAACAAACTATAATGTGAATACTAATATTAATGCACAGACTAATTTAACAGATCAACAGGATGAAGTAACAATAACTGACCATGATCAATGCTCTGATATAAATAATACTTTCAATACAGCATTAAAATACTTCCTTCAACTAGAACCCACTAAAAGACAGTATATCCCCAAACAGAAAACGTCAAAAAAATTAGC
Source organism: Colias croceus (assembly GCF_905220415.1). Lineage (NCBI taxonomy): Eukaryota > Metazoa > Arthropoda > Insecta > Lepidoptera > Pieridae > Colias > Colias croceus. The sequence continues at coordinate 7,158,560 of NC_059560.1, forward strand.
TTCTATTGTTAAATATATAAACACAAAAATATTACCAATACATATAAAACCCGACACTACATACGATACATTTCAGACGATCTTGTATAGTGCAGCTTGGACGGCTGCAAAATTAAATGGCAGTAAAATAACTATCCCTTCTAGTACACAAACACGTAATTCTTACTCACACCGTAAACCTAAATGGCAAATCAGACTTGAAAAGAAAATAGAAGATTTAAGAGCAAAAATTGGGAGACTCACGCAATATATTAGAGGACATAGAAATACCAAGCTGAGTAACCACGTACACAATATTTTAGCTTATTATAAGATACATACGACTCATGAAGATCCTAACACAGAGTTAAATCAGTTTCTAGATACTCTCAAACAGAAATTGGCGGTGGCTTGTAGCCGACTAAAACGATATAAAACTTGTACACAACGCAAGAATCAAAATAATCAGTTCAACAATAACGAAAAACAATTTTACCGAACACTTAAAGCAACAACAACTAACCAAGGTCAACAACCTACAGACATACACATGCAAACACATATAGATGAATTTCATCAATTTTGGTCCAAAATTTGGGAATCTCCTACACTACATAATACAGAAGCTGAATGGATAGAAACAGAAACAAATAATATCAATGCGGAACCGATGTCATTTGAATCTATAACTTTAGAAACATTCAATAGCGTTATAAATAAACTTCATAATTGGAAAACATCTGGTAGTGATAATATTCACAATTATTGGTATAAGAAATTCACCCATATTCACCCGTATCTACATTCTTACATAAACAATTTTATATCTAATCCAGAAACTATACCTAAATATGTAACTGAAGGAATCACATTTCTGATTCCAAAAGATCCAAATGATCTAAGAGATCCTGCTAAATATAGACCAATTACGTGCTTACAAACTATTTATAAAATCATCACAGCTTGCTTATCACAAGTAATTTATAAGTTCATAGAGAGAAATAATTTACTCACGGAAGAACAAAAAGGTTGCCGAAAATTTAGTCGCGGCTGTAAGGAACAACTAATTATTGATTCTGTAATTATGAGACGGGCGCAGCAGAAAAAACAAAATCTTTTTAGTATGTACATTGATTACCAAAAAGCTTACGACTCCGTGCCTCATTCTTGGTTAATAGAAATACTTAAAATATATAAAATCCATCCAACAATAATTTCATTTTTAGAATCCACTATAACAAAATGGACTACACGATTACGACTAAATACATCTGCTTCTACAATAGAGACTGATACCATAAAAATCCAACGAGGAATATTTCAAGGAGACACATTAAGTCCTTTGTGGTTTTGCCTCGCTCTCAACCCATTATCGAATCTCCTAAATAGCGAAGATGCTGGATACCCTGCTATATACATACATACTGACCAACAGACTGACATACAAATAGAACAAAAACATAATATTAATCATTTAATGTATATGGACGACATCAAACTGTATGCTTCAACCCAAGAAGAATTAGACCAGCTGGCTGAAGTTACTGAACGTTTCTCAAATGATATTGGAATGAAGTTTGGAATTGATAAATGTAGGATTAACTCGATACGCGCAGGACAATATTATGGACATCAATACGAACTACAAAATGGACAACTAATAGAACCTTTAAAAGAAAACGAGATGTATAAATATCTAGGATATCATCAGGCGAGACAAATTCCACAGAAAGAGATTAAAGACCAATTGAAACAACAATTCAAACATAGATTAAATTCAATTTTAAAGACAAATTTAAATTCAAAAAATACTATAAAAGCAATCAATACGTATGCCATCCCTGTGCTCACTTATTCATTTGGTATAATAAACTGGTCAAAAACACAACTTAAATCTCTACAGCGACTTATTAACACAACAATGACTTATAATAGGAAACATCACCCACGATCCTGCATACAGAGACTTACTTTACCAAGATACGAAGGCGGAAGAGGACTTATAGACATTATCAACTTGCACAATAAACAGATAACAGGCCTCAGATCATACTTTCATCATAAAATAAATTCATCTAATCTGCATAAAGCGATAGTCAAGAACGATGTAAAATTAACTCCACTGAACCTCAATAGTCAACTCACTCAAACTAACGAAGTACAGGTGAACAAAGCTACAAAACATAATGACTGGTCTCGTAAACCTCTTCATGGAAGGCACTACCACGATCTGAACCTACAGCATGTTGACAAACTAGCGTCAAACGAATGGCTTACAAGAGGAGAACTATTCCCAGAGACGGAGGGGTTTATGATAGCTATCCAAGATCAAGTGATAGAAACACGCAACTACCGAAAGCATATAATGAAAATACCAACTACACAAGATATTTGCCGAAAATGCCACAACTCCACAGAAACCATCCAGCATATCACAGGTGCATGCAGTGCCATAGTTCAAACAGATTATAAGCATCGACATGACCAGATTGCAAATATAATACACCAAAAACTCGCTATAAAACACAACCTTATAGACAAAACACCAGTGCCATATTACAAATACATCCCCGAGACAATTTTAGAAAACTGTAATCACAAACTTTATTTTGATAGAGCCATACTTACAGACAGAACAGTACATTATAATAGACCGGATATGACCCTGATTGACAAAGTAAATAAAGTAGCATACCTAATAGACATAGCCATCCCTAACACACACAACATCCAATCAACTATATCACACAAAATTAATAAATATCTAGAGCTAAAAGATGAGATTACACGTATGTGGAATCTTCGTAAAGTGTCAATCATCCCCATAGTTCTATCTACGACTGGAATAGTACCAACTCAACTTCATCAAGCCGTAAAATCACTCGATCTTCCAAAATCTTTATTCATCTTACTACAAAAAGCCGTCATTTTAAACACTTGCAGGATAACGAGAAAATTTTTACAAATGGACCAATTTAGTACACCGATACACACAACACATATAGTAGACGAAAATGATGCTCACTTGGCCTAGGCCCGTGAACACCATTAACCCCGGCGACAATTGGAGCCGAGATCTTTAAACAGAAAGATAAACATAATAATAATTTATTCATTTATTCAAGTAACTAGGACTCAATTTGTTAGTAACAATTAATAACTTAAAAATTATGTTAGTAAGAATACTATTTATTATACAATTTATTACAATTAATTACAATTTATTATGACTGCTAGAAATGCACTCCACCGCTACAAAGCTATCAAGGAAGCAGACAGTTTGCAGCAGTGGTCTACATACCAGCAGTCGAGCCGACTCGCTATACAGCGCATGATTACATTGGGGCTGTCCCGCACACGGCGCACCAGGGATGTGCATCTCTTTCGCATTGTAGCGTAAAAACAATCTATACGAGCTTCTGCAAACATCCCTGATGCGCTGCAATAACGGGGCAGCCCCATTAACACCCGGAACGCGTTATTATATTGAACACGGAGCGAGCTGTAAGAATGTCGAGTATGACTTGCCCATAGGCTGCACGTGTAGAAAGATGTACAATACGCACGAAATAGGGTTTTTTTAACTTCAATAGAACAACGTGCAAACCTACGAGCTATCATATTTGCCCTCACTGCCAGTGCCCGTCGTTCCCTTTCAATGTCATCATCGTCTCTGAGTCCTGGGGTCAATATGTGTCCGAGATATTTGAATGTAAAGACCCTCCCCAATGGCACTCCGTTCAAACGTATTGGGGGTAAAAAATGCGTAACTCGGCGCCCAGACTCAAAGACCATGACTTCACTTTTCTTAGTATTGTAGACCAATCCATGAAGAACAGCGTACTCTTCACAGATGGCCACTAACCTTCTAAGACCGCAGACTGAAGCACTCAGCAACGCCATATCATCTGCGTAACTTACATTGTTGATACAAACTCCATCAATATGACAACCAATCCATTCGTTGCTGAGTGATTCAATCAGCTCGTTGACATACAAATTGAAAAGCGTGGGCGAACTTAACCCCCCCTGCCTCACACCGCATTGCAGCCCAAACGGCTGAGATAAAGCCCCCGCCCATCGGACTTGATTGATCTGGCCTCTGTACCAACATTTAAATGTGTTAATAAGAGAGGACGGTACATTAGCTTTCTTTAACTTATCCCAAAGGATATCATAAGAAACCAGATCAAACGCCTTCGACAGGTCAAGGAAGCAAGCATATATTGGCGTATTTCGGTCCGTATAGTACTTGACAGCCCACTTTAAAGACAATATTGCACTTTCCGTAGAAAGTCCCGATCGAAATCCAAACTGATTTTGGTGTATTTCTACGTACCTGTTTAGTTGTTCATTAAGCAGGCTGTCAAATACCTTTGCAATTACCGTAGCAAGAGAAATAGGCCTATAGTTGGTCTGGTCCGCCAAATCACCTGTTTTATTTTTAACAATTGGCACTACGATAGTTTTTGTTAAATCACTGGGAAGATACTTATGCTGAATACACAGATTAAAAAACATTGATAACACTCTCGATATGTGAGGCCCTGCATACTTTAGGTGCTCAATACTTAGACCATCATGACCGGGAGATTTTCCTTTAGACATCTTACTTATTATTCGCTGAATTTCTAAAGCAGTGACTTTAAATTCCCGATCATCCTGATCCACAGTATCAGGCACAGACAGACTCGGACCTAGTGGAGACGTTACTTTAAAATGCTCTTTGAAGAGGTTAGCAATACTAACAGGATCATTAGCACCACCTACAGATACAGGGAGGCCATATTTACAGTTCAGTTTATTTGTCTGTTTCCAAAAAGAACGAAAATCTTTACGCGAATGATGTGACGCTAAGTTGTCCATTTTGATTTGTTCTTCATGGTTCTGACACCATTTAAGACGTGCTTTAAATTTTTTCCTAGATTCACACATCTCATTATACTCCATTCCAATGTGTGGTTTACCCCTCCGCGCCCATACTGAATATTTATACCTGGCCACCCTGTATGCACCAGCCACAAGTCTACTCCAGCCTATCACTACTTTCTTTGACTTGCTACGTCCCGAACAGGCCACGGCAGAGTCACTGAGACCACGCACAATCAATTCATACAACTCGTCAATTACGCTATAATGGTTTTGATTATTACAGACGCCGTGCATGCAGTTTTTCAAGACTATAGGGCACTGTATTACACTTAATTTTTCATGACATTTACTTGCATAAGATTTTATTTGATTCATATTTCTATTGCCCCATATAGCCTTGTTTACACTACAGCTAACTGGTGATTTTTTCACACACACATTTTTAAAAATACATTCTAAAATGAGAGGGTAGTGATCAGACCATAACGTATCATACTTTACGTATGCCGAGCAGACTGATTTACGCGCAGCTTTAGTAACTACGCAATGATCTAACCACCTCCTAGATCCGTGCGACTCACTGACAAAAGTGTATGTGTTTGTGTTTATACCTAACAGTTCCGTATCAACACAACTCCATTCAAATTCATATTATTATATTTATCCGGCGTATCCGCAGATAATGTCTATTTTAAAACCACAGAATACTGAGAAAAAAAATCACCTTTAATAAAATCAAAATATATTTTAAAGTATTAACCCCAAAAATTAGTAAGTATACTCTACCAATTAATGCTCTACCACTATTTTATTTGTGCGAAACTGATCACAAATTGCCTTGTTGTGTTTAAATTATTATTTTAATGAAATCAGATTTCAGTCTGTGCTTTGTCGGTATGTTATAAATATGCAGTACACAGAAGCACTACTGCCTTCAGAGTAGGTACGCTATGTTGATTGTAATCACCATTCACACATGATCATTCGATCAATATAATCAAATATATTATATAATAAACTCCGCCAGCCAAGACAAACGCTGTATTTAAAAATAGCGTCTAATAATACTTAATTAATTAATAGAATTAAGCGCTGTCACGGTCTGGCTGAAAACCCATTGGTCTCAACTGCTGAACTGCCGCGTTAATTTGATTTCAAAGGACGGGGACCTTTTTGGCAACACAACACTGATATCGAAGGTTGATATATTTTATTGTTTGTTTTCTTTGTAACTACACTACACTGACCACAGACTAATAATAATATACTACGTATACAAACACTGACTGTACACGTCATGTGTTAGTGTTGTAAGAGTGAAAAAACGATGTGGACAATTATATGTAGTTACCTAAATTTCTCTTATAGATCGATTTCTTCGCGAGTATGTAAACTTCCCCTCCAACTACCTACCAAATCTAAGACTTCATGCCTATGGTGTGTAATAATTGTACGCCCAAAACAACTGTACCAGCAGTTGAAAGTTTTAGTCACTTTTCTATACTTAATTTTTGTTTAATTATATGCTAGTGACTAGTCGTATCGTTATTCATCTCTAACTAGGTATTTCTATTAATAAAAATATCTGTCTACAATGTTCCTAAAAGAATGTGAGTTGATCGGACGATCAAAAACCAATGACTTTCATATTCTCATCGAGCATGTACGATACATAATACCACAGACTAATAATAATTTACTACGTATACAAATAATACGTACACAGATCATATCATACCGTAGAGGTACCGACTTATTTTGTTTACATATAGTAACTATTTATTAATCTTTGCCATAGTAGGTATATTGTAGTATGAACGTATCCTACTAATATTATAAATGCGAAAGTTAGTGAGGATGTGTGTGTGTGTGTGTGTGTGTGTGTGTGTGTGTTCACGCAAATACTACTGAACCGATTGCAATGAAATTTAGGACACATATAGAGCGTAACTTGGATTAGCACATAGGATAGGTTTCATCCCGAAAATCCCACGCGAACGGGAACTATGCGGGTTTTTCTTTCAAAACGCGGGCGAAGCCGCGGGCGGAACGCTAGTTACATACAATAGACACATCTTCATCACAATAAACTATCGATACTAATCCCAATTCGACCTCGTTCTATACTGAATAACGATTAATTAAACAGTCTGCGCGTGAGTCACTGGTCCAGGAAATACCGCGTCTCTTGCCAATAACTGGACGCGACTTTGAAGACAATATTGTTTGATAATTAAACATGTTAAAACAATCAATTCAATGATCTATTTAAATACAATAAAGTTGGGTGAATGTTAGGTGACATTTTATGAAAAAATTGTAAGCGATTTGTCTGAAATATGTTAACGGCATATCACATAAGTGTTATGGATATAGTCTACTTTTGTATGGTTGACATGCGAGCAAAGTAACGGGCTGTAGCTACTAGCTAGTAAGTATATTATGTAATAATGATTTGTAATATTTAAATATTGATAATGATTATTATCGAGACACTGAATTTAGATTTAGCAACATAGTAACACATACCTATAGGCCTATGTGTCTACTAAAGTCTATTTCTATCCGGATTCCGGAGGAAAATGTATTAGTGAAATTGTGATACATAAAATTCCTTACGCTACGCATACGCATTATTAGAACATAATCTTGCTAGATATAAGATAGTAAGAAGAAATATTGAATAATAAGATAATAAGAAGATAGTACCTAAGAAAATAGTTGAAGTAAATATTAAATAGGTTTTTGAACAACGATGTATGAATTTAAAAAAAAAAAGCTTTCCACCCACGGCATTACGATACGGACCAATAACTTTACGAACCCTTCCAAATGACCTCATGCCGCAATAAGACATTCGCATTCAATTTTAAGTAAAAATTACGGAGATTGTCGATAAAATAATGTAAATGCTGACAACACTATGATTAAATTATAATTAAATTTTTGGAAAAAAAATGGCTAATTTAAGTCAAAATTTTTAATATTCTGACAAGAAATAAAGATCCTTCATACCCAAGTTTCCACCTTGGTGAGAAAAATTATCATTTTTAATGCTATAATTCTTCCATAAAATATCACAAAATTCTTCATAGATTTTGAGATTTTTGATGTAATACCAAATATCCCTAGGCTTTGTTGATGTGTGTAAATTAAAATTAGAAAAGGTACATGTAGTTTTAAATAGATATGGGTACTTCAATAAATACTCTTCTTGTAATATAATAATAAACAAAACAGAGGTGCATTAGACTGGCATGAATGCAACAAACAACAACAAACAGTATGTGCCTAGCAATTTTCTCTTAATTCGTAAACATATTAAACGTTCAAACCTAAATAATTGCATGAAGACAATTACATGTCACTCGTCTCTTTACAAAAGCTGTAAACATTACATTACTGTAACTGTAAATCACAGCCTAATGTTAACACATTTTGCATTCCTCAACGTCGATAGAAACAACATTATAATCTGTCAAACAATATCAAATGGCGGACAAGTGTTCTAACTTCTATATCCTTTTGTCTGAGGATTAGTTTCAAATACGATTAGGTTTCAACGTAATATTTTTTTAATCTATTACAATTTACTTCTATTCATCGTATACTTACACATTACACGTATCATTTATTTACTAATAATAAATTTATAATAAGTATCATTCTACATACTTTTGGTATAAATTTGTATTTTGTTTATATCCATAAAGTATTCAGTACGTCTTTAACGACGATTTGTCATGCAGAAAGCTCACCAACCTCAATGAGGCCTTGGTCCAATACTACACTTTTACGGACGTCATTAGATAAATTTTCACTATCAAAATCATAGACAAATAATACTAGAACCAAAGTAACATTACGATAATGAAATCAAAGGTTACAGAAGTACCTATAGAATCATCTGTAAGTGATATTTTGGCGATCTGCCCACTTACAAGTGTTCTTTAGATACAAGAGAATTATGATTTACAATCCATTTACAATTATTAATTGATAGTGAACGTGCATTTTGAGATTTAAGATTAATGAAGATGTAAGTATTCAATTTTTGGAATAAATACCGTAATTCAATGCAATGCATATTTAACATTTTAAGAATTGAAAAGCAATTGCTCGAAGATACGTCATTGTACTTACTTTGTATTATGTATATTGAAGAATTTATTTTGAATTCAACCTAATATCACAGTCTACTAAAACCTATTCTATGAAAATAATATTTATGCTGTGCTAATATTAACAATGTGGTTCTCTATAAGTCTCTGCCCTATGGTATTACTAATGAATGGGACTTAAAATTTTAAAATAGTGTCCTCTTTTTATTCCTTAAAGTTTTCTAAAACTACTGTTTTAGGTACATAGTGATAACTAGCTTCCGCCCACGACTTTGTACGTGCATCCCCGTTTTTCCCCGTTCCCGCAAGAATTTCGGGAAATCCTTTCTTAGCGGATGCCTACGTCCTAAAATCTACCTGCATGCCAAATTTCAGCCCGATACGTGATACGGTTTGGGCTGTGCGTTGATAGATCACTATATCAGTCACCTTTGAGTTTTATATATAAAGAATGGATGTATTAGTTAAAGTCTCGGGACGTGCTACGGCATTTCAGTTTAATAAATAATATAAAACCAAATTACTTTGTATTGCTAAAAGTATACTTTTAGTTACTTAGGCGCAGATAATTTTCATTTCGCTATTTTTTATGTTTTCTATTTAATCTGTATTTAAAGCGACAATTTAATTTTTACAGATAACGCAAATAGCGATGCGAAGTAATTAATTAATTACTTTGCATCGCAAATATTAGGTAGATACCTATCTGTATTTAGTGCTTCTATCTAATAATGTGAAAAATATTAATCCTAGTTTCTTGATTAACTTTAATATTTTTTGCTTTTGCATACTTAACCCAACTTATATAAGTTCTAAATGTTTTGAAATAACGTACTTGTACAGATTAGCAACTACCTATATTATTTATGCAAGATTATTTCCAATAAGCTTATTATCCCGCTAAACATAACCTACAATGACGCTTCTAAGTTCTAACGTTGCACAATTTTTATTATATATTTATTCTGCACAGGACTAACTGCTAACTAACTAATGCTTTCCCTGACGCGTTGAAGATGCAGGACCAAGAGATAGTACGACCTGCAAGGCCAGTAGCGCCTTTACGGAGGAAAAAGAGCCAAGTCGGTGAAGTTTTATAGCATTTAAATCATTGGTCATCGAGCATCCAACCAACTCTAAGTTGGTCATCTTCAACCGTTGCACGCATGGTAGATTCGGTTTAGTAATCGATTGACTTAATATAATATTAGTGTATGTTTGGATGGTATCTTTCTGTGTGTTTCGTCATATTATATTATAAGGGTATTTATCATATGTGATTTATCAAAGCAGTGCTGCTCATCGTTTTGACCGCATCTATAGATTCTGTCACGCAAGTTCGTAGAATGATTGTTTGTCAGTATCACCAAAACAACTGCTCTGAGAAAATATGTGTTTTGTAAAAGTCCTGCACGGAGATATAATTTCCAGATTTATTACGTGTTTTTGTTCTTAATTATTTACTAAAACCACAGATAATATAATACTTTCCTAATAAAGAATATATTAATTAATAAAAGCATTACAAGAAATTAACCGTTCTAGATATGTAACACACAGCGGCAGCGCCATCTAGTTTTGATTGATAGAGCTATATTGCAGAATATCATAATGTCAAAACAACACATTTCCCTAATTGCTTGGTTAGGATTATTATCTAGGATTTATCAACAAAATCGTCACGGTATGGAACATAAACAGAAATAAAAAGAACAAAAATAAAACAATATTTTAATTTACAAAAAAGTATGTATTTTTACAATCATTCAACAAACAAAATGGCCGACTTACCGCGCGCATTCTTTCGAAATTCCCGCCAAAACTAACAAATTTCATCTAACCTATTTTCCTCAAAAGTTACTTGTCCGTCATTTTTCTAAATAAAAACCCAAATTTTTCACCAAATATTAGTGTTATTGATGTATTATTAATACAATAATTAAAAAATGTGTACGCAAACGATACATTTCAATATCATCACATTGCAACACCTCCCAGATGATTCCAAAATTAACTACAGCATATTCTTAGCCCGTAGACATTCGGACGGATCAAGTTTAGTTGATTTTGCATTTTTCATGTTTTCTGTGATATTTTGTTGATTTGTGATGGATATACCGACTGATGTGTGGGGCCAGCTGGCTCTCGAAGCCAGCCAAGTGTATTTAACTGAAGGTGGGATGCGGAGTCCCTTCGCTAGTACGGTAAAATCGTGTTTTGTACACATGTATAGTATATGTGATGTAAAAGCTTCAGTAATTAGAATGAATGTGTCTGTAATAACCTATAGATATAATAGACGACCACATAATAAAATTTTAAGTAATTGCTGTTATGTTCTTATTTACTTAAGATTTCGTTTTTAATTGTATTCAGAATAATATGTTTTTAAATTGGTAAAAAGTTGATATCACAAAATAGAAAGTGCTCAATACTAAAAATAAACTAAACTCAATATAAATGCCAAATGTGTTTGTTGATTAGTTGAGATTAAAGATGGCGCTAATTATCACCCTCACTGACCTCTATAACTATACGCTGGACTGGCTATCCCATACAAAATGACAGCTATTTGATTACAAATTTCGTCGCTTCGTTTTGTTTACACAGGTTTAACTTCTGGATAATCTGAGTCTGAATCAAAAATAGGGTCGGTAATATTTCTATCATTGTAGTCGATATCAGAAAAGTTTGTATCGATAACAAACCATTTGTTTTACATCACAAGTATTAGTTCCATTCCCCCTCACTGGCCTCACTGCTGCCGTCAGCGCCAAAATGGCGATTTTCAAATAGGCACAAAAAATGACAGCAATAGCCTGTCCAGCGTATAGTTATAGAGGTCAGTGATCACCCTATAGATTGAAGTACAGAATAAATAATGGCCGGTTTTTAAACTGAAGTAGAGAATACAAATTATTAAGGGCTGGTTTACAACTTCTGGGTATGTTCTGTTAAGCTAATACAATATTTACTCAGCTAAGGTCACTGATGGCCTATTTAATATATTTTACATCTATTTCATACACTTACAAAGATAAACACAACATAGGTTTATGCAGAAGTTGTAAAACTTGGCTAAACAACATAATCAAACCAATCTTAATAACATTCGATACCAGAGAAAAATTAACACCAAACTACCGTCATTCCAGACGATAGAAAAGCTATTGAACATATTCTCGTACCTAACAGGATATATGTCGCATGGCGATGGCATCCAGGCGCAGAAAAATAGGTCCATCGAATCTTCACTACTATTTAGTACCTAAAATAATAATAATAATAAACGTAACATAAGCAACCCATACTAACAACCCTCGATACGAGAACAAAGCTAACACCAAAATACCGTCATTCCAGACGATAGAAAAGCTACCAGACAAGCCCCCCTAGACAAGTGGCTTTCTATTAGCGTAACGTTTCATAGAATAGATTATGAATGTATGAGATTGACGTAAGCTGTCAATCTCATCGCTAAACGAAAGCCACTTGTCTATATTGTACCTAACCAAAATCTTAACCTAACCAACCAATCCTAACCACCCTCGGTACAACAAAATTAACATAAAACTACCCTCATTTCAGACGATAGAAAAGCTACCAGACAAGGTGTTACTGAACATATTCTCGTACCTAACGCACCGGGAGATATGTCGCATGGCAACAGTTTGCAAGCGCTGGCGCATGGTCGCGTACGATACGAAGCTCTGGACCCATGTGAGCTTGCGACCTGAGATATCTGGATTGCACGTGGGTAAGTAATATTTTTACAATATGAAAATAAAGATTCCTACGAATTAGAACATCCTCCTTTTACGAATTTACTTAATAGTGTTCATAACTTTTTTAAGGTTAAGAAAATCTTAAATCGTATCATAAATTTATTTATCTACCCAGCAGCATTTATCTTCATCTTTATTTACTAGCCGTTTAAATAACCAAAACTTAATTGACGTAAAATTGTAATACTTATCTAAAGAAGTTCGCAAAATGTAAAATATCATATCTCCAAGATCTCAACAGAAAAAGGGCCAAGTTATGAGAATCCCATAATTCTTTTTCTTGTATAATTTTTCCAGATTTAAAAACTAAATCACTTTTAATTTATAAACACTAAAAATATATTCTAAATACAATTCCAGGATCACTAGAATCCCTACTGGCGCTAATATCCATCAGGTTCGGACCATCACTCCGCTACATCGAACTGCCGATAGAGCTGATCACTCACACTGTACTCCATGAGTTGGCTGCTAAATGTCCTAATTTGACACACATGCTGTTGGACTTTAGTACAGGTAAGATTTATTCCGAAAGATATTCCCAAATAATTAATTTAACAGTTTTGGAATTCTTGCCATAAATATACATATTGTGATACTGTCGCTAGTTCCAAAAAACTAAAAACTTGTAGACTATCGAGACTATCGAATTTAATTTTCATATTTCCAAATCTTCCAATCATCACTGTAGCTCCGAAACGATCATCTGTTTCAAAGCTACGATGATTAAGGTGAACACTGTGTTTTTCTACTGTTACTTATCTGAATATCCGAAATCCGATTACGATTCGATCATATTTATAATCCATCTGAAGATACTATAATTTCATTAAAATCGATCCAGATATTTAAGAGCAGTTTAGTGACAAGTGCACAAACTGCATATAGAAACAGATATAACGTATTTTGTCTTAAATTTCCTATACTTGTTAATTTCAGCCATGCAATTGCATGACTTCTCCGAGATGCAGGCGTTCCCCACGAAGCTCAGGTACCTTTGCATCTGCCTCTCTGAAGTCATCTTCATGGAAGGCTTTATGAGAAAAATATATAATTTCATCAATGGTTTGGAAATTCTTCACTTAATTGGTGAGTAAATTATTCACTTCATTAATTTCGGCGTAAAATTAGTCCCAAGTTTCAATCTAAATAATTTCGATATTTTTAGTAAGCCAGGCATTTTGTTTAATAAAATATTAAAAAAAGGAAGAAAAAAAGTTTATTCAACACCACATAAAACAAAAAAGAATGTGTGTGCTGAGCACACGTGTTAGAAGTGTAACTTCTTTGTCAAGAATTAAGTTTCACTTCAAAATAATTTTATAAGTAGTCGTATCAGTCCCTAGTAATTTTAACTCGTTTTACGAAAAGCCTTTGATAATGTTCACAATCACGATAATGTGATATTAGTTAAAATGGTGCAGTAGTTTTGTAGAAAAAATGATAGTGATAGTCTTAAAGATACATTTGTGAAAAATTTAATTCAAAATATGATTACTGCTTACGGGTTCTCCAGGTACTTATGAGAAGGTAGAAGAAGAAGAAGAAGAAATATACGAAGTTATTAACGTTCACAAGTTAAAGTCAGCGACGCCTAACTTGCGCGTGATTAATTTGTTTGGAATCAACTTTGTGGATGACTCGCATATTGATGCGTTCAGTTCTAATTGTATTCAGGTAATTATTTAGTGATATATCTAGTTTTGTGTGTGTTACAGGTACCTTTTGAGGATTTAGATCATTATTATCAGAGATACAGCAATATTTATGAGGGTTTTTGATCCTAATAATTCAGGTTAAGGGCCTTTTGTCCATTATAATAAGTGAATCTATAATTTTGTCAGCACGCCCTATAGTTCAAAATCATATCAAGTATGTTTTTAAAAAATACAAATGTAGGAACGAAAAGTTCATTATGCGCAAGTTTTTCATAAATAATATTTTTTTTTTATTAACCATTAAGTACTTTATTTTCATAAATGTTTATAAAACATTTCAGTTGGAATGCCTTGCAGTGAACTACTGCAACAAGGTAACGGGTTCCACCATGAAAACCTTGTTCCAGCGTTCACGTAGACTTACCTGTCTTCTTATGAATGGATGCAGTAAGTATTTATTCTTAATTATTATCATAATAATCATCAAAATAGCGATCATTAAGATTTTTCATTTGCTCCTTGTAACTTACTACTCTTTTTCAGGTTTTAATAAAATGTATTTTATTTACTCGTTACTCAAAATGTTTTGATACTTGTAAGTTCGTATCGATTTAAAATACAAATAAACCAATTCCAACATAGTTTGCGTCATTTAATAACATGGTTCTTTGAGACATATTCATTATTTCTCCAGTCCTTTGAGAAGGATTCATTTTTTCTCTGTTCCATATAGCGGAATTTTTTATTTCTCTAGTCTTTCGAGCAGGACTCATTATTTATTTGGCCCTTTGAGCCGGATACATTATTAATTTGATCCTTTGAGCCGGATTCATTATTTCTCTAATCTTTCGAGCAGTATTAATTATTTATTTGGTCCTGATTCATTATTTCTCTGGTCATTCGAGCAAAATTAATTACTGTTTGATCTTTTCGAGCAGGATTTCTGATGTCTCAAGTCCTTCGAGCCGGATTAATTATTTCTCTTGCCGTTTGAACAGTATTTATTGTTTTTCTGGACCTTAGAGTACTATTGATTATTTTTTGGTCCTTCGAGCACTATTCATTATTTTTCTGATCCTTCGAGCCGGATTTATTCTTTCTTTAGTCATTCTACCAGGATTCATTCTGGTCCTTCAAGCAAGATTAATTACTTTTTTGGTCATTCGAGCAAGATTAATTATTGTCTGGTTTTTCAAGGTCTTCGTCGTTTCTTTTCCAGGTCTCCAATCAGAATACGTGATGCAAGTGGAATGGGAGAAGTCTTCCATTCAAGAGTTGGATGTGACCGCTACAGACTTGTCCACAGAGTGTCTGATTGACATGCTGACCAGGATCCAGAACTTGAGGTTCCTAAGTGCTGGACAGATTAACGGATTCAATGATACTGTGTTGAAGGCCTGGATGGAAGCTGGTACTACCAGGTGAGTTGAAGTGTGTAAATGTGTGTTTTATTAAATTTTTGTACGCGTACATTTATAGGAACTTTGATGTGTTATTTATTTATTTATACTCTTTATTGTGCTGCCAAAATACATACAATACAAACAAAACTTATTCTAAAAGAAAAACAGCACAGAAGGCGGCCTTATCACTCAAGAGTGATCTCTTCCAGGCAACCAACTGATAGAAGGATAAATAATAAACTAGAAATAGGAGGTAGGTTGGTAGAAAGTATACGCAAAGATAAATAAATAATAATGTTATACAAAGATAATAAAAATATTATTTAATAAAGATTATAAACTAAATACTATAAAATAAAACATACATAAAAAAAATAAACATATCATATGTAAAATATATAGGTCTACCAGAATCTGATGGCATATTTTTATTTAAGAAATAAAAGATTTTCATGTGGCAATTTATTTGACAACTATCAATTTGGTTGTCAAATTAGTTGTCTTTTTTGCAGTTGATGAATAATTTTTAGGATTTTGTCTAAAAAATCTTCGAAAATGTCGAAAATGCCGCTGCGATCACAAGCGAGATGTGTTGTTTATATTGTTGATAAGAAAACATTCGATGAAGAAGGGTCCAACACATCACAATTTTCAATTTTGAAGATTTTATTGGTAAATTGGATTTACCCGTTTTGATACTTTAAATTAAAAAAATATTATATGTAGGTAACTATAACAATGTTTGTTGATTAGAATATAATTTTATGAAAACTTATCACAGGAGTTTCCAATACGGCTATTCTTCAAGTCAAAGCTGTCCAAGTCAATTTTATAATGTGTATCTGTTAATACTTACGAAAATAAACATAGTTTTATTTTATTTTTATTTTATTTAATAAAAAAATATAAGCAGTTTTGATTTACATTATCATTATATCGATATTTTCACATGGCATACTGGTAATAAATATACAAATATAGGTATGTGTAAATAATAATATGTATTACCTGTATACTGTATAAAAGTAATATGTATAATTGTACCTATATTATACACGTACCTACCTACATAATATTAAGTGGATATCTCATTATTAAGTACAGTATTGTCCACTTAAGTAATGTGACTAATGATATTGAGGACAAAATAAAAAATAAGCAGTATCAAGATCGTTCAGTCCATTTTCCCTAGGGTTGCACACTCAAAATTTTGATTTCCCTAATTGCCATCAGATTCTGGTTTACCTATATATATGTACATACATATTATAAATACATATACAATAATACATATAAAATAATAAAAGACAAAGAACAAGGAGTCATTAGAAAAATAATATACATACATATAATAATACATATTATAATGAGCTAAATATGCTATACCGAGTCAAAAGCCAGATTTGAGTAATGATTTCGGACGAGATTTTTAAAACAAGTTATGGATTGAGCTTGTCTGATGTTTATCGGCAGTTCATTCCAGAGGTTTATGGCAGTGACTGTAAAGGAATTACCAAAGAAATGTGTTCGATGAAAAGGAGTAGACAGAACAAGCCTATCGACCGAACGAAGAGAATAGCTTTCACAATGCAGGAAGTTAAATTTCATTTTGAGATAGGAGGGGGTCTTGGGGTCAAAAAGGATACGATACAGGAGAAGCAAATAATGCACATTCCGGCGAAGACGAATTGGGAGCCACTTGAGTTTCTTGCGGAAAGAGGAGACGTGGTCGTATTTACGGAGACCAAATACGAACCGAATACCGAAGTTCTGAAGTCGCTCAAGTTTGTCTAGTTGCTCAACCGTTAAGTCAGGAAAGCATGCATCAGCGTAATCAATAATGGGAAGGAGTAGGGACTGTGCTAGCATAATTTTTGTCGGTATGGGTAAGAAGTTACGCAGACGTCGTAGAGAACTAGACGCGGCGTAAAATTTCCGACCAAGTTCTTGAATCTGGTGGGACCAAGATAAAGTTTGATCTAAGTGAATACCTAAGTTTTTAACATGCTTACTAAAAGGTATTATAACACCGTTAATATGTACAGCAGGCAATATACCCCAGTCAACCTCAGATATTTGGTAAGGACTACCAACTACAATAACCTGGCTTTTTGCGGGGTTGATCTTAAGGCCGAATTGATCGCACCAAATGACAATTTTAGCCAGTTCATTATTAATAGAATGAACAGCATTTGGTAGTTCATCGAGCGTCGAATGGGTATAGATTTGTAAGTCGTCAGCAAACATATGGTAGGGAGAAGTTAATTGAGAAGTAAGATTATTTATGAAAATAGCGTTATTTTAATTTAATAGTGTTATTTTATTTTAATAGTGTTATTTTATTTTATGTTTAAATGTGGAAAATTTTTGCATATTTTTAGTAGTGATTTGTCACCCAAAACATTAATTTTATTAACCAATTCGAAAAGTGATTTTATTATGTATTTATTTCATTTTCTTTATCATGCACAATGATTACACAACTATGTTTTTTTTTATGTACGACTTGGTGGGCCTTGGCGGTCATGGCTTATATTTTGTTCAGTCGTTACTTTAGCCTATTTCGCGTTATACAATAAACAACAATTAAAGATGAACACAACATTCGCATAAACTAAAATAAATTAGGCGATATCTAAACAATTAATAAAGAAATATTTGTGCTTTTATCGTACGGGTTAAACAATTGAGATTTAATACAACATGAAATTTTCAAAAGAAGAATATTTCGTCTATAATTAGGTATAGTCTTAAGATCAGTGTTTTAAATATCATACTCCTGGTAAATAAAACCATTGACCCTACGGCAAAAATTCATATGAAAAGTTTAGTGTTGAATATCAAGGTGTGATTTTTGCACCACGCCACGATTACCTATATTCACATGGTTTTGTAGGTTTCAATTTGATGGTTCTTCAATGACCTCCAGTTACTTCAGATCGTCTGCATACATGAAGGGGGTCGAGTTATAAATACATTCTGTAATATGGTTTACAAAAATGTTAAACAGAATAGGCTCTAAATTTAAACCCTTGCGTAACTCCAGAGGTTATAGTAAGAACTCAATAAAATTTCTTCCGTGTTTGTATGATTTGAGCCATTGCAAAAATGAAGCCGTTAAACAATATTCCTCACAATTTTTTTAAGTATGTGATTCGTTACCTTGTCAAAGGCTTTGTTAAAAACAAAAATATTTTCAAGTCTCTTTGCGTGTCCGTTACACAATAAATTGTCAAAGCAAGCATAGCGTACTTACCAGCGCTATAGATATACTCTCGTATGCGTCAAGCCACGTGTTCAACTTAGTTTGACTTAAGTGGCTAGTGACAATAGCTATGACCGGTGTGACTTACAAACTTTTACCTCGAGTTACACGTCCGATTGGTTGCATGACCAGTGTGACTAATAAATTTGTGTCGTGAGCTGTATACATTTGTTTGTGTACAGGAGTCTAGTGGCCCTGGACGTGGACGCATCGGACAACCTGTCGGACGAGGCGCTGCACCGCTTCGTGAGCCGCGCCGGGCCGCAGCTCGCCGGCCTCGCGCTCAGCGGCATGCCGCACATCACCGACCAGCTGTGGCAGAGCGTGCTGCACCTGCTCACCAACGCCAAGTGAGCCCGCACACACACACACACACACACCCTCGCGCTCAGCGGCATGCCGCACATCACCGACCAGCTGTGGCAGAGCGTGCTGCACCTGCTCACCAACGCCAAGTGAGCCCGCACACACACACACACACACACCCTCGCGCTCAGCGGCATGCCGCACATCACCGACCAGCTGTGGCAGAGCGTGCTGCACCTGCTCACCAACGCCAAGTGAGCCCGCACACACACACACACACCCTCGCGCTCAGCGGCATGCCGCACATCACCGACCAGCTGTGGCAGAGCGTGCTGCACCTGCTCACCAACGCCAAGTGAGCCCGCACACACACACACACATCACGCACAAACAAACCCGTTCTCACTATAAAACACACACACACACGTTACACACACAGATAAACACACAAGTCAAAAGAAACAGCTCTCTTCAGCCTTTCTCCGTCCACTGTTGGACATAGGCCTCTCCTAAGGCACGCCATTTGGCTCGGTCTTCGGCTTTTCGCCGCCATTCTGTACCAGCAATCTTGCGTATATCGTCGCTCCACCTTGCTACAGGGCGTCCTACACTACGTTTGCCGAGTCGCGGTCTCCACTCTACAACGCGTTTGCCCCAACGCGAACGGTTATCCGTTCGGCGACAAATGTGACCAGCCCACTGCCACTTCAGCCTGCTAATTCGCTGAGCTATGTCGGTAACCTTTGTTCTCTGGCGAATGACTTCGTTTCGGATTTGATCCCGCAGAGAAATACCGAGCATACCTCTCTCCATAGCACGCTGAGCGACTTTAAGTTGGTGGACTAGCCGCACTGTGAGTGTCCACGTCTCGGCTCCGTATGTCATGACAGGTAGGACGCACTGATTGAAGACTTTTGTCTTTAGGCATTGTGGGATTGACGATAGTAAGACCCCACGCAGTTTCCCAAACGCTGCCCACCCTAATTGTACTCTCCTGCTAATTTCTTTCTCAAAGTTGATCTTACCTAGTTGTAGCGTTTGCCCTAGGTATACATATTCTGGAACAACTTCAAGATTGACTCCCTGAGTAGTGATCGGCTCCGGTGTAATGCGATCGTTGATCATGATCTTAGTCTTATCAGTGTTCATGCGGAGACCGATTCGTTGGGAGGATTCAGCAAGGTCATTCAGCATAAGTTGAAGTTCCTGCAGCGATTCAGCCATGATGACGATATCATCAGCAAATCGCAAGTGTGAGATTTTATTGCCATTGATGTTTACTCCTCTTTCTGTCCAGTTCAGCGTCTTAAACATATCCTCTAACGCGGTAGTGAACAGTTTCGGTGATATAACATCGCCCTGCCTCACTCCTCGCCGTAGAGGGATATGGTTAGTTTGCTGATTTTGAATTTGGACAGTTAGTGTAGCAGCATTATAGAGGGATCTCAACACTTGTATATACCGCCAGTCTACTTGACATCGCTGCAAAGATTCCAAAACAGACCAGGTCTCGATGCAGTCAAAAGCCTTCTCATAGTCCACAAAAGCAATGCACAGGGGCTGATTGTACTCCTCTGTCTTCTGCACAATCTGCCGCACTGTGAAGATGTGGTCTATGGTGCTATAA
Organism: Colias croceus; assembly: GCF_905220415.1. NCBI lineage: Eukaryota > Metazoa > Arthropoda > Insecta > Lepidoptera > Pieridae > Colias > Colias croceus. The sequence goes on from NC_059560.1 coordinate 7,179,576, forward strand.
CCACTTCGAAACCCGGCCTGCTCCGGAGGCTGAAATTCATCCAGGCGGCGCGCAAGGCGATTTGTGATTACCCTGGAAAACAACTTATAGACGTGGCTCAAAAGCGATATAGGTCTGTAGTTTTTCAGAAGGGTTTTATTGCCCTTTTTGAAAAATAATATGACAATGCTTTTGCTCCACGTCTGCGGAGTTCTCCCGGTGAAGAGAACAGAATTAAAAAGATCAACCAGTTCTTTAAGTATCGGAGCTCCACCTGCTTTAAGGAGCTCTGTTGTTATTCCGTCCTCACCTGAGGCCTTTCCGTTTTTAAGTTGCCCGAGGGCCAACTCGACCTCGTGGAGACTTATGTCAGGCAGCTCTTCCGTAAAGTGTCGTGTCAAGGTGGCTCTTGGGTCTTGACTGCAGGTGAACTCAGGCTGCGGTGCATGCGAAGCGTATAAACGGCTATAGAAATCTTCAACTTCGGAGAGAATCTCTGGCTTCGATGTAACGACGCTCCCTATGGATGTTGTTAACTTTGTCAAGTGGCTTCTATTGAGTTTTCGAGCGAATACTTTCGAGCCTCGATTTTCCTCGATTGCTTTTTTAATTGTAATGGTATTGGAGCATCTGAGGTCGTATCGTACCATCTTGCTGATTCTCTTATTCAGAGCCCGCTGTTCTGGCAAAGTTAGCGGTGGGTTTTCGCGTCGTTGTTTCATCAATTCCAAAGTCCTCTCCGAGAGTTTTGATTTACTGCCAGTGCGCAATCTTTTGAAGAAGGCTGCTCCTTCCCGCCTAAGTATATCAACAGTTTGTTCGAGTCTTTGGTCAATATCGTCAGTGGTTTCCAGAGCTGCAAAGCGATTTTCCAGTTTTAGCTGAAACTCGGGCTCCGCATCAGTTTGGATTTTGTTGGGCCGAAGTGTCGACTTCATCAAACGATAGCGTTCAAGATTGCAATTGATATTCAGAGAGCCTCTTAGATCTCTGTGATCACTGCCGGTTTTAATCCTTGTGATCACAGAGACATCCCTGAATATTCGCTTTTTGTCTGTTATGATGAAGTCGATTTCATTTTTTGTCTGTCCATCAGGGCTCTGCCACGTCCACTTCCTTTGAGTCTTCTTCTTGAAGAAGGAATTCATTAAGAATAGTCCCTCTTTTTCGAGGAAGTTGACTAACATATGGCCCCTTTGGTTCCTAGATCCAAAACCATGTGGCCCAATCGCAAATTCATTGCAATTTTGTACTCCCACTTTTGCGTTAAAATCACCCATGACAACATTGAAGTGGGCCTTCTTGGTGTTATGTAAGGCCTTTGAGATGTCTTCATAGAAGCTTTCAACATCTTCGTCCAAGTATGTCGATGTCGGTGCGTAAACCTGTATAACTTTAAGGCTATATCGCTTAGTAAGCTTAACTATCAGGTACGCTACCCTAGATGACACACTGGATATCTCTACAATATTGTCAAGGAGGACTCTATTGACCAAAAACCCAATTCCACCTTCGGAACGACGATCTCCTTCCCTGTAGTACATCAGATGGCCCGATTCAAGTGTTATGGTATCCTCTCCCTCTCTTCGGATTTCACATAGCCCAAGAATATGCCACTTAATGTGTTTAAGCTCTTCTTCAAGCTGAACTAGATGTTCGTCAAGCCGTAGCGTGCGTCCGTTATACGTTGCAAGGGTCAGTTGGATTTGGCGGCCTACCGTAGCCCGGGGATTCTTCGCACCCCCTGTTCTACCGTTACCACGACCGCCGCCGTAGCCGGGAATAGTAGAACTACCGGGAACTGGGGGACGTGGTTGAATTTGACAAGCCATTGGAGTTAAATGCCCATAGTCGCCACGCTGGGCATGCGGGTTGGCGACCGCAGAGCATAGCTTTTTCTCACCGGTGATGCTGCTGCCCATTACCGGCGTAACCTATTTAACTATGCCACTTTTTTGGATGGTTATACCGCCATCAATCGGTCGTCAGAGCCTCGTCCGTTGATTAACAGGATGTACCACGTGAAGGTGAGGTTGACTTTTGGAGCACTGAGGTGTTGTTGTGCTCCCTTACATCCCAAAAGAAACAGCACCAATCAAATAATATTTAACTAACTATGTGATAAATAGGATACACGTATCATTAACTAAGTGCGATACAGACACATCTATTAATAATTCCCTTCCAACGGAAAGAGAAACATCACCATTCATACATACACACGCCTTTAAAATCATAACACACCTCACATTCACACACTTAACCACTAAAAGGCTGGCCTTTTAGTACTGGTACTAACACCAATAAAAATACAGCACACACAACTAAAACATACTTCAACAATCAACATCAAGATACATCATAAACACACAAAATAATTATTATACCGAACTACTAACACGTATATCGTTAATGTAAAACACACACAAACACATAACTATCACTTATTCCTGTCCAACCACACACATAGGTACACGCTAACCTAAAACATATTACATAAACTTAAAACATTCTACTACTACACAATAACATTCGATACGATCGATATAATATAACAGCAATAATAGTGGCCCTAAGATGGAACCCTGTGGTATTCCCTTATCTCATTATATAAATCTAGCATAAAACTCAATGAAGACTTAAGAGATACTAGAAGTACGAGGATTGTTCTTTTAGAGAGAAAACGTAAACATGTACCACGGGCGAAGCCAGGGCGGACTGCTAGTCTATACATATAATAAATCTGTAGAAGGGTCAATTCTGTATATTGAAAATATTGAAAAAATAAATACCAGGGGGTGTTACTGGATCGATACCAAACCCAAATATGTGTTTAAAAAAATTTTTGTCTGTCTGTCTGTCTGTATGTTCAGGCATCACGTGAAAACTAACGGTTCGATTTCGATGAAACTTGGTATAATTATACCTTATTATCCTGGGCGTAAAATAGGATACTTTTTATCCTGGAAAAATACGTAGAAAAAAATTAATCTTAATTTTTCAGTTTTATCCACTATTTATCCATAGACGTTGTTCTGTAGAACCGCAAACACACGTTGCGTATTATTATAGGCCTAGCCGTATTTGGGTCCAATATATATTTATAAGATATCATTGTCAGAGTTACTCAAAATGAAGAAATAAACCCTATAATAAACCATCCACGCGAAGACCGACATCCGCGCGGACGGAGTCGCGGGCGGAAGCTAGTATACCTATCATAAAAATATAAAAATTTGTTCCATATAGTTAGTAATCGAATTTTTTTTTCAGGATTCTTATAATGGGCACGCAAGAAAGATTAGGCGTTAATATTCACGTGGATCAGGTAATTGAACAAATTACCTATATTTTATGTATTCTTTCCTATTTCTATATTTCTCTTATGACTGGTACATTATTATTTATTATTTTTCTAGCTAATGGATGGCATAGCAAATAGTTGTCCCAACTTAGAAAGATTGGAACTGCGCTGGGACCCAGAAAACTTACGTTTTAGCGATAAGAGCCAAAAGGCTATCGACATCCTGCGAGTCAAGTGCCTTAAACTGAAGTGCCTTGTATTGAGGTAAGTGATATTTGTAAAAAATAATTTTGTATTGATTTTTGAATTTCAGTAAAAAAGAATTTTTTTTATATAAAATCAAAATGTTGTTTCTGAATGAAGTTTGGTTAACTGTCAGATGGATTATCTGGAGTATCTGAGTGGAAAATTGAAAGAAATCACGAAAAAGTATTAAAAATATCGAGCTAGTGAGTATTGTATAAAAGAAATAGCAATGGTCTAAGTGTAGACCCTTGTGGTACTCCCTTGTACTAAAGCAAACTGAGATTCTAGATTAACAATGATATGTAATGCAAACAGAAACTATTCGTCCCTGTTAGTTTATATTTCGAGAAAAACGGCTGAACCGATCTAGATGAAATCTAACGTAAAATTGATACAGTTATGGACTGATTTTCATGAAATTTTGTGTTCCTATTGAGAAGCTTGTTACAAGCTTAACTTAACTTACAAGCAGCTTGTATCTAAATAAAATAGTTTCCATTATATTTCTTTCAAAATAACATTTATTTTACTTTTCCACAGTGACGGGCGTTACTACGAGATAGTAAAAGCCAACTTCGAGCGTGCAGACCGCACCACCGTCGTGCGCACGTCCACAAACTGTAGCGTCTCTAACTACTACCTCTTGTCCAATTACAAGGACCTTATATTTAACTAATAAATCATTTTGTTGAGCTTTGTTGTTTTATTCAATCGCTTTAATACAATGTCGCCCATGCGCATGTGACCGCCCGTAATATGTGAATTTTTTGCTGTTATGTAGTAGATTACAAAATATAATGATTAAAAAAGTCGTCCTATGGGGATAATTTATGGACTTAGGTATACTTACTATTTTTTTTTAATAAATACATAATTCTGTGCCTCCAGTGAATAAGGGAATAACTCAAAAACAGCACTTTTCAGGAGAGACAAAAAACTATATATCAACACTAAATCTTTGTAACTTCAAATTTTTAAGCTTGTATGGGTAAGATATGATGTTAGACTTTAGTTTTACATATAAACAGATATTGTAACAACCCCATAAATATACTTTTTTCGTGTTTTTTTGTAGTTGTGGCCTTATGAACGAGTACTTCATGGAATAACTCAATGTATTCACATAATTTTTTTTTTGCTCTTTGCAATATAACGACTTATGCCCTAATGCACTATGTTCATAGTCGCATAACACGACTTATATTATTGCCAGTTTTGGTTTTATAGAAATAATGCGACTTATCATGCTTGAAATTTGTGTACTTTATGACTCAATTGAGGCCTTTTAGTGGAACAACCATGCATGTAGCTTGAAAAACGAATGAAATCAACGGATTTTTTATCGTTATTAGATATAATAAAAACAAAACAACATTTAGGTGTTTATGCATTTAACCTTAGAAGTCCAATCTACGTAAATTTGATGTACACCGCGGCGAAATATCTTTGTCTTTTCTATATTTACCATCGAATCACTTCGAAATCCAGAAACAACTCATTAGCCGTCGAGACCTAGCAGTACATAGTTGGCTCTTCCCGGTAAATTCCGCCATTTTGTAGTAAAGAGGATGTTGTACGTCATTTTGACGTATAATTGGGCTTTTCGTAACTTTTACGATTGTTTAAAAAAAATATTTTGTGATTTATTTGAATATTTTTTTTCCAAGTCACGTTTTACATGATATTATATATACTATATATTGGGTATAAAATAGGATCCAGAAAACTTTAACACTAGGACGAAAAACCTTCAATTTTAGTAAATGACTGTTGTCCTCCGCTGGATTTGGACTCCAAGAAAGAGGATTGGGTGGCTGAGATGTTGTCTGGTGGTTATAAACGAATATGTCATGGTGGTTATACATTGAGGATACAAGCACTATAAAGAGATAAGAGAAGCTCGAAAACCATATTCCTGTATGTTCAGTTACCTTACAGGGAAAGGTATAGGTGGTCTGTGGCGATATTTTACAGCATGATACGAAATTTTAACAATTTCTATATCTTATAATATCAAAATAAATATAGATAAATAAAAAAAAAACAATGAGCCGCAGAGATTTTATGAAAAAATTAAGCACAGATTTGAAGGTGCCTTGGATGCAAATACGACTTGAAGAGACTCTACGTGACAATATCCCAATTTTTTCAAAATATGTGGTACCAGAGTATCCATAATATGTTAACGATTATGCAGGACCAAAATAGTATCGATATTGCGGATTTTTTCCTATAAAAAAGGCAAATTACAGTGGCTAAAACGCTATATGAGAGAGAACACAATATTCATAATTGTCAAGACTGGTTATAATTTTTTTTTCTATGCGTCTATAATTATAGTATTATTGGTTAGATTAAATTAAAAAAAAACTAAGTAGTTATTTTTTATAAAACTTACCCAATTATAAGAAGAAAAGTTTAACATTTTTGTTGGCTTTTTTAGATAATTCAATTATCGTTCTGTATTTATATAAACAAATAGTATAATATCATTAAATGCACTTAATGTGTTAATTAAAACTGTATTTTTATCTATTGCAAAAAATAGTAAATTTCCATAGAAATATTATTAGTATCCCAAGTTGACTGATAAATACCTTTTTTTTTTAAATAATATAAAGATTTATTGTTGCATATTTATTGAAAAAACGATTGAAAAATATTATAAAGCAAAAAGAAATAGTGTCTGTTGTTTCCTGCAGTATTCAAATAGACCAATAGCAACACGGCATTAATGCGAAACTGTCTCATTTCGTCACTTGAACCAATGACACTAAGAGTTGTTCCTTTATGCTCATGTTAGAAAAATGACACAAATGCGTTTATATACTAAAATAGTGTTAGCACGGATGGAACAAAATGAGTTATGTCTTTATTCAAAAAGTATAACTACACATACGTCCTTGTGTTCGTGGGTTATTTTGACTCGAGACGAATAGTTCCTTTGCGATTGCCTAAAATGATGGATAAGGTAACTTATACCGTTAATCACACCCTACTTATACCGTTTGGGTCATTCGAAAAAATGGGTTAGGATGCAGCTAGAGATATGTCCTTTTGATATGTTGTGTATTTTGACGAGCTGAATCCAATGGTGCAATAAAAACCAAAGGGAATAACTCGTCTTACTCCCTTATTCACTGGAGGCACAGAATTTTTTACCGAAGAAATGACTTCGATTCCGTCTTTTTTTTTCATACTTAGTCGATAATTTTTAGTAAAAATGTTAATTAACCTGTTAAAATAACTCTTAAATGCTTTTGGAAATAATAAATAGAATCCAAATCGACCCATAAACTTCTGAGATGTGTAAAAAAATAGAAAGCAAGTCTACAAAGTACATACTCTATGTACCTACTTAAAAAAATAAAAATTTGATAACATGAAAAATATTATAGATAGACCCCCCTTTTTGAAGTTTATTTTCGATATTTCTTCATGAATATTCAGAATATTACGGGCGGTCACATGCGCATGGGCGACATTGTATACCTAATTAGGTATCATCAGCTTTTATTAATTGCATTTTCTGAAAATTTCTCTCAGAATCCTTATTAGATTTCCCATATAAAATTATCTTATCAGTTATGTAGGTAGTGTTTTATTTAATTTCGTCCACTTCATCAACATCAATTACGATCATATTATATTTAACTACTTAAGTAATAAAATATTCAAACCAGGTTTTGATTCGCACTTGGCCAGTTTTTTTTTTATACTTATTTTGTACAGTATAATAATTTTTTGCCCCCCTGGGAGTATATACGAAAACGTGTTTGTCTTTCGTAGCAGTAATTCTATTATAGTAATTGTATGAAGATAATATGATTTTTGAGTCTGAGAAAAGTGACAAAGGTATTTTTTATCTGTTATTGAAGAATGATCCTGCTCAGAGCAATAAATCTACTGGATGAGCATTTGAAACACTCCGAAATTTATAAATTCCGATAGATGGCGCTATATTAAAAAAAATGTGATTTGCATGTGGATAAGAATAATTATTATCTACTAGTATCCATTTGCAACAGAGATTTTATGAGGATAGAAGATCACACCAAAAATCTTACTATTTTTTGTTCTACTGTTAATAAAAAACGCATGATAACTAAACAAATCGATAAATTAGTTATTTGGCAAATTTATGATTATAATTTATCTAATAATATGCTATGCGTGACTTTGCCTTAAAAAATGAATTTCTAGTTGGCTATCTTTTTCTGTATAACACTAGCATATACGTAGTATATTATTATTAGTCTGTGCTAGCATGGTGAAGTTAAACAAATTCACACCAAGCAGGAAATTAATTAAATTGTTCAAAATGCAATCTACACTAATATTATAAAGAGGAAAACTTTTTTGTTTGTTTGATTGTAATGAATAGGCTCGAACTACTGGACCGATTTTGATGAAATTTGGCACAGACTTCTATCATCTTCTTCTTCATCATTCAATCTTTTGACCCTGAGAAAGAATATAGGCTTCCGTTTATTGCGAAATATGTACCACGGGCAAAGCCGGGGCGGACCGCTAGTAAAAAATATATCAAAACTTATCATTGGGGAGTTTTATATTATAATTTTAGTCGTTTTGATTTTTTTTTACCAATTTTCAGCTAGATGGGAAATTTTATAAATGTGCATGTAATCTATAGATAGACCTGACTAATAGCTTTTTCAGAATGATTAATGAAAACTGATCAATGTTTTTTTTATAACAATATTATTGCAAAAGTGATAAAAATAATGTCTTGTAATATTACTTAATTATCACGCAGCACATTCTTATCACAATTTACTCATTACATATATAATATGCTTCGTCATTTATATGACGTAATGTCTGAAGTAACAAAAAAAGGAAACAAAAATAAAACGACCCGCTACTACTAATATAGTTTATTTACATTTTAGTGAGAAAATTACTATTTTTTTCATTTTGCTAACAATTAGACTCTGTATATTAAAAGCTATTTCTAAACTATTTAAAAATAGCTTCGCGTATTATAACATCTGGGTATACGCAGAGGCGCCGGCTTTAAGAAAACGAGGGTACAAAATATGAGGAGAGCAAAATATAAAAACATTTAATAAACTTTTGAAGTGCTTCGCCCTCTTTGAGTTTATAACTTGATATCTATAGTCATGGATTGTTTGCACCCACGAAGTCGGCGCCTCTGTATATAGATAGTTGCACTAGCAATTTAGACATCATAAACATTTATAGGAAATGGTAACAGCGCGAAAAGCGTCCAGACTTAGCACTAAGAGTCACACCGACATACGCCGAACATCATCACGAGACAAAATTTATTCCTTATTACATCACAGCATCCACCTGATTAACGTATACAATAAAAACAATAACTTACTATACAAAATAAAAATACCACTGAAAAACACTGATCTAAACTTGATTTAATTCTAGGTCGATTGAGTCTTCACTAGTCAGTCATCTCACACCTTCACCGAGCAGGTCGGGGTCCTCGTCCTCGAGGAGGATGTTCTGGTTATTGCTGTTCTCCTCGTTGCTGGCCTCCGAAGTGTTGTCCTTGTTGGGGTCGTTGTCTATCTTGTAGAGGATGTCGTGGCAGAGCGGACACCGGTCCTGCACGTAGAGCCATTTCCGGAGGCACACGCCGTGGAAGAAATGGTTGCAGCGCGTGATCTTCGCCGAGTGCATCTCTTGGTAGCAAATAGCGCACACGTCATCTAACTGGTCGAGCTGGTCGACCGAAGCCTCTCTCAGCGAGTTAATCTTGTTGACGGCCGTCCGTCGCTTCATGAACACGGACCAACCAGCCCGCGCTTCGCACCAAATGTTGAAATACGCGTGTATACACATCATGACTGCTCGTATCGCGCCGCCCGATTCGAACAGCAGTATCCAGGCGCCGTTGAAAAATAGGAAGATCCCAAAGCAGAATTCGATCGTATTGCCAAAAGCGCGTATGTAATAAACATAATCGTCCAACTGCTCCCAGAAGGTGCTTCTATACGCGTCTATCAAGAATAGCGAGTATATCATGAGGCTGACGATAACTTTCACTATGACTTCGATGCTGAAGGCGCTGACTGCCAGCAGCCACGTGGATATGGTGTGCTGCGACCACAGGTAAACTAGTAATGAGATCGGGAAGATTATGAGGAAAGTGCAGACGCCCAAAGCTCTGACGTGTCGGTGGGTGCTGGGGTTGTGCGACGCGCTCAGCGACATTAGCATTGGATTCACGATGTTGTGCAAAAAGTGCAAGAGCGCCGTGAATAGCAGGCAAAAGTTCCTGCACAGTCTGACGAATCGTTTCTCAGGATTCAGTGAGGTGAGGCCGGTTTGTAGAGCGAGGATATAAAACAGGATCGCAGATACCGTCCCAATGCTCTTGTCTTCTTCTTCGTCAGTCAACAATATCCATTGGAAGAAGCTCCCGATGTAGTGACAGAAGAATGAGATGACCGACGTCATCCCGAGGACGGCGGTGATGGTCTCGCATCCGGTTACTAGCAAGGATTTAGCCATCGAGGCGAGGGACTGGACAGCTAGTAAAGTGGAAACCTTTAAACCCTCTTCGGTGTCTTCGTCGTAGTTATCCATGAGGAGAAGCATGGCGTGCTCTGCGACTCGCATCACCCAAAACACTCGAAGCACGCACGGGATATTGAGCCGTATCCATTCAGTTTCGACTAGCGCCGATAGGCCAAAATTGCTAACGAACAGTCTTCCATGCTGGTAGCCCGCGTAAATAACTTGTATGACGTCATATGCGGACGACCACAGCACGTATTTGACTAGAAAGAGGGGCAGGAGTGCAGAGAACACGGGCGAATGGTGCAATAGATTCGGCGGCACGGGCAGCATGGCCAGGAACGACGGAGCCATGAAGGAGATCGGTAGAAACTTCTGGATCGTCTGGTGTCTGGGTCCCAGGTGGACGTTTCGGAAGACGAACGACAGCGTGAACTGTATCGCGAAGTTTTGTATCACGAGTATTCCGGGGCCATCGAGATCAAGTAGGCTCTTCAGGTTTAAGTTGAGGATATCTTCGAGTATGCTCGCTGAGGGCTGTGTGGTAGTGGCGGCCAATGTGACCGCCTGTATCTGCTTGATGGCCGACACGTTGGTCCAATAGGAGACGAAAACGATGCCCAGAGACATAAGGTAGAGGTAGACTATGATGAGGTGCTTCGTGTAAAGCACGAACACACAGAGCGCTGACATGCATCCTGGAAAGAGAAAAGGCAGAATTATAATTTGTTTATGAAGATGTATATGATATTTTTGGTAAAATAACTCGATCTAGTAAAACTCAATACGAGTAATAGATGCATCAATTAGATTTTAATAATATCTTAGTAAAATTCAAATACGAAAATACTGTTTTTTTGTACAAAAATAAATTTAATTGAATCGAACAACTCTGTAATCGTAAACGTAAGAAAAATACATTATATATGTATAGCCTTGCAGTAAGCACAATACACATATGCTCGGAGGTTAAGCAAATGAATTTTAATTCATATTATAATTAATAACAAACGTTTTAGTTCGTATAACTTTCATTGTCATGAACTCGTATTGTGTTTAACTGTTATTATGTAATGTTTACGACGTAGTTGCTTCGAATTTATATAGAAACATACATTTTTTTTATTTTAAATATTTTCAATAATAGCAACTTCGGGTGGATTTTAGTATAAAATACAAAACATATTTAATAAACGAAAATCTAGTTCCTTTACGATATGTCGTTTGATAAACGTCTTAACTGACCTCTTGTTATTGTGAGCAAAAAATAAACAACTAACTTTTACGACACATACATTATTAAAAAGATAAACTAAATTTAGTTTAATTATTATTATTTATCTAGTTAGGTATCTAGTTGTCAAGTTGAATCAACCGGGAAGAATCGATAAAGGAAATAATACGCCTGAAGTAAACAGCGTATAGAGATTAATAAAAATAGTTATGAAGTTTATGACACAACGGCCTGTAATCTAAAAAAAATACATGTTGATGTTCTGCATCCTCATTGTTTAATAAATTTATAATGAGAAAACTGCATTTAAAATAGAACATCATCGTAAACTTATTGAATTGGGTATGTGTAACGGTGCATTTAGATCAAACGAGCGAATGCTATTTCTAACCCCACTAAGTCAAATTCTTTTAGTATAAACAGGCGTAGAGCATTCTTTCGTTGTTCTTAGTGCGTTCGAAAAGATTGCATGAAATGAATAAATGAATGAAAAATTCTTTATTGTATAAACTCAACAATAAATAAATCAATGTACAGAAGGCAGCCTTATCGCTGCCAGCGATCTCTACCAGCCAACCCAGAAAAGACGAAATTTGTTTATCAAAAACGAAAGGTTGTATGCAATGTTAATATAATAATACTGAATAACACTGAATACGAGTTTTCGTTTACACTTAAAGATCACGAAATAATGCTTTTGCTCTAGCTCTATGTGCGTTAGATGTAAACACACCGTAATATGAAAACGAATCCCTGGGAATATTGCAATAATTTTAAGTATTTATCATCGTGTTTTGTAGAAGATGACCCACGTCTTATTAACATAAAGATATCTTTAAATACGATACTAAGTTTATTAGAACAGATTGTATCCAGTAACGCTCGCATTTGTAATTCAATTCGTACGGAGCGATAATTCGCGCTTCCTGCATGAACCTTACCTCAATTTAGGAAGAAAAAACTGTTGTTTTATATCCCTAGTTTATACGTGTTCTAACTCGCAACCTTGGTTCGTAATGTTTGAAGGGAATGTTTTAAAATATGTAACTTTGTATTGAACAACTCGTTTTAAAAATAATTTTACTAATATAAACGCGAGTTTGTAAGAATGCATATTTGTGACCAGTTCGCGCAAAACAGCTGGTCGGATCTGCATTCAATTTAGTAGACATACATATGTACTTTCTACCAGTATACCACGCTAGTGACCCTGCGGGTTACAGCTAGTGTAAATAATTATATAAGTAGTCTTTTTCACAATTACTTGGTTGGTACATAATAGATGGATCTTCACTACATAGTACAAAACAAAGTCGCTTTCTCTGTCCCTATGTCCCTTTGTATGCTTAAATCTTTAAAACTACGCAACGGATTTTGATGCGGTTTTTTTTAATAGATAGAGTGATTCAAGAGGAAGGTTTTAGTATATAATTTATTAGGTTTTAGACAAAGCGGGCGAAGCCGCGGGCAGCTAGTGCATTATAAGATACAGAAATCTGACTATGGTCATTGAATGTTTTTACTTTTTATATCATCAGCCCATAGCACTTTTTCTTCTTGTAGGATAGTCATAGTTAAGATTACAAATTATAATCCACCAAACTGGTCAAGCGCAGATTAGCAGATGTCGTCGAACTTTTTGATTCTTAGCTATGGTTATTTCATAGATTAGAGCAGTATTGCATAATGTGGGGATTAATAACATTTGCGATATCAAATTATCAAAATCTTAATATACCTATATAAATCGCGTGTCACAATGTTTGTCCTCCATGGTCTCCTAAACCTTAACCGATTATAATAAAATTCGCACACCATGTGCAGTTAGATCCAACTTGAGAGATAGGATAGTGTAAATCTCAAATCGTTTTAGAGAAAGATTGTAGATATCAATGGCAGACATTGTTTCATACAATATTGGGTATTTCTTGTTATTTAATACAGCTAAACAGCAATTTAAGGTCAAATGAAGTGGACAACAAGAATTTAACGCTATTTGCATAATTTATTTAAATATTTTACTTAGGAATAGTCATTAATTTATTATAGAGTACTTCCTGTGCGTCTAAAATATATATTTTTAAAGGCACACGTTATATTTCAAATATTTAATATTGCAATATTAATATTTACAAGGCCAATAGCAACTTATGAATAAGGACAAATTTGTTTGAGTAGGTACTGTACCAAATACATATAAATTTCATTTTGAATTTATTTCATTGCTTTCTTATAATATACTAGCTTTCCGCCTGCGGCTTCGCCCGCGTTTTCAAAGAAAAACCCGCATAGTTCCCGTTCCCGTGGGATTTACGCGATAAAACCTAGCCTATATTACTCGTGGATAATGTAGCTTTCGAATGGTGAAAGAATTTTTAAAATCGGTCCAGTAGTTTATGAGCCTAAGCATTACAATCAAACAAACAAACAAAGTTTTCCTCTTTATAATATCAGTGTAGAAAATTGATTCTATTATGAGAACACAAAAAAACTGCATAATATAAGTACCTACAATATTTATTTTTTGTGTAAATTTGTCTGTTTGATCTGGCTAATTTCCGAATCATCTTCGCTTTGAATGGAACTTACAGTGCGGTAGATAAAGTTAAATCTATATAAGAAGAATATTTGTTAGGATGTTTTTCTTTAAGACAATAATGTTACAAATTATAAAGCAGACAAAACACGAGAATCATTTAGCATGCAATTATATCCATTGAAAGGACTGTACCATAGAGATCTAGAGAGATGCCAATCGCTTGCGCTGAGTACGAAACCAGTGTCTCATAACAAATTTACGCACACAACAGTAAACAAAATAAAAACAATACTTCGCGTTGTGTGCGTGTCATCACACAAAAATTTGAGAGCGACTATTCGTTCGCACACTAGATTGTAAGTAACGTACGTATACAGCACCACACAGCCGCAAGATATGCGTTTACGATAGGGATTGCTTGTCGATAAAATGAGAAACGTTAAAATTAAAACAATTTATAGGCAATACAGTAACTAGGTAGAAAATAGAAATGGACACCTTGATGGTAGCATTCATGGTGATGAAGTACATAAAGCATTGCCTATTGACTTATTGTTAAGTAAAATAAGTATGAAATAAGTGATTTTTTTTTAATCCATGTATAATAATCACTATAAAATCATTGCTCGAGTACCTATCAAATAATAATAATACAATCAGATATTAAGCTAATAGTAATACATTATGATATAAAAATAAGGTAGTAAAATAATACATAATACGATAAAAAATCCGAATCTTATCGACATGGACACACTCGACGCGCATCCTCAAGTAACGACCGCGAGCAGCGGCCGTACTACACGATCGAACGTTTTTGTTAGCTTTAGTATCTTCATTATACATTGCGGTATTCGAACTCCGCGTTTGAATAGAGTCACGTACAGAAGAAGCATTGTAAACTATTTACATAAATTAATGTGACTGTCGTTCTGTCACATAATGAAACCAAGAAATCACTCTACGTAATATTGTTTTTGAAATTATAGTAAGAAAATCGTATTATTTTCAGTATTTACCGATGGTATGTGATTCCATTTGACTTAAAGTTGCTGGTTTCACTTCGGTTTTTACAAACTTTAACGGAACAACGCGGCATTGTCAAATAATACCCGGCCGACGGTCGAACGTCAACTGAATGCAACAAACAGCATGTGTTCTTTTTTTGGGCATATTGCTGCGACACCGGCCCCGCCCCCTAACCATATCTCCCTTTAGTTTCTGTGATCTGTGGACTGTACCCTGGGCACAAAAAAGTCAACAACCGTCGTAAAATCATCAATGTTTACATTAATCATTAAAATATCCTTACAAATCCCAAGTTAAACTGTATGTATACAATCAACAAGCTTGCAAACGAGCAAAATTAACATCTCCACCAAAAAAGCTAACGGTACTTGCAAAAATCCGGTATCCGACGCGACCATCGAGAAATCAAAAGCCAACAATGTAATAAATTCTGACCTATCAACGTATGTAGGTCATGATCGAAACCCGTACCATTTCGCGTGTAAATATATAAAACTAGTTTTCATAAAAGCCCTCCGTCGAAAGTTCAATGACATTTGACGTAATCCACAAGAAAAAAAACTATTAGCCGACGTACGGTTAAAATTCCCGTTTGAAGGAAATCATACTTGGTTAATATTATTACAAAAGTCGTTACTAGCTTGATCTTGGCTCGAGTGGTACAAAAAGACGACTATGTTTGACTATGTGGTATCCAGACATAGGTTATATTATGTCCGTACGCAATTTCATACAGATCCGATCAGCTGTTTTTGCGTGAAAGCGTAACAAACATACATCCATCCATTCTTAGAAACTTTCGCTTTTATAACATTAGGAGGATATAAACCTTTTGCAAAACAAGCAGTCAATTTGGTCCTCACTGTTGGAATATTATGATTAAGATTATTAAAACGCCTTATCTAAAGCTGGGTATCGACTTCGCGCTCCTGGCGCGCGCGCCATGAATGACCGCGCCGAGAGTGCGTTCCCCGGAGCGCGTTCCAAATAATTGAAGTATATCAACTAAGCGCGCCTGGCGCGCGTGGCAACCGTTCCAGTGTTTGACCGTTCATCATGGAAGCTAGTCGTGTACGAGCAGCAGCAGCTTTTGTAATTATACACAGCATAATAAGAAAGAAAAAACAGAAACGAAAAGTGCGTTGGTGGATAAAAGAGCTGTACCGAAAAAGAATGCAGTATGGAGTGACACTTATAAGAGATATGCAGTTCGAACTTCGAAGTGATAGAAGACACAATAAAAAACTTCACAAGGATGTCTACAGAAGATTTTGATATCCATAATTATACAAACCCGTCTCCATTTCAATCATTTGAATCTGTAAATAATTATTCTTATGCTATGATTTTTATCAGTGTTTATAACACCTCATATTATTAAGCTAAGCTGTTTTGGAGTATAAAAATGCTGTATCATCATCAGCAGAAATATATTAAAGACTAGCTTCCGCCCGCGACTCCGTCCGCGCGGAAAAATTAAGTTTTATTTTTTTTCTACGTATTTTTCCGGGATAAAAAGTCCTATTTTATGCCCAGGATAATAAGGTATAATTATACCAAGTTTCAACGAAATCGAACCGTTAGTTTTCACGTGATGCCTGAACTACAGACGTCAGACAGACAGACAGACAAAAAGTTTTTTAATCACATATTTGGGCTTGGTATCGATCCAGTAACACCCCCTGCTATTTATTTTTTCAATATTTTCAATGTAATACATTTTTATATTAGTTAATTTAGTCGATTCCTACTTTACGTAATTTACGTAGGTTGATTTATAGACTTACTAGATTTCCGCCCGCGGCTTCGCCCGCGTTTCCAAAGAAAAATCCGTATAGTTCCCGTTCCCGTGGGATTTCCGGGATAAAACCTAATCTATGTGTAAATCCAAATTTACCCTTTATATGTGTGCTAAACTTCATTGTAATTGGTTCAGTAGTATTTGCGTGAAAGAGTAACAAACACACACACATACATCCATCCATCCTCACAAACTTTAGAAGGAAGGATAGGATAGGATAGTACAATGCATTTTTTACCAAATTCCGAATGTCTATATTTGTTGATGAATAAATATACAGACATTTTTATTGGTTTTTGTTGATAGGAACTTCGAGGGTCGAAGGATTTGTTATTCTAATCATTATAAAGCGCCTTCTATATACCTATATCTGGATCTACTAATTTATAAGCTCATTTTGAAATTCATTTTCATTTCTACATTATTTCTCAGTGTCATAACTCATCTATTCTAATATTATAAAGCTGAAGAGTTTGTTTGTTTGTTTTAACGCGATCTAACCTCAGGAACTACTGGTCCGATTTGAAAAATTATTTCGGTGTTAGATAGCCCATCTAACACCGAAAGAATTTTTTTTTATTTATCGAGGAAGGCTATAAGCTATATATCATTACCTATTCATTATACATATATTTTTTCCAAGGTCAACCCAAGCGAAACTAAAAAAAATGGTAATAACTTTTGATATCATAAAACTGACCGGCTATTCGGCGCGTCACTGTCAATTAATCAATATCTGTAATTAGCGAGTTCTCTCTTTCGCGCAGGCTCCGTGCGATGTTCAACTGGTGGTTTTTGTAGGCTCTAATGATGCTTATTAATTACGTAGGTATGTTACGAATAAGTTTATCTTTGATAATATATTTCTCTTAGTAACATGTATAGATATATTAAATGATAAATTGTTGAAGTAAAATACTATGACTATATAATTATGTGTATGTACATATATTGAATAAATAACAATTTTTATATATTCGAGCATCACTCAAAAACCGCCTTATACATGATCACTACACATAGTTAAATAATTTATTAAGGGCTGATTTTTCAATCCTTTGTTAAAACTTATTCATCGAATAACGTATTAAACTACCATTTCAAAAATGTATTCTAATTGTCCGTATTTGACAGTTTACAGGTGACATTTTAAAATGTTCGTGTAATACTTTATTGGACGGATAAATTTTAACCAAGGATTGAAAAATCGGCCCTAATACAAATAAAAAAAATGAATAGATAAAACAATAACAAAAATGTTGACGGCGATTAGTCTAAGAGAAACAATTAAAAATGAAAATCATTTCCGTTACATACATTATGGATTAGTTATTAATTACATTCTAAAGATCTATTTCTATCAGCTTAATGGTGTCTACCATATTTGTTTATAAATAATTATTTGATTTATTTGTAAACATAGTTCAACAATGTTGGTAAGTCTTTGGCACAGTTATTCGCTGGACCGTGGCCTGCTTTGTAGTTTTTTATTTGAGCTGTTTCTATGCTTAAAAGAGACCATTTAACAAATTATTATTATTAGTAATATGAAATTATAATGTTTTTATAGAAACTTTAATGAAATGGCATAGAATTTAACTGCTTATCTAAGAAGAAACTGCTTTTCGACACAGTGGCCAATCATTTATAATAAAAAAAATAAATTGTAAAATGTGTTGGTAACTAAAATGATAACTCGAGAATGGCTGAACTGATTTCGTTAATTATTTTCTTATAATATTCTTTGAAGTACGAGGTTGGTTCATATGGAGAGAAAACATAAGCATGCACCACGAGCGAAGCCAGGGCGGACCGCTAGTCAACAATAAAATTGGTAATAGCACTAACAAAGACCTCATGCAATAAAATATTTGCAAGATGTAAACAAATTCTTCAGCTTTATTCCATTAGTATCACTACATAGTATAAAACAAAGTCACTTTCTCTGTCCCTATGTCCCTTTGTATGCTTAAATCTTTCAAACTACGCAACGGATTTTGATGCAGTTTTTTTAGAACTTTAACTATAGTGGTGGTAAACGTTAAAAATATGTAGTTAATGACGATTTAAAAGTGCTTCTAAAAGAATTAGACTTCTTAATAATTTTTTTTTTTTTTATTGCGGAGAAATGCCCGTCTATTATTAAATAAATGACTTGAGTTTGAGTTTATTTTACTGACTTCTTCAATGAATAGAGATACAAAAGAATTAGAGCGTGCCCATTTGGAAGATATTTTGAACTTAAGTTGATAAAAATAAAAATGTTTTCTATTATACAATATAATAGAAGAGATCATTAATCTCTATTGGTCAAGGGTAAAAATGTAGAGAATTTAACATTCTTGTGAAGGTCAGAAATTCAAAATGAATTAATTTTTATGCTAAGTAAAATATGATAAGTTAAAATAGAATATTAATTTAAAAATATTATTTAACAAAAAAATGGCATTGGATTTTTAATACTGTTATGAAGCAGATATTTTTAATAATTATTAATTATATTATCCTAAAATTTATATGTTGCCGCATAATACTTTTTTCATATGTACATATTTGCAGAAGTATATTCAATAGGGTAATATTTATATTGTATTATAATTAAATACAATATAAACAATTTGAAAATTAAACTTGTTATCTTGATACTGTTTTCGATTATACCTTTTATCATATCACAAACAATAAATTAAGTTTCAATCAAGGTCCACTGATATTATTATAAATAAGTATAAATCAACTTTTATATCAAACTACATTGATATAAGAAATTCACCAGTTTTTCATACTTAGATACTGCGATTTTTCAATCTCTTAAAGATCAAATATAATCAAAATCAATTGAGCAATTTAAATTTGATTGAATAACTGATTTACAAGGTCTATATTATTAACATACATTAATAAGACATTAAATTTTCAACCAATTTTTTTTTTTTGCACTTACAGGCATAAATATGTAAGAAATTGTCTTGTTTGTATGAATAGTGTGAGAAATTTTGTAACCTTCATAATAACAGGTCATAAAATTCGCAAGAGACTAATGATAAATGTGTTAGCAATTATTTTTATCAAATATTATTTTTTTGACATCTGGAAAATAAATACAAGGCTGTGCGCTGTGCAAATAAGCGACAGTTACTAAGGGGACTGAAATTGCGAAACCTCATTGGGCAATAAGAAAATTAGTTGCGGTAACTTACCTAAACAGCAGACGAGGAATTTGAGGAAGGTGAAGAAAAACGCGTTGTAAAAATTCGCGTCGTAATAATTCGCCTCTGCGTCTGTTATATCGACGTGGTCGTCAGTGACATTGGAGAGCACAGACACCTCTTCGCCGCTCGACACGGGCAGCCCGAGACTGATCTTCAGGAATTCATCCACCACAAACAGCGGCGGTACTCTCAGCAGCACCTCCACCAGTGCGAGCGCCTTCGACCTCAGCGACATCATTCATTTATGCAACCCTTTTTTTACCCCCAATTTTGCAATCACAGCCGAAATGAGCGGCAGACGTGACACAATTTTAATTTATATATTATTTTTATCTATTTTGAGATCACGTATTTTTTATGAAATTATGACTGAAATTTTTGCGACAATATAATCTGACGTTTAAAAATTTTGTGTTGCCAAACTCAAAAAGTGATTTTGTGATGTTTGAGTGTTGTCATAATAATGACGATCGGATACTCGTAGCTCGTAGCAAAATAAAATAAATGTTGAAACACAGTGTTGAAAAATAAAAGGCACATACCTAATATTATTATAATAATAATTCATAATAAAGCATTTATTTAAAAAACGAAAACGACGCTGTTAACTTTTATGCACATTATGTTAACAATATGCAATTAATATTCACCAGTGCAAACTTAGCACCCCATCTATGGAATTTTGGGTCGAAAATGACCTTGATCGTTAGGTCCCCGTTAGGTCCTTTAAGGTCCCACAATTTTTTCGTTAGGTCCCCTTTAGTTTTTTTTAAATAATTTTTTAAATTTTACGTATAAAAAAAGTGCACTTTAGCACCCCATCCATAGAATTTTGGGTCAAAAATGACCTTAATCGATAGGTCTCCGTTAGGTCCTATAAGGTCCTACAATTTTTTCGTTAGGTCCCCTTTAGTTTTTTTTTTTAATAATTTTTTTTTTAATTTTAGGTATAAAAAAGTTACACTTTAGCACCCCATCCATAGCAAAATTGGCGAATTTTATCAAAATCGTATTCTTTACCGTTAGGTCCGTAGAGGCCCATCATTGAAATTGTTAAATTATTCTATTAAAATATATATGTATACTATATAATTATATAAGAAAGTCGTGTTAGTTACCCGTGGTACGTATTTAGTATCTTATATCCTTCTCCTGGCTCTAAACTACCTCCCTGCCAATTTTCAGCTAAATCGGTTCAGCCGTTCTTGAGTTATAAGTGGAGTAACTAACACGACTTTCTTTTATATATATAGATTTTAATAACATAAATAATTTAACAATTTCAAGGATGAAAGAATACGATTTTGATAAAATTCGCCAATTTTGCTATGGATGGGGTGCTAAAGCGTAACTTTTTTATACCTAAAATTAAAAAAAAAATAATTAAAAAAAAAACTAAAGGGGACCTAACGAAAAAATTGTGGGACCTTATAGGACCTAACGGAGACCTATCGATTAAGGTCATTTTTGACCCAAAATTCTATGGATGGGGTGCTAAAGTGCACTTTTTTTATACCTAAAATTTAAAAAATTATTTAAAAAAAAACTAAAGGGGACCTAACGAAAAAATTGTGGGACCTTAAAGGACCTAACGGGGACCTAACGATCAAGGTCATTTTCGACCCAAAATTCCATATATGGGGTGCTAAGTTTGCACTGGTTTAATATTCCTTTATGATTTAATAATAATACCTTTATGATTTAAATTGTGTAAATTAAAACCTACGGTGTCAAAAAAAGATAAATCAATAAAGTGTAAAAGTACCTACAATTCGCTCTACGATAAAAGTTGTAAAATATGAAAGTCAGGCGAGCAAGAGAGATGTAATGTAATGATCCGTAAGAGTGAAATAGAATGCTATGTGCAATTTAATGCTATACGTGCGGTCCAACGAGCGTTGTCGTTTTAAACGTCGCTTTTTT
Organism: Colias croceus; assembly: GCF_905220415.1. Taxonomy (NCBI): domain Eukaryota; kingdom Metazoa; phylum Arthropoda; class Insecta; order Lepidoptera; family Pieridae; genus Colias; species Colias croceus. The sequence continues at coordinate 7,201,365 of NC_059560.1, forward strand.
GACGTACCTAAGTCTACTAGTCACTTCTTCCGGCTCTGCCCGGGTTGACCCACGATAAAAACTAAATAAAATAAAGCCTATGTTACTACCTATATAGCTTTATATAAGTGAAAAAATCATTAAAATCGGTCCAGCAGTTTTGGATCCTATTCAATACAATATATAAAAACAAAATATTAAGATCTACCGACTATAATATATTATCTAAAAAAGGTTTTAAAGATTATATTAATTATTGATATACTAGCTATGTACTGCGGTTTCTCTCACATAAAAAAAAAGTTTCGTTTCTTTTTTCAATCTTTTTTGAGCTGATTAGATATTGTTGTATGAAATGTTTTCAATAATTTTCATTCCAAAATTGGGTAAATAATAATTGTGGTTAAGCCTTTTACAAACGAAAAGACTGACATACGCATTCATAACATTAATATCGATACCTTACTACACAATCGTTCAAATTATTATAACAACAAAATATATTTTTCCCATTATTAGGGAAAGCTTTGTGCATCACTAAGTTCGCGGCAAAAAGCGCGGCCATATTGAAATTGATTTTGAACTTGACAGGTTTCTACGGCTTCTGGCGGTAAATTAAAAGCATTGATATTGTGATCGTTTGTAAAGTTCCCTTTGTAAGCTCGGTTGCATTTACCTACGTTGTTTTTATTTCGTAAGCAAAATTGTAGGTCAAAACATTTTATTTTTAACGTATATTTAATTATTAAACTAGCGGTCCGCCCCGGCTTCGCCCGTGGTACATGTTTACGTTTTCTCTCCATAAGAACCATCCTCGTACTTCAAGGAATACTATAAAAAAAGAATTAACGACATCGGTTCAGCCGTTCTCGAGGTATGCGCACCAACACATTTTGCGATTCATTTTTATATTATAGATCTACTTAAGTAATTATAAATATAAATTAGGTAATAAGTATAATAATTATGTAAATATAGTTACTCTAACTCTAACTATAACAACTTCTGTAATTTTATTTTTCTTATGAAAAACTGGAATGGGTTAAGGTGGAAGCTAGGAAACAAACATGATGGAAAAAATAATTTATCGAACACTTAAAACATTTCCTCCATGAATATAACTTTAATTCCCCCTATATTATTTTTTGCAAATTTTATTCATAATACCACAATCTTCCTACTTAAAGGATTATGCAAATTGCAACGGTGAAATGGTAGTCATTTAGAGATAACACTGGCTGTATGCGCGTATGACACACTTTATGGTTATTAAAAAAAAAAAAAAGAAAAAGAAATTGACATGGCGGGAAAGGGGAATTTGTAATGGCGCGTGGCGCGCACGCGTCCTTCCCGGCAACGATTAAATGTAAATCAATCGTGAAGAATCACAGAGATAAGTGATGAATTCGCAATAAAGTATTGAATTACACACATTATCTTTTATTTACATTTCCGATTGAGGTGTATCATTTTACAGCGGTCAAATGTTATTGTTTTCTATGGGAATGAAAGTTCAGTGAAATTCGTCTAATGATAACAATGGTTCGTTCGTGCATGCATTTAAATATACGACTAATTAAAAATTAAATATTACGTATATAAGGTTTTTAATACTTATATTTTAAATTGCTACAGACTGTCAGACAGACATTATTATTCAATGGTGACGGATTTTCACTGATCTCTAATATAAAAATGAATCGCAAAATGTGTTGGTAAGCGCATAACTCGAGAACAACTGAACCGATTTCGTTAATTCTTTTTTTATTACATTTCTTGAAGTAGGTACGAGGATGGTTCTTATGGAGAGAAAACGTAAAAATGTACCACGGGCGAAGCCGGGGCGGACCGCTAGTATGATATAAATAACGTTTTTTAAATTCACATTGGAACTATGCTTTGGAGATGATATTAACTTTGTCACCTACTTATACAGGAAAATTTCATTAATTTTTAATTTGTATGTAAACGAAAATCTCATTCATTTTTTATTTTTATGTAAAAAAAAAACTTCGTAGTTGGTACGATTCATGGTTGGTTCATGCCTAAGTACAGTTTCCATTATTTTTAACAAATCAACACATCAAATGGTACCCTTATACAAACAGGATCAATGAATAAAAAGCGTACCTGCTTAGCCAAACCATTGCTCACTTGCTTGAGGGCAAACACAGGTGTGAGCTATTGTTAAGCACCCGTGTTTGTTTGCAGTTTTGCTAAACCGTTTTTTTGGTAGGTAGATTATACGAAGGTTAAATATTGCGGGAAGTTTTAATTACAGGAGCATGATTTCAAACGGTTATTGAAATAGATGATGACGATGATGATTATTGTGTATGAAGTTATGAAAATATGTGTATTGATTAAAGTATTCAGAGGCAATTAAAGTTTTATTTGTCGCGAGTAAAAGTCTTACCCGTTATGTGGTAATTATCCGTGCGTTATCCTGTAAACATAAGATCAAACACATAGGTTACAGCCCACTGCCACCACGGCTTCGCCCGATTTGTCTATAACCTAATAAATTATATACATACTAAAACCTTCCTTCCTTTTGAATATACCTATTTATTTAAAAAAACCGCATCAAAATCCGTTTTGTAATTTTAAGGGACGTAGGGACACAGAAAGCGACTTTGTTTTATACTATGTAGTGATACAGTAAATGTACCTATTGGACTCAGCATTATTTGACGAAAGTTTATTTACTCTATATTTTTACAGATGCAGATTGCCGTCTGGTCAATATCATCGCATCGTGGAGGGAAAGAAAAAAGGTGTTATTATTTATTATGAAGCTAAATATTAGTTTCTGTATAAAAAAAAGATAATCAAATATACTGCTGAAACTAAAAGGAATATAACTACCTAATTTGTAGAGAAATTTTTTTAGAACAGCTAAATGTCTTCAAGATTTTTTAATAAATGTTTAAGAAAATTAACACTCGTTTCTTTATTCCTCTTGTAAATAATTTGTAATTATTGAGTCAAGCAATTAATGAATGTATTTTTTATAGTTACATAATTTAAATTTCCATAGCCATTGTAGAGTGGATTCAATCCCCGGTAACGAATATAAAAGTTCGTTCTGTAAAAAAAAAAAATGATGCGAGACACAGGCATGAAATATCATCTTCATTTGGTTTAAATATGTTCTTAAATCCTAATCAATCTTTGAAGCTGGTTGTAAGTATATCCAGTTTAATTAAACTGAAACCAATCAATGAGGAAAGGAAAAAAAGTTGGGAAAGGAACGTTATCGATTCGAATTTCGAAGAACTAGGTACACTATGGTACGAAATAAACATTGTTTTTGATTCCAAATTAAAAAGCTCTCTTTTTTTAAGTTAGGCTTAAACACAACGGTTTCCGTATTCCAACTACATAAGTACACAAGTAATTTCACTTTTCCTTTCACATTCCCCCAAAATTCTCCCAGCTAATCCTCATCAAAGCTGACGTACTCATCCCGTGTAGTATTACAGGACACGACACATGAGCCCCGCATTTCCGAACGATCAACTTTCCGACAGGTGCGACCGGATCTGAATCGATACTGCCTTTGCGTTCCGAAATAATGCACTGGCCAAGTGAGCCTTTTTACGAAGTCAAATGAGTTAGCGCTTTCGAATGGAAGTGACCATATTCGATAATGTTATGATTATTAGTTATTACATTGATATACTAAGCTGCGTACATACAGTTAAAAATAGGTTCTTCTCCATAGATATCTACTGCTTTCCGAATCCGTAGTAAATGTTAAAATATTATGTTATGACGATTCAAAACTGCTTCTAGAAGAAGTCTAATTAATAATAATAATAATATCGTTTATTTCTTATTCTTTCATAGACATAAACATGGACATATTCAATATAGTTTTGTTCACAATTAAAAAGTATAAGTGGCACCCGTTTTAGGCTTAGTTCGAAGAACTAGCCTGTATATACAGGCACCAGCTTCTCCCTAAGTCATTTGAACTTTTATAAAACAAAAAACTTGAAAAGTGAGCTAGTTAGATATATAAATGGTATGTGCAAGCATATTATACAAATATGATTATTAAATAAATATAAAAAATTTTAAATCTATGAGTAATGTGTGTGTGTGTGTGTGTGTGTAGGTGTGTGTGGGTGTGTGTATATGTGTGTCAAAATATTAAATAAAGTAAATATATCAAATAAATTACAAATAAAAAAGAGAATAAATAAAAATACAAAAAATAGATACATAAAATAAACAAATATTGAGTTATAACTTTAATAAATTAATATGTAATTGATTAGATACTAAACAAATTATATATATATTTTATAATATTTATATGTGAAACAAGATTAATTATAGTTTTATCTTTAGTAAGTTTTCGGTGGATTCATAAGACAACTTCTGTAACCATTCTGTGACTGTTTTTTTACATTTATAGTTATTCATAGAATATATGTTTAAGATTTTATTTGCTTTATTGTAAATATAATCTCCTATAATATCCTGTTATATGCATAAAACTTCATAGGCAAATAGTGTTGAGAACGTTTAACCTCACATACCATGTAGGATCTACGTTTATCAGTGCTGTTTAATTCAAAATCAAGTTCCTGGTGTTTTCTTAAAATAAGTTGCAGCAAAAACAATTGTCGCACTGTCAGGACTTGGCATTTTTTATATAAATCTTTGGTTGGATAATCAATTGGCCTAAAGGTCATGACTTTTAAAACTGATCTTTGTGCTCTCTCCATGGTAAGCATGTTACTCTTAGCCATGCCACCCCAAGCAGATATTCCATAATTTATTAAGGACTGGCATAATGTAAAGTATATCCGTTTAATGAGGTTGAAGTTCATGATGTGACGGAGATTTTTAAAAATAATTATCAATTTACGAATGCGGGCAGCTAGAAGTGTTGCATGTTTATTAAAATTTAGATAGCAATCAACCATAACACCTAGATACTTAATGGAATCAACATTTTGAAGAGTTATACATGTACAAGATAGTTTATCATGGCAGAAATGAGCTTTAAGTGTTAAGTAACTTGAATGTCTTATAGAATTTTTGTTCATGCCAAAAGTTATGTATTTGGTTTTATCAGAATTAAGAGTCAACGAATTAGATAGCAGCCAATTACTTACGATATTTAAACCAGACTGTGAATGTGAAAAAGCTTCCTCCCACGTTCGACCATCAAATATTAAAACCGTGTCGTCTGCATAAGCTATTATTTTGCCGTTTTCAAGAGATAGATTTGTCAAGTCATTCATGTACAGTAAGAATAGCGTTGGACCTAAAATACTTCCCTGCGGAATACCAAAAGAAAGCGTTTGTTCGGTACTAATTAAGCCGTTTAGTTTAACAATTTGTGTTCTATCGGTTAAGTAACTTTTGAACAATTCAAATGGTTTACCTCTTATACCGACATAATTTAGTTTATTTAATAGCAGGGGCATCGACACCGTATCAAAAGCTTTCGCGAGATCGAGGAAGACGGCCACACATCTTCTATTTATATCAAGATTAGCCACAACGTGATCGATAAGATTGTGTAGTGCGTCCGTCGTTGATCTCGATCTGCGAAAGCCAAATTGATTGGGTGATAAAATACAGTGCTTCTCAAGGTAAGTAACTAAACGTGTATTCATTATTTTTTCAAATATCTTTGAGAGGCATGGGAGTATCGATATAGGGCGATAATTATTTACAGAACCTCTATCTCCCGCTTTATATATTGGATGGATAATTGCTTTTTTAAAAGTGTTGGGGAAAGTCCCAGAAGACAAGCACAAATTGAAAATGTACACAAGGGGCTTAACAAATATAGGTCTATATTGTTTAACTATATTGGCTGGGATGTTGTCCCATCCAACTGCACAATCACTTCGAAGAGAGACTATCAAATTGTTTATTTCTATCTCGTCGGTTTCATAGAAACAAAAAGAATTAGAAAAATTGGACGAGGAAGGAAGAGTCGCATCAGATGTATTATGTGAAATCTTTTCTGCAAGTTCCTTACCAATATTAGCAAAATAATAGTTGATACTATTCAACGTTTCAACCGCATTTTCAGAATTATTAAGTAAGTCACAGCCATTTTGATTTCGAGTATTCATGTGAGTAAATTTTTTTATGCAATTCCAAAGTGATTTATTGTTATTACTTGAGTTTATTATAAGTGTTCGTTCATAATTTCTTTTTACTTTTTTTAACAATGCGTTACAAAAGTTACGGTAACGTTTATAAGTGATAGATAAGTTAAGATTATTAGGCGCTTTTTTAAATTTTTTTTGTAGTTTATCCCTAAATCTAATGCAGCGAAGTAAACCAGGAGTAATCCATGGTTTGATAATTTTTTGGCGGCAAGAAATTTGTTTCGTAGTTGTAGACTGTTGTATACCCTGAGAAATAAGATTAGTGAAATAAGACGCGGCTAAATTAGGATCCGTTATTGTGTATAATTGAGAAAAATCTAATTTATCAAAATAATTACTCAAGGCATCATAGTTGGTTGTCGTTATACAGGGTTACAGGTAAAGTCGATGTAGATCCGTTAAGGGCATGTAGTACACATAATTTCTGAATGATTTCACTATGTAACCTCCCATCCTAAACTTAACCGTTTTCGAGATATTCGAGTTTTAATTTTTTTTATGAAAATGCCCAATTTTTCGGCTATTCAATTGAATATTTTGAATTTTTTTGACTCTTATGATTATTTTTTTGGTTTTTTACATGAAGAATGAGATGCTTAATTACCTCAATGACTAAATTTGCACGTAAGTTAACTAAATAGGTCATAGTAGACGATCGAAACTTAAGAAAATAAGTACAAATTATAAAAATATATTTTTCTTTTCAGGATATCTCAAAAAAGTATTATGGCACTTGCTCTGCAGATGTGCTTAAAAACATCTACATTTTATCAGCTATCCAACGAGGTATAACACTCTAGGGTATTTATTAACCTCAAAGGTGAAACTTAGTTTCTAAGGCTACATGGCAGTCAGAATAAATAGCGCTTATTTAATCTAATTAATTTGACTTAAGTTCAGCATCATCATTTCAGCCTACTGGCTTCCACTATTGAACATAGGCCTCCCTCGGCTAGGTACAACCTTCATGCATCCATCGATATCCCGCTATCCTGACCTAGGAGATCATTCAGTTTTATAGCATTTTTTTTGTTCACATCGTCGATCGTACAAATAATGACCGTACGCCAACTATTACTTGAGCGTAAGTGACTAGTTACTGGCTATTGTTTGGAAAATAACGTAATCGGTGCGTTGTTAACGCTAGTTGGCATACAAAGTCACTCACGCTCAACTCATAGTTGGCGTACAGATCGTCGGTGATTGTAGTAAGCTAAATGAAACAATAAATCAGTTCAAAATAACATTTATTCACCTAATGTTTTTGAATAAAATTTTATAGTTCATGTTCTACGTGTCCACCTCTATTTCGCACATATTTTCTCATTCCTTCACGTAGTCCACTTTTCACTACACCATGCGGTTAATGTTCTTCTTATGTCGTTAGCAGCATTTCAACAGCACACAAGCAGCATCCTTTCTTTGAGAACTTCCACTAACGATATGGGGTTGGGCTCACTGTAAACGAGGCTCTTCATGTGCCCCCATACATAAAAATCAATGGGGGTCAGGTCGGGACATCTGGGTGGCCAGGGTAAAGGCCAACCTCGTCGAATCCATTTGTTAGGATAGTTACGTGTCCAACCATTCCCTAACGCTTCTTCTGAAATGAGCAGAGCAGCCATCATGTTGAAACCACATGTCCCGCAGTAATTGTAATGGGAGATCATTAGTAGGTCACCTAAGTCACACACATAAGTCGTGTGGGAATCCGAAAGCACAATAATTCGCATCTACCATGGACGAATCGCATGAGCAGACTAAAATGGATGGCAAGCAAACAAACGACCAAATACTAAACAATGGGCATGTTGTATCCCCAAACTTGTTTTTGCACATTATTTTTCACACTCTCATCTGCATAAATCGTAAGTTTTCTCGCTCACACGCACCGGATTAACTTGAAGGACAATAGCCGAGGGACCCGTTAGACCTACTACCTGAACTTTTCAACTGTGTTTTTTTCTATGAGTTTAAATACAACCCTAGGTTGTTATACCTCGTTGGATAGCTGATAAAATGTAGATGTTTTTAAGCACATCTGCAGAGCAAGTGCCATAATAATTTTTTGAGATATCCAGAAAAGAAAAATATATTTTTATAATTTGTACTTATTTTCTTAAGTTTTGATCGTCTACTATGACCTATTTAGTTAACTTACGTGCAAATTTAGTCATTGAGGTAATTAAGCATCTCATTCTTCATGTAAAAAACCAAAAAAATAATCATAAGAGTCAAAAAAATTCAAAATATTCAATTGAATAGCCGAAAAATTGGGCATTTTCATAAAAAAAATAAACTCGAATATCTCGAAAACGGTTAAGTTTAGGATGGGAGGTTACATAGTGAAATCATTCAGAAATGATGTGTACTACATGCCCTTAACGGATCTACATCGACTTTTCCTGTAACCCTGTATATTTAAGTTCGTTTTTAGGGTTCCGTAGCCAAAATGGCAAAAACGGAACCCTTATAGTTTCGTCATGTCCGTCTGTCCGTCTGTCCGTCTGTCCGTCTGTCACAGCCGATTTACTCGGAAACTATAAGTACTACAGTGATGAAATTTGATGGGAATATGTGTTGTATGAACCGCTACAAAAATATGACACTAAATAGTAAAAAAAAGAATTGGGGGTGGGGCCCCCCATACATGTAACTGAGGGATGAAATTTTTTTTTTCGATGTACATACCCGTGTGGGGTATCAATGGAAAGGTCTTTTAAAATGATATAAAGTTTTCTAAAAAACATTTTTCTTAAAGTGAACGGTTTTTGAGATATCAGCTCTCAAAGTCGTAAAAAGTATGTCCCCCCCCCTCTATTTTTATAACTACGGGGTATAAAATTCTAAAAAAAATAGAGGTGATGCATGCTAATTAACTCTTTCAACGATTTTTGGTTTGATCAAAGTATCTCTTATAGTTTTTGAGATAGGTTGATTTAACTGTAATTTATTATATTTGCTGCTACGGAACCCTTTGTGCGCGAGCCCGACTCGCACTTGGCCGGTTTTTTTGGCCTATTTTTAGAAAAAAAGTGCAAACAAAAAACTACTGGGTTATGATCGGTGACTAAAGAATCAATAATAAAAGTATGATATAACTCTTTACTTTTAACCATAACATGGTCTAAACAGTTGTTTGATCGGGTTGGCAATAAATGTGCTGGTAAAAGTCCTGTCATAGCTATACAATTGAGATACTCACTTGATAAATGATCTGTGTTTGATGATTTTATGTCTATATTTATATCGCCTGTAATTATAATATTTGGATACATGGATAATTTATTTACGATCGAATGCAAAGAATTAATAAAATTTTGAATATTTTTAAAACTTGGGGAACGATAAATGGCTATAAGAGCTGTATCACTCCCAATCTTTAGTACTAAACAATTTGCCTCAGAAAAATCCGGTTCTTCAAGAACTACAGACATAACATTTTCACGTACATAAATAGTTAAACCATCATTCTGATTTAAATACTTTGTATTTGCAAACGATTTAAAGCCAGTCAAGGTAGGAATTATATTATTACAAGACAACCAACACTCTGTTAAAACTATAATATCAAATACAAAATTAAATCTCGACAACAATAGAAGCAAATTATCCCAGTTAGCACTCAAACTACGAATGTTTTGCGTTAATATTTTTAAATATGAATTCTTACGTATTTTGCTGCAACAAGATTCCGGGTCACTGTATACTGCACTTGGATTCATGTTATTATCTAAATCATCAAGCACACATGTTTGTATAAAATCACACATTGTTATTTTGTGCGCAATTGAGCAGGAGATTTAACTTAGTTTTAAATATAAAAAGAGTAAGTATAGCTTTCTTAAGCTTTGTATGCATGAAATATAAAGAACGGACAAGGGTTATTTGTTTAACATTATAAAGATTAAAATACGAACCAAAGAACAATAAGTTTTTGAGGTACCCTCTCATTAGCTGTAGAATATTAAAATTAATCAGAAAGAATACGGTAGGCCATCTAGTATCGTATGATGTTGTGTGGTACAAGTGATTAACGATAATATTTAATATAAATTTTTTACTTAATAATTTTGTTAACAATTTTGTAAAAAGTATGTGAAAATTGGGATATATAATGTGCATATTTATAACTTTTGTTTGATTACTTATTATGTATAATAATATATTATAAAAATATAATTTGTATATATGCGTGAGAAAAATAAGAAAATACTTAGATATAAAATATGATAATATTGGTAACTTAATTACTTTATGTGAAGAGATTTCCAATATTGATATTGTCTTGTTTAGGTGAACAAAGTTTTGTTTAATGTGTGTGTTTTGTAAGATTTGTTTACATAAAATTAAAAATAAGCTAATTATGAGACCCTTAATACGAACTAAAGAACAAAACGGGAGCCACTGCACAAAATTTCTTATACACATAGAAAATAGTCACTTTTGTTTCAGATTTTTCAGGGTACACTCGTTATCAACACGTATGGCTGGCGAACCTTCTTCCTTTTTGATGTAGATAATACCTCGAACTGTCCAATAAAATGAATAATTATTTTTCTTAGCAAATTCACGGGTGAGAAAGAAGAGTTTCTTGGCTCTGGTTGATAATGATTCTGATATAAAGATTTGCTTCTGTGGGCCGGTAATATTTATGTGGGTGGTATTTAGTTTTGAGCTTCTACTCTCTTTGTTAAATCTCTTATAGTTATGTAATATCTCCTCCTTGGTGAGAATGGATACAAGACTAAGCAATATGGGTCTCTCAGATGCGGAACTTTTTCCAGTTCGGTGCACATTATTTATCTGTGATTTTACTAACGGACATTTAAGGGTTTCCGCAATGGCCAAAACCGAGTTCACCAAGTCCTGTTTTGTTTCTTTTTCTTTGACAGGAATGTTCCGAATTTCTAGGCTGGTTAATTTAAGCGAGGATTCCATGTTCTCAATTGTTTGGCACATATCATTTATTTGTTTTTGTTTTGATTTTAATTCTTCCTCAACCGTTGTTAGTTTAATTAGAACGTCGTCGTACTTGTCAGACATATATTGAATCGATTTTTTTATATCACTGCATTCGTCTTTTAATAAATTAACTGTGGTAAATATTGACGTAATCTTGTCTTCTTGCTCTGATTTCCAAGAAGAAAGCATATTCATAATATCTTCTTTTAGGTTTTTTATTTCATCATATTGGTCTATGCGTTTTCTTTTCGGTTTCCGCAGTGGAATGTTTCTGTCAGTATCCGAGTCTAGTACGCTCATATTTGAACCAGAGTCAAGTTGGCTTTTGCTCTTGGACCACAACGACGTGAGCGTTGGTGTCGTAGTAGTAGACGGCGGAGGAGAGCGCTGTAGTGGCATCTCGTTCATGCGAAGTTTGCGCGTACCTAATTAAATGAAACAAAAAACACGTCTGCACGACAGCACGACCGCGGCGAGAAGGAATTGAATAAATAAATTTTTCAGTTTGATTAATTTCAGCTTTATGTAGCTTAAAAAAATAGCACATTACTAAGTACCAACATTCCATGAATGTTGGTACTTAGTAATGTGCTATTTTTTTAGTGGAAGAAAATACTTGATATTGAATTGGAATAGAATACCTAAGTGTGTAGCGACCTAGAGGCAACTCAGTAACTACTGAGTACTGATGGTTTAACCGGTGTATTATGAAAAAACATCTGTTCAAATGTATTTATTATGCTAAAAAAGACACTGAATATCATAGTTATGATTTTTTTCTATAGATATAAACATATCATATATTTCAACTTCTATACCTAGTCAATCTTTTCTACAATCTAAATGTGACGAAACTGAGGAAAAAGCGACTCTTGTTTAAGTTTTCTATTCATCTATTCGTGCAAAGGGCTTCTCATGAAATACTTCTAACTTCCATACAAACGGTCAAATTATGTAGCAATAATTGTTCTTTATAATAATTTTGCATCTTATACAGAAGAGAATCAACAAGGAACTCTTGTGGTTTTAGCTCTTTTATTTACCTAAGTCACAGTAAAAGTATTCAAGGAAACGATAAAAAACAACTTCGGTATCTACGGTCTACCTAGGTACCTACATATTATTCAAGATTATTGATTTTGCATGATTTATTTATCCTTCATTACCTAAGTAAGTTGGTAAGTACCTGCTTTCCATAGGTAAATATTTGTATATTTTTTTTTCAATGTAAAACTTCGTCTACGTTCATATTCTATGAAATATGAATTTCGTCAAAATCGGAGACACAAGTTAGACAAAGAATTATTTACACAAGACTAAATTAATTATTCATAACAGTTTCATAGATATAAGATAGTTTTATATACATTTTGCTATTACTTCTTACTGTGAAATGAAAGTCACGTGAATGTAGAGACGAGGGGACGAATAAATCGACTCGGTCTATTAGGACACTGAAGGCTAGTCACTTAATGTTGGTAAAGAAAATCGATCAGTGAAACAAATGTATAATGTATTTACTCCGGACACGAAAAATGAGTTTTTATATTTTTCCAATGCTAATAATGAATTGTAAGACAACAAGCTCTTCTTATTCTTAGTATTGCCACAGAATACATAATAGTAGCTAAACGGTATTGCTTAAATTTTCCTTTGTGGGTATCCATTTTTACTAATCTTAGGCTATACTTATATCGAAACCTGAGATCGAAATTTTCAGTAAGCAGAATGTATATTATACTAGAAGTTGTATGCTCTTGATTTTTTTATTACAATTATCTCCATACAGAACGCTCGATCTGTACAGAGTAGGTACAGACTACGCAATTACGCATACTAAAAAAACCGATCATTTTTTGTCCTGCAATTTCTGTTCACAGTGAAGAAGTCTAAGGTTCCAGTCACCTAGTCTATAAACTTAATACAGTAGTTACATTTTTTGCTATCTTCGTGTGAGGTATGGACCACCAGAGGGCAATCGCGACGGGTTGTTCTGCCCAATGAACCGCGTAGCCCTGAGGCACGCCGGGCGCTAATATAGTATAAATTCACACGGCCTTACTTTCTACAAACTTCTTGGAACAATCACATGAGAATATCACCCTTATTTATGAGTATTAAGGTTCGAAATAAGGTCAGGGCCGGGTGTGCAAAATGACATGGAAAAATTTTTTTGAAAATATATTTTCGCACGCAAATAAAGTTTTTTGTCAACTGCGTCCGTTGTTTGTTGGCTTCTTGATGGAATGAGAAAAAACATTTATGTTGTATATTTCTATACATACACATTAAGCATATAAGTGAAATTAGTTTAAAAACTAAAAGCACAGTTAAAAAGATGGGAAGGGCTATAAAAGGTGAATAATTCTTAAATTATATAAGCCATTTCGAATTATGTAACACAAAATAAAATTAATTTATAACTTAACTTACTCTCATACTAGAAGACTACGTAGACAGGTAGGTACGTAATCTCATAAATAACAATATAAATTACAAATGTTTGCCAACACAAGCATATCTGCAATTCCCTAAAAAAATGTAAACTAAACATATAAATCTTAGATATAATATATCCTCCTCTATGAAATATATGGGAACTCGGACCATATGGTAGATTTTGACAGGTAGATCACGGCTCACAGCTCCACCCTGGGTGGCCCTATCGAGCTAAAAGAGAAATCGATATTTTTGTTGATCATCAATTGATACAATATGAAAATACGACATTTTAAGTGTATAGTTTAAAGTCAAAAAAATGTACTTTAAGAATATTATGACTAGTATTAGCGATTTTTCTGAAAAGAAAAGTGGTTGTATACTTCAGCAGTTTTCCAAAATGAAAATCGGTGAATATTATGTAATCAATAGTGAAAAACCTTGAATAGCTTCACCGATATAATATATTTTTAATACAAAGAAATTACTTAAAATATGACTCAATCGCTACTGCAGTAAAAAAGCTTAAAAAAGGAAAACTAGATATTAAAATAATAAGCAGGTAACTAAGTATATAACTTTAAACTTATCTCTTATGTTGTATCGACTATCGTCAAAGTACAGTATACCTAGAAAAGATAAAAATATTTCATGCACATATCTTTTCTTGTAAAATGAATTTACATTTTCTGCAGTATAAATTGCGTCATTTATTACCTTTAATGAAAAAAGTACATACGAATGAGAAGAATCTCTGTTTCCTGAAAGTGAACTTACCTATTATCAATACGTATGCTAATACATAATTCATCATCATAACAATACAATATACATACTTACATCTAATACGGAAAACTTAATATAGCTTAAAGTAAGTCACCTCTGCAACACTCACAAACTGTTTAAGAAGGTACGAAACTCTATTTCTCATTTAGCTCTACCACTCTGGTAGAGCAACATAATACCATAAAATTTACAAAACCTGATTTAAAAATTGTAAACTTACTTTCAAGCAGCTTTGTGTATTGTATTTCTACTCATAGTACTCGAATTTAATGTCATGTCGAAGTACAGTGTGCAAAACAGAATAATCATACATACTTGAGCGGGCAATGTCTATTATTAGACGCATGTTCTAGACAACTGAAACAATACATGACACCCCGTTTATGAATTAATAACTTCATTAGTTATCTAAATAAATATCAGATCACCATAAATGGTTCCCACCGCAAAAACAAAAGCTTCCGCGCTGACCGCCATGTTAACCCGATACGCGGTGACAGCTACTTTCCCGCGCACAATATGTCATGTTTTTTTTTCAGACGAGGGGTTGAATACAAACATCCAATTACTGTAGGGGCGGGTATACTTAGCACACTTCAGAGATAGTCATTTAGTCACCAACACTAGCCAGTAAGGGTTCGTCTCTTGACAAATACAAATTGATTTTTTAATGCCGATACTAAAGTTGCCATGGCGCATGCTTTTAGCGGTACGGTTAATTTAATTAGTGCTAGTGAATGTTTAGTGTTACAGTGATTTTGTGATGTGTTTTAAATATTGTGTCGCTTTTGGATTACTATGGATTAGTTTTCTGAGGTCTGTATTAATTTTGAAAGGAGGTTCTTTACAAAAAAGTTCTCAATTGGCATTCACAAGGTCTCTCTGAAACGTTAAAGAGGTCGCGGTTTTCGCATTGAAGGCAATACAATAGGAAACATTTGTATAGGTATTTGAACATTACTTCGGTGAAAGGTTTTTTTTTGTAAGTTGTGTTGGATATAATGTTGAATTGATTTATATTCTAAATGATTTTAACATTGAACGAATACTTTAAATATTTAACCAATTTGAAAAATGATTCGTAATATAGAGTCCATAGATTCTATACCGACTATACAAAAAGGTATGAAACCTAACTTACCTACGTAATAATTTAACCTAAGTAATAACTACAAGTGAGTGTGGAATTAATTGTCATTATCAATTATCGTATAAGTATTTTCATCGGTGCAATACCTAAGATAATTAACCTGACCTACCATAATTTTATTAACGTATTGCGTGCTCTTGTTCTGTGAAATAAGATTATTTATCTCATCATCTAATATCAAAGACAGCTTACCTTTATTTTTTTCCGTAATTTAAATATTTTTTTTTATTTAACATCAACCGCAACGTTCTGTAAAATGTAAAACCTACCTAAACATTTTTTCTCGATTTTTTGGGCCAATTTTCTGAAAAAAAAAGTTGATTTGACTAACTAGGTTAAAAAAAACATCTATATTATATTATTTTACACGATGATTTTGTAAAATATTATTTTTTACAAACTCAATTATATTAGATTTATAATCTAGAACTAGAACGAATTCTTTGTACGATTTATTATGGTTGGTGGTAGTCTTGTTAAAAAAAATCCAAATGTGACCAGCTGTTTGGGAGTAACAATATGACAGATAGACGAAGAAAATTTTCTTAGTACCTACCTACATCAAGATTATGCTTCTGAAGATACAAAAAATACGGCATTTATGACAACATCTCTATATCTCAAATTAAATTACTTAATAAATAACCGTGAAGGTTTTTCATGAAAATTCAAGAAAAAGGACAAGCGTCTTCGACAAGGAAATCTTCAAAAAAAGGGCATATAAACATCTTAAAGGCCGGCAACACGTTCGCGGTGCCCCTGACAACGCGAATGCCAATGGGCGGCGGGCTTCACTTTCCATTAGGTGACCCGCCTGCTCGCTTGCCCGCTTAAATATAAAAAAAAAAAGGAAATTAAGTAGGTACCTACCTAACTACTTAGTAGCAAGAGAGGTTACATTTGCGGTTCGCTAGGATGGATAGTAATAGTATCAACGAAATCTATGAACCCATTGCTAAAATATAAAAAAAAATCCTCAAAGTTATCTCTACAATTAATAAAACCTAAAATTTTATCTCTTAATTCTACTAAGTACTTACATTGATTCTATCGAGGAGATATATACTTATGTAGGTAATAGGTATGTATACCTATCTTATTTTTTTTTCGTTTGTCATAAATTAGATTTTTCACAATCCATGCCCGGTGAACCGATATTCGTAATTCGGTCCTTATTTGAAAAGGAGTTATCCGTGTGATAACATATTTTAAGCGCGATTTTTTTATTTTATTTTGATTTTTTTTTAATTGGGAATAGGGAAGCGCTTGACCACAATCTCGCCTGATGTTAAGCTGAGATGTGGTCTAAGATGGAACGCGCTTCCCTAGAAGGTACCTGTTCACTCTTCGCTTGAAGACCCCCATATTGTACTCGTCGGGGAACCACAGACTCAGGAAGCATGTTCCAGTCCCTCGCGGTTCGAATAAAGAATGTGGAATCGAACCGCTTATTAAAACTTATGAGTATAAAATTAGCTATTAGCTCATTTTAAAATTTTTTCTTCTGTTCAAATAAATTTCGGTCGCAAAATAGAATTTCGATTGCTCTAAAACAAAGCAGCATCGATTTTTACTATATATACCTACAGATAAATAAAAATATGTCCCATCTAACGCATTGGATTAGCCATGAACTCTTATAATCTGTGATAATCATATGCTGTAATTTTATGCTGAATTCATATTATTCTCATTATAATTTGCGAATATTTATCGACGATTTTAATACTGAATTTATTTATTAGCGTGCATAAATAATAGGTAGGTAGAGTCTTTAATTATTGTCTAGCTATCTGACCGACTTCATTCGCATCGACTATACTTTGGGCTGATTTAATAATTGTTTATATTGTTCTGATAACGTATTTAATATTTTAAAGACATACATATGTAAACATACATGTACATAGAAATATCCAGAGACCAGAAGCGGTTATAAATAGGCCGTTACTCAATATTATTTGATATTGAAAATCTGACTTGTCATAATTAATATTAATTGTCCTTCTTTACCGAGAGTATGGTTAAATACTAACAAATCCCTGAAATCCTGAAATAAATATAAAAATGAATCCCAAAATGTGTTGGTAAGCGCATAACTTGAGAACGGCTTAACCGATTTCGTTAATTCTTTTTTTATAATATTCCTTGAAGTTCGAGGATAGTTCTTATGTAGAGAAAACGTGAATATGTACCACGGGCGAAGCCGGGGCTGACCGCTAGTAAATTATATAGCGAAAGTATGTACTCTGTATGTAGATATGTCTGTTACTCAATCACGCCTAAACTAAAGAACCAATTTTCATGAAATTTTGTATGGAGATATTTTGATACCCGAGAAAGGACATAGGCTACTTTTTATCCCGGGAAAATGACGTAATCCCGGAAATCCCACGGGAACGGTAACTATGCGGGTTTTTCTTTGACTGCGCGGGCGAAGCCGCGGGCGGAATCCTAGTCCTGAAATAAATCTTAAATTATTAATTAAATATAATATTTACCATGATTTATCGCCATCTAACAGGAAAACTGGCGGAAATTTTGTACAAATTGAACCAATCGTACGTAGAGTACCTTCCTAACTACCTACTCAAATTAATATCTAAACCTATATGCCTTGTGTGTATAATGTATAATGTCAATCCTGTGTGTCAATCAGTCATACATACTAATATTATAAATGCGAAAGTAACTCTGTCTGTCTGTCTGTTACTCAATCACACCTAAACTACTGAACCAATTTGCATGAAATTTGGTATGAAGATATTTTGATACCCGAGAAAGGACATAGGCTACCTTTTATTGCGAAATATGTACCACGGGCGAAGCCGGGGCGGACCACTAGTTATGTATATAATTTTCCATTTTATATATTTAGATATAATGTTCGGTTAAATATAAAAGTATTATTCTTTAAGCCTATCTAGAGAAGATCAGTTCAACATTGTTTTGCATGATGCAGTCACGTTATTTTTATTTACTTTTATTAAATTACTAATAAATTAACTTAATATATTATCTATTACAATGTGTATAGAAATATAGAATGGACATACAATTTATGTAAATTATGTTAAAACTGCATGGACAAAGCGATTTAAGAGTAATAACGATGAAGATTCTTCTCAAGAAGCGACAATCGTCTAGTCGGGTGTTAGTTTACAAATGGTTTACCTACAACATGATTTTTTGATATGAAAATTCTTTAGGTGCGTTGAGAGTAAAATTTCAAAGCCGCGTCATGGCAATACCGTCACATCATTTAGTAAGGCGACGATTTTGGTATCTTTGATATCTTTAGGCTGGTTGCAGAGCTTGACCGACCGTCAGTGCGTACGTCAGTCGCGCTTGTCATATGTATGGAAATTCATAAAACCTTTCATAGCTAGACCGACCATACGCACGCGTATTGTCATGCGCATTAGTGTCATAGTCATACAAATGTTGATGCGTATCGTCAGGACCGACGGTACGCACTGACGGTCGGTCAAGCTCTGCAACCAGCCTTAGGCTCTAAAGATTGTCTGTGCCAAATTTCATCTAAATCGGTCCCGTAGTTTATTCGTGAAAACCATTTAAATAAATACATACATAATTACAAACCTTTCCTCTTTATAATATTAGTATAGACTAGTATAGATAATGTAGGTACCTATAGGTAATATTGTTACCTTACGGTGCATTTACATCAAACGAACATAGAGCTACAGCTCTAAGGCTACAGCTAGAATAGCATTCTTTTATGATCTTTTAGTATAAACGAAAACTCGTATTCAGTGTTGTTCAGTATTAGAACATTTGATAGAATATTTTCCAACGCACTAAGAAGTAAGAAAAACGAAAGAATGCTCTACGCTACCCCACTAAGTCAAATTCTTTTAGTTTACACTAAAACACTTAGTGGGGTTTGAGTCTCAATGCTTACGTCTTTTAATCCAACGAATCATGCACATAATAATTTGAGAAACCTTACAGATGAAACCGTTAATGCAACAAGTAATACCTCAACGGTGGGATACCATATTAATTATAACGAATTTTACATAACAGTAGGAAAAAAAAATTATTGCGTAGGTCGTGGTTTATCTGTGCATCGATCGATTTATATCGTAGTGTCAAGGAGAGTTTTATGAGGTAAAAGTTTATGTTTCTAAATTGTGCATTGTACCATCATTGTATAAGTTACGACGCTGACATCATCTTTTTGTACAAAAATCCCTAAATAAATAAGAAAAAAAAAGTATTACAGTGGCTCTATATTTTACTTTTATTATTAAAACTAGCTGTGCCCGCGACTTCGTCCGCGTGGAATAGTGACTGCATAGTAGTTACTAATTAACTTAATTATTGAGTAAACACGTACTACCATAAATAATTAAAAGAACTGATAGTAAAATTTACTACCGAACTGAGCTAAAAAATAAAAAAAATAAATGCCTAATAAATTTTCTATGTATTTCTTTTAAATTATGTCATATTATTTTTAAGCACCAGGGGGGAGGCGAGCAAATTTCTTCCTTCCTTGTATGGATGTTATTAACAATGTATCGTGCAGCAACTGATCAGTTTAATCGATACTCAGTTTTTATCAAATCCAGCACCAAATCCAAATCAGATCTTTCCTGTCTCACGCCTGTAGTAACTAAACCGTTTAGACCGTGCAATAAAAATTAAATAAAAAAAAACCCAACGCAACGAAGAAAAGTGCATAGAAAAAGGAATAAATAATTTCACAAACTTCCCGATGATCTTTAAAAATAAATACCATTTTAAATATTTATAAAAAAAAAACAAAGTCGTCGGGGCTGCCATGCCAACATTATCATAATATAATATCATAATATATACCACTATAAATATATATATTTTTTTTATAATGGTACTTAATTTTTAAAATCGTCGGGAAGTTTGAAAAATGATTTATTCCTTTATCTTCGTTGCTTTGGGATTTTTTTTTTAATTTTTAAATTTTTAAACTTCGGTTTCTTATTTTCATGTAATATTTTCAAGTGAGCGAGACCGAACTATCAAATGTACCTCCATATTACATTCCTACATCATATTGATTTGGGCCGTGACCGTGCCCAAATTGTAATGGACCACAGTGGCAAAAGAAGTGGTATATTTAGGAAAAAAAAATTCCAAGGGCCAGGCCTATGTGGCTTTGAGTAGAGTTCAAAATTTCCAGGGTGTGGCTATCCTCTCGCTCCCATATCTCCTCTTCTTTCACAGACTTTCAACCCTTTCCTTTCCATCCCTAGTAAATGGCAGAACCGATTTTGATGTAAACCATATCTAATTGTACCTATATGTACATTGTACACGTCATATCCTGTCGTTTGATGCTCCATTTGGTTTATTTATACCCACTGTCGCCCCTAAAGTGCCCTAAATGTAATAAATGGATGAACCGATTTCGATAAAATATGACTAATTGTAATTCACACTTTGCCCTTTCATATTTAACTATAACAAACAAACTGTACTTCACCCGTTATGCACTTTCATTTGATATGTCACTTGGGTATATTTGACAACATTCGTTTTTTTCATTCCCACTTTTACCAATATATAGGTATAATAAATGGATGAACCGATTTTGATTCAATAGGTATGTCTAATTATACTTTACACGTCATGCCCTTTCATTTGATATGTCACTTGAGTATATTTGACAAAATTCATTTTTTTATTACCACTTTTATACCTATATCAAAAAATAAATGGATGAACCGATTTTGATAAAATTTTACTTATTGTTACTGATAGGTCGTTCACTTTCATTTCACTTTTACCCCTATATACCTAGATATAATAAATGGATGAACCCATTTCGATACACTTTATCTAAGAACCAGCGTCGGAAAATATGCTGCCTAACAAAAAAACCGCATCAAATTCGGATTACCTGTTAGCGAGCTACGGTAGCACAAACATATATTATACACACAGTTGTCAAACACTCATCTTTTTGCGTCGGGAGTTAAAAATATAATACGACATAATTTAAAGGACATTTTATGTATAAAATTTACCTAGAAAAAAACATAATTCTAATTTGACCCCTTCCCCCCTACTACTTCAGCTTACCCCACCCTTGGGGACTTTCGATATGATCACCTGGACATTTATAGGAATAACTGTAACAGTTAACTTATATCGTACAATGTACAATAAATAGAATGCCTTAGCAAATGTTCGCCGTGAATACTTAAATGGTCATAACTTTTTTGTTTACGAACCGATTGACATGAAATAAACACTAAATGTTAAATGAAGATTACTCCAATATATTAGTGAAAACCGCATCTAAATCGGATAAGCCGTTTCTGAGATTAGCGTGCACGAACATACAGACAAACAGACAAACAGACAAACAGACAAACAGACAAAAAATTTTATAACTACAGTTTTGGGTTTGGGATCGATTTAGTAATAACACCTGCTAATTTTTTTTCCATATTTTCATTGTACAGACACCGCTTTTTTAGAATTTTATTATATGTATTGATGATGTATTGATGATGATGATGATGATATAGGAATAACTGTAACAGATAACTTATATCGTACAGTGTACAATAAATAGAATGCCTTAGCAAATGTTCGCCGTGAATACTTAAATGGTCATAACTTTTTTGTTTACGAACCGATTGACATGAAATAAACACTAAATGTTAAATGAAGATTACTCCAATATATTAGTGAAAACCGCATCTAAATCGGATAAGCCGTTTCTGAGATTAGCGTGCACGAACATACAGACAAACAGACAAACAGACAAACAGACAAAAAATTTTATAACTACAGTTTTGGGTTTGGGATCGATTTAGTAATAACACCTGCTAATTTTTTTTTCCATATTTTCATTGTACAGACACCGCTTTTTTAGAATTTTATTATATGTATTGATGATTACCTTCAATATGATGGCCGAGACCCTATTTCTATTTGAACTTGGCCCTCATGCTCAAACCCCACTAAGTCAAATTCTTTTAGTGTAAACGATGGTAGCGTAGCGTAGTTCGTTGTTCTTACTTCTTAGTGCGTTGGAAAATATTCTATGAAATGTTCTAATACTGAACAACACTGAATACGAGTTTTCGTTTATACTAAAAGATCATAAAATAATGCTATTGCTCTAGCTGTAGCCTTATAGAGCTGTAGGCCTGTAGCTCTATGTTCATTTGATGTAAATGCACCGTAAGGTAACAATATTAAACATTACTAGCTGTCCCGGCAAACGTTGTTCTGCCACTCTTATCAGTTAGGGTTATGAAAAATAGATGTTAGCCGATTCTCAGACCTACCCGATAGAATGTTGAATAGTTTTTATAACTTTAAAATATCAATATACTAGTTTATCGCCCGCGGCTTCGCCCGCTTTGTCTCAAACCTAATAAATTACTTATATACCGAACTCAAACTCAAACATTTATTTATTCAATTAGACTTCTTCGAGAAGCACTTTTGAAACGTCAATACATATTTTTAACATTTACCACCGATTCGGAGACGAAGCAGTAGAAGCGGACACTAACAAACACCGAAACCTTCCTATTGAATCACTCTATGTATTAAAAAAAACCGCATCAAAATCCGTTCCGTAGTTTTAAAGATTTAAGCATACAAAGGGACATAGGGACAGAAAAAGCGACTTTGTTTTATACTATGTAGTGAAGTTTATTAATTTTTATATGGTTGACATCAAAATGATATTTAGCTAACATTAAAAGCGAAACTGTAAAAATTCGTTTTTTTTTGTTCATTAGTACAAATCACCGTTATTTATACCTAAATTTGTCTAGATTTATTGAATTTATTTAAATCGTCACTATACACTATCTACCTACTTACAGATTGGACGAAAACATCTTTGAGAACTCTACATTTTAGTATAATATATCTAATAATATTTTAATTCGACTAAGTACATATTTATAAATTTTTCAGTTCAAATTAATAATGTAAGTATCGCTACCATTTTAATCGCGTAGAACTCGTAAAAAATATTTAATTTATCTTTAGTCTGAGTCTTAGTAATCTAGACTTGTCTAGACTAATTTAATCTATGATTAAATAAGTTAGATACCTATTTTATTAATGGTCTGGCTATTATATTATCATACTACATAACATATTATGTCACTATGCCTAATTGAATTTTTTGCGTTTCTATAACTAGTTAAGCAAAATATTTTATCCAAACCATTTTTATAGCATAGTCTATAGAAATTAGTAGATAATTTAAGCCGTAGGTATACAGGGTGTCCCACTGTTGGTATACTAAGCTCAAAGGAGGTTATAGGTTATAGTCTAAAATTGCAGACGCATTTTTTTTCAAATACCTAGATGAATTCTTAAAACTCTATGTGTACACCCATAACAAGCAACCCACCCAACTTTGCCACCAGCACGAGAGCTATCGTATACGGTATAAGATTATGTTTTCATAGGCAAAATGCTCACATTAGAGAAGCGGTAGGTATATTATATATTTTTGTTTTTATAAAAGTTACGACAAAACCATAGCTAATAGCTATACTACTTTCTCATTTCGTACCTCCTTTTATTGAATTGTTTTTCAAAACAGCATCAACAAAACCCTACATCTCAAACGTAATTCACATCTCGCCCACCCCCTCAGACATGGCAGCCCGTGACTACAAGCGCCGGAGAGACCCGCCCTCCGTCCGCGCATAGGCGGAGCCATGGACTGCTATGTGCCCAACAACCCGCAGTTCGGGGAGTGCTGCGAGCCCTCCCTGTGCTGCGATCCTCTGCAGCCGTGCACCTGCGACCAGCTGAGGGAGTTCCCTGATCAGTGCTGTCAGGTATTGAGAATTAATAACAAGTGTTGATTGTGTGTGATTATCTCTGTAAGTGATAATATCGTGAAAGTTAATAAGATGATACCTACATGTAGTTATGTAATCGTCGAGGAGAGCAAAAATTAAAATCGAACAGAAATCAGAATTAAAAATCATAGACTAACTACCAATAATATTTCTAATATTTAAGTATTAAAGTATCGATTTTGAAAATTAAGATGAAATCCTAATAATGAACACCCGAATCGTTAGAATTTTATAATTCTAACAATAACACCTTATTTAAAAGATGCGATAATTTACAGGTTTCAAATTTTTTATTATCTATATAATATAGGTAATAAAATCTTAGGAAAGCACAATTTCATATTCATCATGTGCTTTAAAAAGATGCCATATTGATTGTGAAAATATCACCATGATATTGATAAATGTTTGACTTTAAAAAAATGTTGTCCGAATTGATATTAGAAATATTACGTGGTTTTCCTCTCCATAAAATCCCGATTTTTGACTACTGAAATATTGTGGTTAACGTCACATCAAAAAAACCGCGGAACGAAGCAATTAAAATTAATAATTCATGAGTCGCTAATTTCATCCTCTTTTTTTGTACTTATGGTTATGAATAAAGAAATACATTTTCCATAAAATTAAGAATGATGATGGTTTTTATTCGTAGCGATTTCGTAGCACTTGCGTAGTCCCTGTGATTAGTGCGTTCGACCTACCAAACGAAACAAACTAAGTAGCTTTAAAATATTATTTTAGATGTAATATTAGTACAAGAAATATTTTTTTCTGGATTGGGAATTCCTCGGATTATTATAAGTGGTATTTAGGTAAATAAATTTCGCCTTGTCATCTATGATGTAATCTCTCCTTTCAAAACCGGAAAATGTTTAAAAGTAAAAACATAATAAACATAAGGTAAGACTTTGGTCATAATATTTATTTTTGGCTTAACAGAACATCTATATAGGTCCTTAAATAAATCTAAAACTTTCCAGATTTTAAAGAACATGAAACTGCTATGTTCATTTCTGAATTTCGTTCAAGATAGTTTAGCTGTTACGGTTACGTAACTAAGTAAGGTACTAATCCATGCTATTTGATATAGCGAAAATGCAAGAGTAATTTTCCAAAAAGTAAAAATTGTTAATTTTCTACAATACGATAAAATATACGATACGACTAACTTTAGTTTCCTTGTTCTTTAGCCGTCGGCCGATTCGTCGGTATCGTGAGTTCTCTTACACGTTTATTCCTATTCAATTAAAGTAATAAGTACCTACTTATCTGTTTTTTTTTTCGAGAAATATTAAGATAGATATAAAAATGTACTCCCTTAAAGATCTTCTATAACATCTATCTATGATTATTTATAACAGCAAAGTGGTAAGAGGCAGATAAGCCAGAATTATTGTCGCATTCATATAATACCTAAGTGATATACCCCATTAACCTTCTATCTCCCCCCTTACGTAGGACTGTCCTTGGTTCCAATTCTCCAATTCCTAGACTCTGTAGAATTTACAATGAATTTGCTCAAGATCTAGATATGTTCTCCCTTAGGTTAAATAAATTTAAATACTTTGTGCATCACTTAGTTTAAGATCTTTATATGTATTTTTTGTTCTTTGTTTTGTTTCCTGTGTAAAACCTTTTAAAATTTAAATGTATGCATGCGGTGTTTACCTACCTTAAATTGTACACTTAGTTTTAAGATTAATTTTATATATACTTACTTGTTTATTTTGTGTAACAATTACTGGTAAACCTAATAAATAAATAAATAAATAAATATTCCAGAATTAATTTTAAAAAGATAAATTTCATATACGACAATCACGTATTCTCTTATCTCTATTACTTACCTACTTAGTAAGACTTTATTTTTTACTATTAACAACATTTGTTAATATTAATTAATGATACATAACTCCTGCACTTCCTTGATATTTGACCTTAATTATAAAATACATATTTAAGCATACGGTATCACAGTTATTCTAAAGACCTGTAATCTTGGTAATTAAGTTGCAACAAATTTGAATCGATATTTTGCGGGGAAAATTTTCCAATCAGAGCTCCAGTATGGTCGATTAACTGTTGCTCAACGAATTGTTAATTTATTTACAAGTATAGATATACCAATGACCTCACAATTTATAAGTTAGTGGGAATAGCACTTCTAAATGTGGCTAATTAGCAACATTGTACTTCGGTATTTTTTTATTTTTTTCGCTCTCGATAGTTGATATATTATATCAATCATACCTTCTCACTTTGACATCTAACCGTGTATGCGTCAATGTAATCTACACCTTTTTATAATTTCATTGGGATTAACAGTATAAAATTACAGCAGGAGCAAGAAAACTGCTGTCCCGAAAATGGTGAAGAGCTAAACGCGCTCAGCGACTCCATAGCTCCCTGCGATGTCAACCTTGGCGATGTGAACGAGCCGGGCTGGCCCGCGGAGGACATGGGCTCCTTCTCCCTTCCCTCGTTGGAGTTGGACCCGCTGCCTTCGCTGTTCCCATTCTCGCCATGCCCGGGGTATAAGTGAGTGTTAAGTAGAAATATACTGAACCTTTTAATTGGCTTCGCCTGCGTAGTTCCTTTTCCCGTATCGTGATAAAACTATCGTATCTAATTTATTCTCTGTGTGTTTACCTACTGTAATAGTTTTTGCGTGAAGGAGTAACAAACATAATTTCCTAATCATAATAAGGGAGCAATAGAAATTTTATAAAAAAAGTTTCTATCTTAGTACTTACCTACTATGTAGGTACTTGTTTAATGTTATTTGTTAAAAATGTGTTATGTACTTATATTTTTAAATAGTGAAAGTTTAGGTATTACCTTTTCACACAAAGTAATATAGTTTATTATAGAATAAAGTAGGGATATTCGGTAGATATTTAATATTCTGAACTCTGAAGTATAACTCATTGTGTAAACTAAATATTTTATTCCGTTGCGGGGTGCTATAAATAGGTATATTGCTACAAAAATAAGTACTTATTTCTAATAGATTTTTTTCTATTCTGTCGAAGTTTAATCCGCGACGCGGACGGTATTATCACCTACGTTACGTACCTAGGCTATGTATAAGTACTTAGAATAGGTATTACTTATTAAAATATCTACTTAAATTGATAAAACATCTGGTAGAGCGAAATGTAGAGTCATTCTTAGAGTTTATATATTATGTACCTACTTTAGATTTATATATTTTGAACAACGTTAAAACAATAGGTTTTATAATTGTAGAAACCTAATGTAATCTCTCATTCCACATTCGTCATCTTCCGCGTTTAAAAACATTACCGTCCAAAACGGAAGGTACCTCACAACTCAACACAATATAATAATTGCCTATAGGTAACCTGTGCTATAACCATACCTAAAACGGAAGGTACTCATAGCTCAACACAATAATAATTATATAACCATACCATATCTATAATATCAAACCCCTAGCAGGAACAACACCGGTGAATGCCGGGAACGCGGCGGGGAGGCAGCCGACGTCCTCCTCTCGTTGAAGCACGCGGTCGTCCACGGCGACTGCTCGGAGGGCGTTCACCCACAGGTATTCATCTCCCTCACTCCTATCTACATATACAGGGGAGAAAGAGATGGCCGCGATTCGGAAATGAAATATTAGGGGCGGTATGATTAATCAAATTTAATCCAAACTTATGTACTTTTGCGGTTTCATTTGATTAGTTGGTAGGGTTGTATTGACTGGTTTTGTACGGATTTGATAGGTTTTTGTTGAATAGAAATTATTCGTACTTATATTTATTGAGTCCTCACTGCGAAGTTATTTGATATCTTTATAAAATGTAGGTCTTTAGAAGATTACTTTCTCCGTAAATAAATAATTTAATTATTTTAGCATTATCTATTTATAATTTTGTGTCAAAAGGAGAAGGATAAAGAAAGATGATTAATATCCAGTTTAGCAAACATAACATTTAAGTGAAATTAGAACGATTCTGCGCTATTACCTACGTCATAATTGTTTTCATTTTTCAATAAATTTTCCCAAAATTTATATTATTTACAATTATAATATACCTATATCTAAACATTTCACAGTACCTAACCATATACTTACACAACAACACACAGACATAATAACATACTCTAATTATGGATTTATCAGTAGGATGGCTAAAAGGGGGAACTGGGCGTGACACCACACCCACCCATGATAGAGAATATGCAAATTCCAGCTATAGTCGATACAGTTACATTAGTTCACCTATTAGAAATTACTTGAACTTTCTATAATTAGTGCATTCAATGAACGACATAAGACCAGAGATAATATAATAATAAAAAGACGTGTGGCACTCGGGAACTGCCGCGGTAAAGCTATTGCATAGCATGCCTTCAAGCCACACCTCCGAGCCCGTCGGAGTGGGGAGCGTGAGGTTTTTTCGTTACGGAATTTCTCCATTCGGTCCCCGTGCTCAAGGCCCGCGATAGAAGCTATGCAATAGCTTAATAATTGTGTAATTTGATCACAGAAGGCATGGATTAATATTACCTAATGAAAAAGAACCTACAATTTACGTGATAGTTTCATTACGCGTGTCACGTACTTACACATTTTAACAAGCTTTAAAACGTGACATTGCTCAAAGTTTTTATCATTATTGTTGGAAGAAGTCTTATAGAATTTGACTGGCCGGTTGGTAGTGACCCTGCAGCCTTCCAAGCCACTGGTCGTGGGTTCGATTCCCACCCGGGGCAAATATTTGTGTGATGAACATAGATGTTTGCTCCGTGTCTGGGGGTTAATTATCTATATACCTAAGTATTGTATGTTTATCAGCCATTTGGTTTCCATAACACAAGCGAAAGCTTAGTATGGGATCAGATCGTGCCGTGTGTGAAAATTATCCCGAAATATTTTATATTTATAAAATGTACCTATCAAAAAATCTGTGTTTAACATTAAGTAGTTGCATTTCGGTGCTATTAAAATATATTTTCGATTTTTTAAAGTTTAAATTCATCTTGTTTTTAATTAATAGGTACCTAATTCCTAAACATGTTCAACCCAAACCACGTTAAAAAGGTCTCAAAATTACTTGTCAATATTATATTAATTAAATGTTACGCGAAACATCAAACACAGAACAAATAAGTTGGCTTACGTTTTTGCACCATTCAAAAGAAAGAAACATTTCTTAACTTAATACAATACAAGAACAAGAAAAACACCACAACAACGTTTGAACTTTATTTTAACAAAAGCATTTAAAGCTACTACCTACCTACCTAGCCTGTTTATATATTTTCAACCAACTTAAAAAAAAGGAAGAGTTTCACAATTTGACTTTTTTTGGTTTTGACTTTCGGGTTAACCTATTTAATTTGAAGATTGTTTTGATTAAAAAGCCTTCCATTGTAGGTAATTTGAGAGAATATTATTATTCTCTCCTCAACTTCTTCTTCAAAAATACCATCATCCCCTATACATGTTATTACTTACTTTGATCTTATTTGTAATAGGTACCTAGGTCCTTTATTTAGTGTTCAACGAAGGATATTTCATTCTTTCATTCACCATTCTATTTGCCCAGTTCTAGCCATCTAAAGGCAGTTTAATTTTTTTTATATCTCTCCTTAATTCCTAACTACAGATGATGGTGAACAGCGGCAGCGGGTATCCGTACTACGAGCACTATGGAGGTGCCCCCATTTTCCCCACCATGAGCGTCAATGTCTCCATGAACATGACCATGCACGGCTGCCAACCAGATCAGTTGTGTTCACAGGTAGATCATGTATGATTGAATTTTGGTGTAGGTATATAGAGCTACATTTTGATAAACATGTTAAATTTCAATAGGTACCTATAGGTATCTGGTCGGTAGGTATTATGAATTATGAAGATGAGATAAGCTGATAAATTATCATAACATAAATACACAACATGTACCTACTTAGGAAAATACGAGCTAGCGCGCAAGAGCAACTTTTGTCCCCGCAACTATTTTGTCTTTCCCATCAACTCTATTGGGAGTTGCGTCGCTACGTGCGCGCACTTTCTTACTAGCCCAGTTGATGGGAGAGACAAAATAGTTGCGGAGACAAAAGTTGCTCTTGCGCACTAGCTCTAGAAGGTTAAATTATTTCTACTAAGTATCTACTCTAAAGTAGAATGTTTATAAACTCTACTATTGACGAAAATTCTTTTGGTAGCCTACAATGGCAGTAAATCGTAGGCTCTTAATCTACCTATATCTTTTTGAAATGTATATTTCCGATATTTATATATTGTTAGTTAATCACTCTATTATTTTTACACCAGGTACAATGGAACCAGAACACAGCCGCGCCCTCCGTGAATGTCGTGTACCCGCCAGCTCAAAACGTGATCCCCACATCCTACCCATCAGCCACCTACTCCTTCACCGCTGACTTCCGACCTCCCAACCAATCAGACCCGTTAATAACAGCCACATCTACCTTCAAACCTATACAAATACAAAATGCGCAGAAAAGTAATCCCAACTACGCAATATTCCAGCAGAAGCCAAGTTTTTCAGCACAGAAATCTTTAGGTACTGTTTTAAAGAGGTCCCCCGGGAAGATGTATTCGCAAGAAGGTCAGAAGGACATGCAGAACGGGTATCTATTAAACCACCAGGGGCAGATGCATCAGCAGGAGTATGGGTATACCTCGTGTTTGAATGGGTCGGGGAAAGTTCAGGTTTGTAAAAAATATCGATGTTCATTTACGTTTGCTATGTTTTCGAATACGCATATTTGAAGATGATATGCATATATACAGATATTACCTACGTACTTAGATAGTATTTTTTTTTCACATATAAAATTTTAGCCACCGTTACGATAATTATAGCTGTAGGTAGATTTAAGCTCGTAGAAACTGTGAATAAATACAGCTTAGTAATATCCACATCCAATCAGCTACAGCGAACAAATTAAACATATTTCCATCCACTCTTTCTCACAAATTTTCGATTTAACTGTAGCAAGATTACATAACATAGCATTCCATCTGGTTTCCATAACACAAGCGAAAACTTAGTATGGGATCAGATCGTGCCGTGTGTGAAAATTGTCCTGAACTATTTATTATTTACTAGCTGTCCACCAGTGGCATCGCCTGCGCAGTCAAAGAAAAACCCGCATAGTTCCCGTTCCCGTGGGATTTCCGGGATAAAACCTATCCTATGTCCTTTCTCGGGTTTCAAAATATCTCTATACCAAATTTCATGCAAATTGGTTCTGTAGTTAAGGTGTGATTGAGTAACAGACAGACAGACAGAGTTTATACTTTCGCATTTATAATATTAAGTATGGATTTATTTACCACAAATAAACCTCACACAGGTCGGTGCGCTCAGCGGTTCTGACGAAGACGAACAAAAGCCCAACCTCTGCAGGATCTGCGGTAAAACCTACGCCCGACCTAGCACCCTGAAGACACACCTCCGTACACATTCTGGTGAACGGCCGTATAGATGTGCTGATTGTAACAAGAGCTTCTCACAAGCTGCTAACCTTACAGCCCATGTACGGACGCATACTGGCCAGAAACCTTTTCGGTAAGTGGATACTAGGTAACTGGTAAAGGTAAAATCTATACTATAAAGCTGAAGAGTTTGTTTGTTTGTTTGTTTGAACGCGCTAATCTCGGGAACTACTGGTCCGATTTGAAAAATTATTTCGGTGTTAGATAGCCCATTTATTCAGGAAGGTTATAGGCTATAGTATAACATCATGCTACGGTCAACAGGAGTGGAGCTACGGGGGTGAAACCGCGCGGAGCAGCTAGTATGTAATAAATATTAGGATCGCATTATACATTTGTCACGTAGTTTATGTATGTTATGAGAATCATTATTTCAATGATTACAATATGTGAAAAGAGTAGAATAAATTCGATTCCTCTGGCGGGATCACGGGTGGCTGAGTGGACAGACGTGGCCCAGAATGAAAAAAGACGCGCGTTTGAATCCCGCCTCGTGATCGAATTTTTAAAAATGTTGTCAAAATTTTCGAATTTATTCATTTATTAATGCCCTTAATATTTTCTTCTAGGTGTCCTATTTGCGATCGAAGGTTTAGCCAAAGCTCCAGTGTCACTACTCACATGAGGACGCATTCCGGTGAACGACCTTATCAGTAAGTATTGTATTTTAATTTAATGCATAAACATAATACCTAATGCTATTTTTTGAAGTCAAACTTCTTTCGGGGTTGGAAATAAATTTAGTGTAACATTTTTTCGTTACGCGTGACATTTTTCCGTTACGCGCCATCTTTGATTCGACGTACTTCTTTTTGTAAAGCTGCATATAGTAAATTATTTTTTGAAAAATAAGGTCATAAAGAAGTTTCAATTCTTACGTGTGTACACTAGTACACGCACACATTTTTTAATATAATTTTGATATACATAATATACCTGCAGTGTATCGCAAGAGAGACTCGAATTTCAAAGTTTAAACTGCTGAAATAACGAAAAATAACAACTCTTTACCATAATATCTAAGTGTGTCTAAAATAAATATTTTTACAACTACATATATATTTTTATTGTTTCGTTCCATATGATTTTTTAATAAAAATGATTAATAATTATTTTATAAAATCCAGGTGCAGATCATGTAAGAAAGCGTTCTCAGATAGCTCGACGCTGACGAAGCATCTTCGAATCCACTCAGGGGAAAAACCTTACCAGTGCAAATTATGTTTACTCAGGTTTGCTTGTTTCACTATTCATTTACTTAAGTTTTAATTTTTGTATCTGAACTCAAAAGGATGAAGAGGATAAAAAAATTATTGTTTGAATGTTTTTTTGAAAAAAGCAATCTTTATTTCTTTCTTTTTCTATACTATATACCTATTATTTGTTTTTTTGAACGCGCTAATATCAGGAACTGGTCGGATTTGAAAAATTCTTTCGGTGTTAGATAGCCCATTTAACGAGGAATGTTATATGTCATCACGCTAAGACCAAAAGAAGCGGAGGACTGCGGGTAAAACCGCACACCGGCACAGTTAGTTCAATACATATAAAAATGTAAAATATTGCCGATTTCGATCCGATTCAGATTTTTAAACGTTTGCAAACGCAATGCGGGTACTTATTATTGAAAATCTTAAAAACAAGTGAATTTTTAAATGATATGCATTTTGCGTAAAGTCATACACAATCTCAATATCCTATTTCCACATATTTCATATCTTCACGAATGAAATTCTCAATTTGTCTTTTTTCAGATTCTCCCAATCCGGCAATTTAAACAGGCATATGCGAGTGCATGGCAACATGTCTGGCGGCATGCTCGGCTGACACATGCATTGCTGCACAATGCATGCATGCAGGCTAAATATTTAGGAATTCCTCTTAAAATTGTGCCAAATTCAGTGTAATATCGGCGATATGTGCAAAAGTATGGCTTTGAAGAAGCGAGTTCATTTCTAAATGACTTTTAAAGTGACGTGTCATAGACTATAAAAGCTATCATTGCTATCATTCATCGGTGTACGGTGGGTGTACGCCTTGTGTACGCTATTTTTGTGGAAAAAGACGTTTAGCTTAATAAAGATTTGATTTCATATAGGTAAACCAGAATCTGATGGCAATTAGGGAAATCAAAATTTTGAGTGTGCAACCCTAGGGAAAATGGACTGAACGATCTTGATACTGCTTATTTTTTATTTTGTCCTCAATATCATTAGTCACATTACTTAAGTGGACAATACTGTACTTAATAATGAGATATCCACTTAATACTACATAATATTAGGTACATGTATAATATAGGTACAATTATACATATTACTTTTATACAGTATACAGGTAATACTGGGTAATACATATTATTATTTACACATACCTATATTTGTATATTTATTACCAGTATGCCATGTGAAAATATCGATATAATGATAATGTAGATCAAAACTGCTTATATTTTTTTATAAAATAAAATAAAAATAAAATAAAACTATGTTTATTTTCGTAAGTATTAACAGAAACACATTATAAAATTGACTTGGACAGCTTTGACTTGAAGAATAGCCGTATTGGAAACTCCTGTAATAAGTTTTCATAAAATTATATTCTAATCAACAAACAATATTATAGTTACCTACATATAATATTTTTTTAATTTAAAGTATCAAAACGGGTAAATCCAATTTACCAATAAAATCTTCAAAATTGAAAATTGTGATGTGTTGGACCCTTCTTCATCGAATGTTTTCTTATCAACAATATAAACAACACATCTCGCTTGTGATCGCAGCGACATTTTCGAAGATTTTTTAGACAAAATCCTAAAAATTATTCATCAACTGCAAAAAAGACAACTAATTTGACAACCAATTTGATATTTGTCAAATAAGTTGCCACATGAAAATCTTTTATTTCTTAAATAAAAATATGCCATCAGATTCTGGTAGACCTATAATCGTCTTTTTCCAAAAAATTATAAAATTCTCATTGTTAAATTGTAGTTGTATTAATTATGCCAAAATGTAGATATTCGTATATTATATGTAACCATATTATATAGATCTCATTTCATTAGATTGTATTTTAAGCTTTATACTCAATTCCATGGACCAAATATTCTATAAATTGGTTTCTCAACTGTCAAAATGACGTTTCCCGCATATCTGTGTGTATTTTTCTTAGAGGTACTTTTACATCGTATAGATTCCAAACTAGAATAGAATCATTTGAAAACAAATATGCCATGGATAAAGGTGTATTTTCAGGGAATTATTGGAAAATGTAATATTAATATAACATTTGTATCTATGTTAAACATAAACATTTTATAATATTGTCTGCAATCCTTGGGATTTTGGCGCATTGTAACTGTTACTTCCGTGATTTGGATTAAGCACTCCTGAATATCTTTTGTTATAAGCATAAATTATTATGCATTACAATATTATTGTAATATTATTATGTTTCTGGTCAAGCATAACCATCAGTATTAGCAATTCTAGTATTACTACGTACATAGTACAGAATAGAAGTGAATTTTGAATAATTTTGTATATATTTAAATAAGATGTAAATAACGTTTGAAGTATTACATTCTAGTCACTTTTAATATTAAGATTAGCACACTTGGTTGTATAGATTTATTATGATACTCATTAATATTGTTAAGTTAAAATGTGAATGCAGTTTTTAAATCTATCGGAATTTATAGTCAACGCATATAATTTTACGAAACTTTTGAGTAGATGTTTGACACTGCATTAAAAACAGCAATATCTTTGATATAATAATATCTAAAAACGATCAGTGTATAACATGAACATAAATAAAGATACGTAATAATTTACGTAAAGTGGATAGTTGAGTGTTATTTAATACTCATATTAAAATATAGCATGCTTACAACTGAATCAACGCTTTAAATGTAAAAATGTAAGTTTTATTTTAGACGTCATATGAGGTGCAAAATAAAATAACCAAATAAATAAAATTATATGTACTAAAATGTTCAATTATTTTTTACACAACATTCCTCCTCCTCCAATAATTATTAATTATTATAGCCATGCATTGGAAACCTCGCTAATTTCTTAAAATGTACATCCTAAACTGGGTAAACTGGTTATAGTGTACATAAAACCGATAAAACCTAAGCATAAAACCTGTGCATAAAACGGATGCATTATTGCAAGATTATTGCCATAAACATGTAATACTAAAAGGCTTGTATCTAAGCTATGTATTATTTTGATAGATCTGTGGTTTATTTTATTCTATGATCAATGGATATCCTCTATGGTTTGACACATCCTATTTGAGTTTTCCTATTTCTATTGAATCAGATTTATTCATCAATAATTTACATGTTATTTTTACGCATTTAGTTATTAAATTCCTCTATTTACTTTAGTTATTAAGTACTATTAAAGTAATTTAGATCAAATAAAGCTATCCATTAAGAATTGTTGTGTTTCTCTAAGGTTTCCCTCGTTAATTTCTGCAATCGTTTTAGTAATTCTTTTATAAAAACTTATTATAATGACGGAAAGTTCGGTAGATGATGGGGATTTCAAGCGCAAAGACTTTATTTGCGGTGTTGTTGAAGGTATGCTAGTATATAGAAGTCCTTTTCTTTTATCTATTGAATAATACAGTAGTTTTATGTGCGTTAGAAAGACCGGTGTGAATGACCTGATGTTCTATTGCAGGCTTTTACGGTCGACCGTGGACGACTGAGCAAAGAAAAGATCTATTTATAAAGTAAGTATTCAATTGGAATAATTACATTTTTATTGATTTTTATCCAGGCATTATGATATTAGCAGAACTTTAGCAGTAACTGCTCTGAATATTTTACACTGCTATCATTATCATGTTTTTTTTTTATTATCAGTGTATCTATACTAATATAATAAAGCTGAAGAGTTTTTTTTGTTTGTTTGAACGCACTAATCTCGGGAACTACTGGTCCAATTTGAAAAATTCTTTCGGTGTTAACAAGGAATATAATAGCTCATTTATCAAGGAAGGCTATAGGCTACCTATCATCACGCTACGACAGGAACGCAACCGCGCGGAGCAGCTAGTTTATGATAAATCAATACTTGTAAACATTCTAAATGTTATTTAAAATAAATGTTAAAAGGAAAGTTAAAGCTAACCATTCTCTTTTAAATATAGTGATATCAATATTTTGATGTGTTAAAACATTCTAATATTATAAAGAAAATTTTATAAAAAAGTAAATACAATATAAAATACCTCTGTATTGTCCATTGTGACCTATGATATATAAAAAAGCTAGATACGTTACCCACTCTCTATTTTGGCAAGAAAAAACTCAGCTAAGTGCCCGAGTTTCACTTAGTCACGCACCATTCAGCGTCGTGGCTGGATGTTATTTTTATATTTTAATCGGCAGTTGTTATTATGAAGTACATGAGTGAGACATGTATTATGTCTCGTGCGTGAGAGTTAAAGAGAGAACAACTGTATTGGTGATAATGCTTTAGTAAGTAGGTATGTATTAATTACGCTGTTTTTTAGTGCAATGATGTTGGCGTATGCTGCGTCTACTAGTATAATAGGTCTTTGATTGTGACTCTATTTCTAATATAAAGTATTTCAATTTCTACTATAATCACATTCCACATTTTAGGCTAAAGAAATGGGGTCTAGATATGTATGTATACGCTCCAAAAGACGACTACAAGCATCGCGCGTACTGGCGAGAGTTATACACGGTGGAGGAGGCTGAGCACCTCACGTCTCTGATCTCGGAGGCCAAGTCGCATGGTATTACCTTCTGCTATGCACTGTCACCGGGTTTAGATATCACGTATAGCAGTCAGAAGGAGATTACGATATTGAAACGGAAATTGGAACAGGTATGTGGCTTGATTTGTCAGCAATTTTCTTCTTTCTTACTTTATTAATGTGATAGAATATGAATGTAAAAGCTGTTTACGTGTGGGCCAAAATTGTTTTGCTATA
The DNA here is from genome assembly GCF_905220415.1 of Colias croceus. Lineage (NCBI taxonomy): Eukaryota > Metazoa > Arthropoda > Insecta > Lepidoptera > Pieridae > Colias > Colias croceus. Next base: position 7,239,180 of record NC_059560.1, read on the forward strand.
ATTTTATAACTATCAATAAAAATTCAAACTGTTTAAAGTGCATTGACTTCTGTTTACCTAATTCCCAGACTATGCAAAAAGCATTTCATTTATAAAAGCATTAATAAATTTAGTTTAATTTTTCGGAAAATAGACTGTATTGTAATAAGATTCCCGTTTTCTCTGTAATCTATCATTCTAATTAATTTTGCATTGAGACAACTTCACTTTTATGTCATTGGGTTGACTGACCGGTTGGCTTGGTTGGTAGTGGCCCTGCCTTCCAAGCCAGAGATTGTGTGTTTGAATCCCACCCGGGGCAAATATTTGTATGTTAATAGCATATAATATTAACCAGTCTGGTACATGTTTGTTATCAGACCCTGGATCTACTATAATTTTATGTAGTAGTAATAATAATTATATACACCAACCTTGTGTTGACAGAAAATCTAGCCCTAAGCTAGATTTAAACTAGTATATAAGACAACAGCTAAGCAGACCTTTTCTATTGTACATCAAAACATTCAAGGCTTGGCTAGCAAATTATTAGAAATAGAATTATTTTTAAATCATAATAGAATTAAGGTTTTTTGTGTAACAGAACATTGGCTTAAACAATGTCAGTTGGTAATAAATATTGATAATTATACATTAAAAAGTATATACTTCAGGACATATGCTATTCATGGAGGTTCTCTTATTTTTGTACACAACAGTGTAAAATGTAAAGAACGAACTGACATTGTTAGTCTTTCTGTAGAACGGACCATTGAACTGTCCTGTGTTGAACTGGAGCGTTACATTATTGTTTGCGTTTATAGACCCCCTTCCAGTGACTATAATATGTTTGAGACAGTCATGGAAGAAATATTAAAGCGTTTAAGTAGGAGTAAAAAAAAAGTTATAGTATGTGGTGATTTTAATATTGATATACTTTTACAAACACAAACGACTACACGAATTGTTAATTTGTTTCAGTCATTTAATCTGTATAAACTTTTTAATGAACCCACACGAATTACACCTACTTCTGCAACCTGTATTGATAATATATACTGCGACTGCTTCTGTTTAGAGAAAAATATTCTCAATACACTCACTTCGGATCACTGTGGCCAGAAAGTAGTTTTTGAATGGGATTGCTTACCTGAATTTAAAAGAATTAATGTTAGGCCTATAAGTAAAAAAGGCATTAATAAATTTAGAGATAATATTAATAAAAACCTGCCCGTACTGAATGATCAATCCTGTAATAATAATCCTTGTGAAATGTTTAAAAATCTTTTTTTTTTTTCAAACTCAAACATTTATTTATTCAATTAGACTTCTTCGAGAAGCACTTTTGAAACGTCAATACATATTTTTAACATTTACCACCGATTCGGAAAGCAGTATCTATGGAGAAGAATCGGCAAGAAACTCCATAGTTGCTCTTTTAAATCATTTCAGTATTACAATTTAATTTTACAAAATATGTAAGTAACTGTACGTATATATCATAATATGCCAAAGAACTGTCCTGTGGTTTTTACGCGACAACCCTCCATGGGTTTTTATCTTCCATATATTCCTTAATGCTGTAATAGGCTCTCTGAACTAATACGTTTTTTACATAATTTTTAAATTTAGCACTACTAAACTCTTTAATACTATGAGGAATTCTGTTGTAAAAAAGTATACCTTGGCCCATAAATGAATTTTTAACTTTAGCTAACCGGTAAAATGGCATTTCAATTTTATTTCGGTTCCTTGTGCCATAACGGTGTCTATCTCCTACTCTTGTGTGTAAGTCTGCGTTTTTGTGTACATATAAAATATTATTAAATATATACTGTGATGGTACTGTGAGGATACCAGTATTCTTAAAGAGATCTCTTAGTGAGTCCCTAGCACGTAAATTATATATAGAGCGTATGGCTCTTTTCTGTAATATAAATATAGTTTCTATATCTGCAGCCCTGCCCCATAGCAGAATTCCATAGGACATAATGCTATGAAAGTAGCTAAAATAAACCAATCTAGCCGTGTCTTCATCGGTGAGATGCCTTATTCTTCGAACTGCATATGCAGCTGAACTAAGCTTAGCAGCGGTGGTGGCAACATGGGCCCCCCATTGTAGCTTCTCATCTAGTGTCAAACCAAGAAAAACAGTAGAATCCACAGGGTATAATACCTCCCCGTTTAAAATAATATCCCTTTTCACCTTTTTTACATTTGGAAGGATAAATTCAACACAATTTGTTTTTTTTGCATTTAATAATAAATTATTAGCAGTGAACCATTTGGATATGCGTAAAAGAGCAGAGTTTACTTCGTCAACATTTGTGTCATGTCTATCCACATTAAATATTAATGAGGTATCATCTGCAAACAGTACTATTTCACACATATCCTGCAAATAATAAGGTAGGTCATTAATATATACTAAGAACAAAAACGGTCCTAAGATAGATCCCTGCGGAACACCTATGTTAATCGGCGCACCGCGAGATTTCTCTCCATTAACAACAACGGTTTGTACCCTGTTCTGAAGATATGAAGCTATGAGGTCCTGAGATAAACCTTTAATACCATAAAAATTTAGTTTCCGTAATAGAGTGGTATGTTCTACACAGTCAAAAGCCTTAGAAAGGTCGCAGAATATCCCCAAAGCATTCTTTGAATTTTCCCATGCTTTATATATATGTGACAAAAGAGCTATTCCAGCATCAGTGGTAGAGCGCCCCTTTGTGAAACCAAACTGTTTGGCGTGCAGTAAACCATTTGATACAAAATGACTACATAATTGGTTTAAAATTAATTTCTCGAAGACTTTGCTCAAAGTTGGTAAAATGGAAATTGGCCTATAGTTATTGCAGTCTTCTTGGTCACCACTTTTAAATAAAGGAATAACTTTACTTAACTTTAATAAATCAGGGAATATACCACAGTCACAACATTGATTAAATATAAACGCTAAGTGGTTGGCAATGTTTTCTATAATATTATTTACTAGATTTACAGACATTCCCCAGAGATCACATGTTTTTTTTAAGTTTAATGTTTTAAAAGTTTTAACAATTTCCTCTGCAGTCACATGTCGCAATTCAAATAATACATTACATTCAGCAACATGGTCCCTCAAGTAGGACTCCGCAAGCGCTGATGACGAATTTAATTTTTCGGTAATACTAGCAGGGACACTACTAAAAAAATCTTCAAAAGCAAGCGCAACATCAGCACTTTTGTCAATGACCCTACCAGCATTAACTAGTTTTATGGTACTATTTGATTGGCTTTTGCCCATTTCACCATTAATAATTGCCCAAACCGTTTTAACTTTGTTATCAGAGTTGCGTATTTTATCTCTGACATACAAGCACTTGGCAGTGAAACAAACTTTTTTAAAAGTTTTTGAATAATTTCTAACATAACTAAGAAATGCCAAGTCTTTGTTATATTGCTTCATGCCATATAACTCATATAAAACGTTCCTGCATCTGTGTATACTAGGTGTTGCCCATTGGCTAAATGGTAAATCCTTGGTAATACTTAAAGATTTAACTTTAAAGATTTTTTCAAACTCATTATGAATTAAATTAAAAAGATTTGTAAACATTTCACAAGGATTAGTATGAAAGGATTGATCATTCAGGCCAGGCAATTTATTATTAATATTATCTCTAAATTTATGAATGCCTTTTTTAGTTATAGGCCTAACATTAATTCTTTTAAATGTAGGTATGCAATCCCATTCAAAAACTACTTTCTGGCCACAGTGATCCGAAGTCAGTGTATTGAGAATATTTTTTTCTAAAAAGTTACAATCACAGTAAACATTATCAATACAAGTTGCAGAACTTGGTGTAATTCGTGTGGGTTCATCAAAAAGTTTATGTAAATTAAATGATTGAAATAAATTAACTATTCGTGTTGCCATTTGTGTGTGTGAAAGTAAATCAATATTAAAGTCTCCACATACTATAACCTTCTTTTCACTTCTGCTCAAACGCTTTAATATTTCTTCCATGACTGTCTCAAACATATTATAGTCACTGGAAGGAGGCCTATAAACGCAAACAATAATGTAACGCTCAAGTTCAACACAGGACAGTTCAATGGTGCGTTCTACAGAAAGGCTAACAATGTCAGTTCGTTCCTTGCATTTTAAACTATTGTGTACAAAAATAAGAGAACCTCCATGAATAGCGTTTGTCCTAAAGTATATACTTTTTAATTTATAATTATCAATATTTATTAACAACTGACATTGTTTAAGCCAATGTTCTGTTACACAAAATATTTTAATTCTATTATGATTTAAAAATAATTCTATTTCTAATAATTTGCTAGCTAAGCCTTGAATATTTTGATGCACAATAGAAAAAGACTGCTTAGCTGTTGTCTTATAAACTAGTTTTTCAATTTAGTTCATAATGAATTTGAAAAAATATTTAAAGTTAAATCTTTAAATATTACCAAGGATTTACCATTTAGTAAATGGGCGACACCTAGCATACATAGGTGTAGGATCGTTCTTTATGAGTTATATGGTATGAAGCAATATAATAAAGACCCATCTTTTCTTAGTTATGTTAGAAATTACTCAAAAACTTTTAAAATAGTTTGTTTTACTGCGAAGCGATTGTATATCAGAGATAAAATACGCGAATCGGATAATAAAGTTAAAACAGTTTGGTCTATTATTAATGGTGAAATGGGTAAAAGCAAATCAAGTAATACTATAAAACTTGTAAATAATGACAGGGTTATTGACAAAAGTGCTGATGTTGCGCTTGCTTTTGAAGAATTCTTCAGTAGTGTCCCTGTTACTATTACTAATAGTTTAAATTCGTCTTCAGCACTTGCAGAAACCTTTTTGAGGGACCATGTTGCGGGGTGCAGTACATTATTTGAATTACGACACGTAACTGCTAGTGATATTGTTACTGCCTTTAAGACGCTTAATCTAAAAAATACTTGTGATCTTTGGGGAATGTCCGTAAATTTAGTTAATAATATCATAGAAAATATTGCGAAAAATTTAGCTTTTATATTTAATAAGTGTTGTGACTATGGTACATTTCCTAATTTACTAAAGCTTAGTAAAGTTATACCTCTATTTAAGAAGGGCGATCAAGAAGACTGTAACAATTATAGACCTATCTCTATTTTACCAACATTAAGTAAGGTATTCGAGAAGTTAATATTAAACCAACTGAGTAGTCATTTTGCATCTAATGATTTACTGCACACCAAACAGTTTGGTTTCACAAAGGGGCGCTCAACCACAGATGCTGGGGTTGCACTTCTAACACATATATATAAAGCATGGGAAAACTCAAAAAATGCTCTGGGGATATTTTGTGACCTCTCCAAGGCATTTGACTGCGTTGAACATTGTACTTTGTTACGTAAACTTAATCACTATGGAATTAAAGGAAAAGCACAGAACCTCATAGCGTCATACCTGCATGATAGGATACAGACTGTAGTTGTTAATGGAGAACGTTCTAGCGGTGCGTCAATTAACATTGGTGTTCCACAGGGGTCAATTTTAGGTCCCTTCTTGTTCTTGGTATATATCAATGATCTTCCCTATTATTTGCAGGATAGGTGTGAAATAGTTCTGTTTGCAGATGATACCTCATTAATTTTTAATGTGGATAGGCATGACCCAAATGTTGACGAAGTGAACAGTGCTCTTTTACACATATCTGAATGGTTTAATGCCAATAATTTATTATTAAATGCCAAAAAAACCACTTGTGTTGAATTTTTACTTCCTAACGTAAAAAAGTTGAACAGAGATATTACCTTGAACGGGGAGGTATTGCATCCTACTGAGTCTACTGTATTTCTAGGGTTAACATTGGACGAGAAACTACAGTGGGGAGCCCATGTCAACACCGCTGCAGGTAAGCTCAGTTCAGCTGCATATGCAGTCCGAAAAATAAGGCAACTCACCGATGAAGATACGGCTAGACTGGTTTATTTCAGCTACTTTCATAGCATTATGTCCTATGGAATTCTACTGTGGGGCAGGGCTGCAGATATAGAAACTATATTTATCTTACAGAAAAGAGCCATTCGCTCTATATATAATTTACGTGCTCGGGATTCACTAAGAGATCATTTTAAGAATACTGGTATCCTTACTGTACCATCACAGTATATATTTAATAATATTTTGCATGTTCACAAAAACGCCGACTTACACACAAGAGTAGGAGATAGACACGATTATGGCACAAGGAACAGGAATAGAATTGAAATGCCATTTTTCCGATTAGCTAAAGTTAAAAATTCATTTATGGGTCAAGGTATACGCTTATACAATAGAATTCCTCTCAATATTAAAGAGTTTAGTAGTTCTAAATTTAAAACTTATATAAAAAATGTACTGGTTCAGAGAGCGTACTACAGTATTCAGGAATATATGGACGATAAAGACCCATGGAGGGTTGTCGCGTAAAAACCACAGGACAGTTCTTTGCATATTATGATATATTATGTATAAGTTAGATATAAGTTACATATTATGTAATATTGACATGATTTTAAAAGAGCAACTATGGAGTTTCTTGCCGATTCTTCTCCATAGATACTGCTTTCCGAATCGGTGGTCAATGTTAAAAATACTTATGTAATGACGATTCGAAAGTGCTACTAAATAGTAGTCTAATTGAATAAATGAATGTTTGAGTTTGAGTTTGAGTTTATGATGAACATAGATGTTTGCTCCGTGTCTGGGTGTTAATTATTTATTTATTTATTTATTTATTTACATCACATAGAACTTACTATCATTACAGGATTCTAACCTAATTCGACAGTGTTCTTTTATAAATTATCTATATAAGTATTTATTTTAAATTATATATATGTATGTTTATCATCCGGTTTCCATAACACAAGCAAAAGCTTAGTATGGGATCAAATCGTGCCATGTGTGAAAATTGTCCTGAAATATTTATTTATTGGGTATGAATTATTCTAGGTTTCACAATTTGGATGTACCTGCTTCTCTCTGCTATTTGATGATATTGAACCGGAAATGAGTGAAGCCGATAAGCAAATATTCCAGAGCTTTGCTCATGCACAGGTATGAAATTATGTGTACTGCAAAAACTTATATATCACAAATTTTGTGTTCATAAATTTCTATCTATTGGAAAATATTGATTTATTTATTCTTACATTGTTAAAATTGTTAATATCAAGCGTCTTTTATATGCGGAAAAAAATAACAATATCTATTTGGAAATTCAGTGTTTTGTCAGTTTTAATATAGCAGTATGCACTTTTGAATTGTAATCAAAAGGAATCTAATACGCAAACAATTAGATTGTTAAACTTCTACTTAATCTGCATTTATAGTTTTGTATTTTTTTCCTGTTTTGAGGTGAAATCTAACGACATTCAAAAAAACCTTTCTTGAAAATATTTCTCCTAAAGTTGACTATTTTCGCAGGTATCAGTAACAAATGAGATACACCAGCACCTCGGCTGTCCCCGCTTCCTGCTCTGCCCCACGCAGTACTGCTCCACTAGAGCTGTACCCACTGTGAATAGCTCGGAATATCTCAACACCTTGGGCACTAAGCTGTCCCAGGAGATTGATATTATGTGGACTGGTGAGTGGTTTATTTGTACTAGCTGTGCCCCGCGGTTCTACTCGCATTTCTCCGCTCCTATTGGTATTAGCTTGATGCCTATATTTTGACCAGACCTGTTAGTAATATTCTTGTAAAATTTTAAGTTAATCCATGCATTACTTTCTGAGTTTAGCCCATACATACATACAGATAGACAAAAATTCTAAAAACTATATTTTTGGCTTTGATATTGATTGAAAATCACACCCCAAGTATCACTATCATCACTACATAGTATAAAACAAAGTCCCTTTCTCTGTCCCTATGTCCCTTTGTATGCTTAAATCTATAAAACTACGCAACGGATTTTGATGCGGTTTTTTTATTAGATAGAGTGATTCAAGAGGAAGGTTTTAGTATATAATTTATTAAGTTTTAGACAAAGCGGGCAAAGCCGCGGGCGTTAAGCTAGTTCTTTTAATAAAATATTCAATGTACAGTTGAATTTACTACGGTTTTATTATATTAAGTGTGGATAATAGTGTTGTGTATTAAATATCATGATATCAATTTCATGGGATTATATATCATCATCGCAGCGATACTAAATCATATTATTAATTATCATAGATTATAGATAAATTCTAGAGCAAAATCATGTTATTCCTTAGAGCCAGCGCGCACGAGCAACTTTGTCTCCGGAACTATTTTGTCTCCGCAACTATTTTGTCTCTCCGACCTATGGGCTAGTATGAAAGTGCGCGCACGTAGCGACGCAACTCCCCATACAATTGATGGGAGAGACAAAATAGTTGCGGAGACAAAGTTGCTCGTGCGCGCTGGCTCTTATTATGTACCTTTTTGTAATAAAAATTCATTCAATATAGTTTTCAAATAGTTTGGAAAATCCAAAAGTGCACGCCTCATAATCTCATCCTTTACAATAAAATTGATTATTTATAAAGAGTACACTATAAATATCTATAAAAAAGAAATAAAATAAAACAGTTGGAAAAGTAAAGAAAGCGGTACCGTAATAATTGAGCTATTTTTCTTGTGGCCCCACCTAGATGTGAAACTGCGCAGGTTTAAGGGACTGACTACCAACTTATTTTTTTAAACCTTGGCTTATAGTATAAAGAATCGAGTTTATAATGGTGAATTTTGAGTACACTATAAATATAAAAAATAAAATAAAGAATAGGTATATATAGATATACTAAAATTATGGAGAACAGTCGATATTTTTTTTTGTTTATTTAATAACAATTAAACCACATCGAATCAGACCCTGAAAAATGAAAGGGTTCTATTCCTGAGCATACTCAAACGTAAGAGAAAAAAAAAGACTCGATTAGTAAAGTATTTCGGTCGCTATCGTGTTAACAAGAAAATCCTCCGCACATACAGACACACGGATGTCCAAGACAGAACTTTTTTAAACTGTTTTTTAACTAGTTTAAATAACAAAAATGACATCAAAAATATCATGAATGTTAAAAATAGTGTTTTTTCTTAATATGTGTGTGTATGTATTATCTTACAAGTGCAATGTATGATACATAAAGACATTTTAAGTTTGAAAAATCAGATGTTTTGCGCGAAGTGACAGTAGTACCCACCTCAACGCTTCGCTTATGAGGCGTGCATAAATGTTATGATTTTGAAGTTGAACAAATGTAACATTCTTAAATGATCTAAACTTTATTACGATTAGAGTAAGAAATATAGACTACTTGATAGTTATTCAAATTTTGTTTTACTTGCTGTGAAGGAATAAAATTCCGAATACATTTATAAGAACAATCCCATGTGGCATATATCTATCATAAATATGTCAAACATACATAAGTTCAAACTTAAACAAGCTAGCAATTCCTTTCAAAATGTATGAATCATATCAATGGAAAATCTGTTATCAGCAACATGTCAATGACCTTATACCGTTAATTCTTAAACTTTATTACCACGTGCCAAAAGTGTTTTATAGTTCTGTTTATGCAAAATTGTACTTTATGTACTTGTGTGAAGCTTTGATTTTGAACGTCACTTATAGTTTGATTGAATTTGTATGGAGATCTGGGTTTGACTCCTGTTATATGCAAAAAGAAACAGTGACTGGGGCTACAATGTTAAGCTAATCCACTTCATTAATTTAACCAAAAATATACCTTGTCACCTACTTGATAAAAACATAACACAAAATGAATAACTAAAGAAAAAGGTTGTTTTTTTATTTATTACTAGCGGTCCGCCCCGGCTTCGCCCGTGGTATATATTTCGCAATAAAAGGTAGCCTATGTTATTTCTCAGGGTCTAAAGATTGTCTGTGCCAAATTTCATCAAAATCGGTCCAGTTGTTTATGCGTGAAAACCATACATACATACATACATAATTACAAACCTTTCCTCTTTATAATATTAGTATAGAAGTATAGATAATATGTTTTTATTACAATAATTACTAACTATAAAATTCGTACAAACATTCGTTAATCGACAAGCTTTAATACAAATTGAAAATTTTTTCAGGACCTAAAGTAATATCAAAAACGTTGACAACAGAATGCATTGAAGAAATAACACAAGTATTGAGAAGACCCCCGGTCATATGGGATAATCTGCATGCCAATGATTATGATCAAAAGAGAATATTTCTGGGTAAGACATTTCTAGAAGATATTTTATAGCAAATGATATATTACAGAACACTATTATTTAATAACAAAAGTTTGCGTGTTTGTTAATTTTTACACACGAACAGCTGGATAATTTCTAGTGAAAATAGTATGAAGTGAACTGAACTGATGCTAATTTTAATCCAGAAGCTTTTTATTTTTCTCAAAAATGTTAATAAAATTCTACTAGTCATGAGTTCAAAAATTACTTTGTTAAATCCCAAACTTGTGTGATAGTGCTACAAAATAATCTGTAGATTGTTAAGCCATGCAATTGAACAGAAAAAAAAATTCACATACTAAGTTTTTTTTTTAAATACCCTCATTTTACAGGTCCCTACTGCGGTAGATCGCCAGAACTGATCCCTCTGTTACGAGGGGTGTTAACGAATCCAAATTGTGAATACAACGCGAACATGATAGCGATACGAACTCTTGCGCATTGGGCAAGCTGCAGAATGGATGCGCCGGCGCATAGTGAGATTTTTAAATTTTTTACTAATTTTCATGATTTTTTTTGCTTTCAGGGTAATGTTAGGTGAACTTCTTAATTTTGGTTAATATTGAAATTTATAAATCTATTTTATGGTGATGTAGGGTATACAAACAGAATCTATTTTATGTGTTTCATAAAATATCATAATTTTTATCTACAAAAAATATTACTTTTTTGTTATATTATTGATGAAAGAAAAGCTTGTGCAAAAGTCTTCTTCTATATTTAAAAATAATAAATAACTAGCAAACCGGTTCGTGCATTCTGGAGTTATAGCGTCAGGAAGGAAAACGCGACTTATTTTTATATAGTAGATAATATTAAAGAATAAATCATCGATCAATCAAAAAACATATCAATTATAGATGAAGCTGTGTCCTGGGACATAAAATTGGAGCGCGAAGGTGACCAGGGTGTGTGTGAAGATGAAGTGCCTCTGGCACTTGGCAAGCATGTGTATCATCATCGCCAGGCATTAAGGTAATATATCATTTAATATATATTTGTTGTTATCATTAAATCACATAAGTGCAATATTGTTTGTTTTTATGCCTGAAATTTTACTTTAAAAAATAAAAACATGACTTAAATCTAAAAAGGAAAAAATCGCATGGCAAAAACTTATGGAAATGAAAAAAATTTTTTTTTCAGCCAAGCGATAAATGAGTGGCTTCCAGAGTTCTCCATACCAAAGACATCTCAGGGGCCAGTTATAAAGCCGCAGCCTACAGGTACTATCTGTTTTATATCTAAGTTTAGTTAGGAAATTAAATAGATATTTTTTCTAATTAATTTTATTATACTTTCATTGCTATTAAAAATTATTGATAAAGCTTATTTCTCGCTGGCGTTCATGCGAAAATTGTCCGAAACTAATCTCTGCTTAGTAGGCAGGCAGAGTTTTCTAACAAGCGATACTTTTATTTCATTGAATTTTTTCGTCGCTCGCTCCTTTTTGGACGATAATTTCATACACAATTGTGGCATCATAGATTTATTATTAAGTATATTGTTTACCATGTTCTTTATTGTCTGATGGTTGTATTACACCCATTCGGGTAAAATACACCCATTTAGGTATTTCACACCTTTTCGTTTTCATATTTTAAACTCTTGTAAAAGATAAATCATTGTTTATTGTTATTATTAAGCTATTGCATAGCTTCTATCGCGGGCCTTGAGCGCAGGGACTGAATCGAGACATTCCGTAACGAAAAAACCTCACGCTCCCCACTCCGACAGGCACGGAGGTGTGGCTAGAAGGCATGCTATGCAATAGCTTTACCGCGGCAGTCCCCGAGTGCCACACGTCTTTTTGTATATCACCGATCCGGGTATTCCACACCCGTTCGGGTCTCGCGCACCCTTTCCCACTGTGCCGTGTAAAGTCCCATGGCGTGTACCACCCGCAGAGGCTGTCGATTCGGGTATTTCCCACCCGTTCGGGTGTCACGCACCCTTTCCCACTGTGCCGTGTAAAGTTCGTGTACCACCCGCAGAGGCAGCGATCATCCCCATAGTGCCGTCGGTGAACACTTGCATGTCGCTGGTGGGCACGACCAGTACTACCACTGTGAGCGTGGCGCAGATACCGACCGTCACCACCACGCACCTGCAGGCGCTGCCCGACATGTGCGCGCAGCAACCGCCCACGGTACGTGCGTGCTGCATGCATTGAGATAATATTACTACGTATGGAGGTGACACCACGAACAAAATCTGTGCGCCATTTTTTTGCTCTAACTAAGTTTTAAAAATTATTATCTAGTTATATACTTACTGATGAAAAGTTATTCCTTTGCACTTTTCCGTATTATTTGTGCAATATCGTAACACACACGAAGGCATATTTGATGCGTGTTACTTTAAAACAAATAAAAAATGAGCGTGCAGTTAAGCTAAGACTTATGGTGAGCGGACCATAAGTGATGTAGGCGGTGTCGTCTCCATATGTATATCTCAATGGCTGCATTATATATTTTACTAGCTTACACCTAATCCACACTAATATTATAAAGAGGCAAACTTTGTTTGTTTGATTGTAATGAATAGGCTCATAAACTACTGGACCGATTTTGATGAAATTTGGCACAGACAATCTTTAGACCCTGAGAAAGAATATACCTTTTATTGCGAAATATGTTCCACGGGCGAAGCCGGGGCGTACCGCTAGTAATTTATATACTAAAACCTTCCTCTTGAATCATTCTATCTAATAAAAAACCGCATCAAAATCCGTTGCGTAGCTTTAAAGATTTAAGCATAAAAAGGGACATAGGGACAGAGAAAGCGACTTTGTTTTATACTATGTAGTTATTATAAACTAGCTGTGCTCTGCGGTTTTACCTGCAGTGCTCCGCTCTTGTTGGTCTTAGCGTGATGATATATAGCCTATAGCCTTCCTCAATGAATGGGCTATCTAACACTGAAAGAATTTTTCAAATCGAGTCAGTAGTTCCTGAGATTAGAGCGTTCAAACAAACAAACTCTTCATAAAATTATTATAGAAATTATAGATTAGTTTGTAACGTTAATCATAATGCTGTTCGTTTTTCTCATTATCACACAAGAAAGACTGGACCGATTTGGCTAATATTGATTAATCTTTAAATATTCGTCGATATCAAGTGAAGATTTGAATGATTTAATCATCTATATCTGTTAGTTCATAACGATGTTTTATTTATGTTTCCAGATGTCAACATCCGAAAACTTCAACCCCGTGTCCAACCCGGTCATGAACTCCCTCGTATCCCCGACGAAAGTCATCCTCAACGAGTCCATCCCCAACCCGATCATCCCCATGGCGAATTCCAACATCGCTGTACCATCGGAGATTCCAATCTCGACCTTACCCGTACCGATATTAGGTCTAAAACCACTTGAAGAGAAGATAGATGAAGCTATGGAGAAGATAGATGGTCACGATACGCTGTCGAATGATAGCGTGTTGGAAACAAGCTTTATGGATGTTAGGAAAGAAGAGGATCAAATTATTGTTGATGATGATGAACAGAGGAATGGGGATATGAGTGTTGGTGGTGAGTTTTTGGTGATCATTTTTTGTTATAGCAAGAGATAATTACAAAGTATGCATAAAAGAAATTCGCAAAGTTATAAAAGATAAAGGTATATATTTTATTGCTCAGCAATATTTTTTTCTAAATTATCAATGGTTAAGTTAAATTTCTCCTTAATAATAAACTTAATACATATTATATTTATCTCTTTCTTTAGTGTGTAACACGGCCAAGTTTTAGACGCTTTAAGAAACTTTCAAAGTACCGATAAAAAGTTTTTCATCATTTTACAAACAAACTTTGAAAGCACATTTTTATTTTATCTTTAAAACAGTCCAAATACAATCAACACAATGACATTTTTTTATTTATACAGAACAATCTATCAGTTTAAACTCCAAACATTTATTTAACGACTATTATAAGCGCAATATGAATCGTCAAAATAACTATTTTCCCCGCAGACACACCCCAAACGTTGTCTCCCAGTCGGCCGGTAGAGCCCCTGGATGTGGACCCCCCCTCAACAGCGGCTGACTCCGATGTGGTCATGAATGAGCCATATAGCGAGGTTATTATTTACAGACTTGATAAATAATCGTCCGAAGCAAAAAATGAATGAATTTCAATGAATTTATGTAATATTTTACAACGTTAGTCGGACATTTTTGACGAAGTTTTAATTATAAATATATAATACTAGCGGTCCGCCCCGGCTTCGCCCGTGGTACATGTTTACGTTTTCTCTACATAAGATCCATCCTCGTACTTCAAGGAATATAATAAAAAAAAAGAATTATCGAAATCGGTTCTGCCGTTCTCGAGTTATGCGCTTACCAACACATTTTGCGATTCATTTTTATATATTATAAGAAGAAGATACATACTTATAATGACCTTTTTTGTTTCACACATTCAAAATATTACTTTTATTCTGTCTGATTTTAAAACAATCAGATTTATTTTATGTCAATTTTGTAATAAATTTCAGAACGGTTCAATGCAAGTGGAGCCATGCAATAGTCCACTGAGTGCCGACATGATGGTAGAGCCCGTGGAAGTGTCTGATGAGTGAGTCATTTTTTTTTGAAGTGAAACTTCTTTATCGGTGTTGGAAAAAAATTTAGTGTAACATTTTTTCGTTACGCGTGACATTTTTCCGTTACGCGCCATCTTTTTCTTATCCCTACCACGCGTGATTCGACGTATTTCTGTAAAGTTGCATATAGTAAATTATTTTTTGAAAAATAAGGTCATAAAAAAGTTTCACTTCTTACGTGTGTACACTAGTACACGCACACATTTTTTTTTTTATACAAATGTACTACTTGTAAAGTAGAGTCATTTTAGTAGGCAACATTTGAGACCTCTCTATGAAGATAAAATTGATAGACGTCAAAATGTTGCCTATTGCACGTTCAACTAGCGTCAGTAAACCGACTTTACAGACAACTATTTTTTTTTAGCATTAAAATGTCACTTCAATATTTTTTATTCTAATCTCTTCTACAGAGCTTTAGAACAATCAGCAAACGCGTTAACAGCAGACGACCTGCTTTTTGTTTTATAGCATTAAAATGGTCACTTTTTGTATATTTTTTATTATCTCATAGGGCATTAGAGCAATCAGCAAACGCGCTAACAGCAGACGATCTACTTCTCCTCTGCGATCTATTCTACCTGCCGTTCGAGCACGGGTCCCGCGGGTTGCGGCTGCTGCACGACTTCCACTGGCTCACTGCACACGCGGCCAGCATCCTGCCCAGGGGCAGCAAGCCCGAGGTCAGTGGGATCCTTTTTTTTTTCTAGACTAGCTTACCGCCCGCGGCTTCGTCCGCTTTGTCTAAAACCTAATAAATTATATACTTAAACCTTCCTCTTGAATCACTCGTTCAAATAAACCGCAACAAAATCCGTTGCGTAGTTTCAAAGATTTAAGCATACAAAGGGACATAGGGACAGAGAAAGCGACTTTGTTTTATACTATGTAGTGATAAGGAAGCGCTTGACCACAATCTCGCCTGATGGAAAGCTAAGATGTGGTCTATGATAAATAAATAAATAAGATGGTGCGCGCTTCCCTAGTAGGTACCGGTTCACTTTTCGCTTGAAGACCCCCAAATTTTACTCGTCGGGGAACACAGATACAGGAAGCGCGTTCCAGTCCCTTGCGGTTCGATTGAAGAATGTAAAATCGATCGGTCCTGTGGGATTCCGGTAAAATAGGATCCTGCTGCAATTCGGGTTGACAGCTGTACTGTTGATGTTCACCGGCAAAATGTTTACTGTAACAGCCTCATTGATTCGAAATAATAAAAAAGTGTAAATTTTTGTTCAGTTATTTAAATTTCTTTGTAACTATTTTTTAATTCATATTTTTAATATTGTATCATTAAATGGTACGTCGTCACGTTTTCTACATTATGAAAATAAAAATGTGTGCGTGTGTACTACTACTACTACTAGTGTACGCACGTAAGAAGTGAAACTTCTTTATGACCTTATTTTTCAAAAAATAATTTACTATATGCAACTTTACAGATATACGTCGAATCACGCGTGGTAGGGATAAGAAAAAGATGGCGCGTAACGGAAAAATGTCACGCGTAACGAAAAAATGTTACACTAAATTTTTTTCCAACCCCGATAAAGAAGTTTCACTTCAATTACAAAATTAACGAATTTATTATGCTATCACCAGACTAGCGAATGGCGTCGTCGTCTCCGCCGCTTCTCGTGGTGGGCACACCGCTGTCGACGTTTAGCTCGTCGCTTAGCTGTAGCTGCTAATAAAGAGCTACATGCTGAGTTACGGCCCTACGTGTGGGACCTGTGCGCCGTGCTTGCGCTGCTGGCGGCCTTCCTCAAGTGGCTCGGTTAGTATGCACACAGCACTTGCTCAAATAAATGAGGGTAGTTTTTGATTTTGTTAAAATTGAACGAATTGCCAGTCCAATGAAAATATGTGTTTCTAATACAGCTCAAGTAGTAAGTTTTTGACAGAGCATGTTTTTGATTTTTCATTATTTTTACCCGACTGCCAAAGAAGGAGGGTAATGTTTTTCGAGTGTATGTAAGTATGTATGTATGTCTTTTCCTTTGTGACCACCTGTAGCCTAAACGGCTTGATGGATTTTGATGTATGAGGTATCGTTAGATTTGTCTTGATTACGGGAATGTCATAGGATACATTTTATCCTAAAAGTCCCACGGGATAAAGACATAATAATATTTTTTCTAAATTTCCCTTTAAAAAAATATGTATGCGGTATCATTAGATTCATTTCAATCACGGGAGTAATTAATATAGGATTTTTACTCTTTTTTTAGTGTGCAGTCGGGTATTTTGTTTTTTTAATAATTATCAACACTTGTTAACTTCAATAATTGATGTAAAATTATTTATATATTATGTGTAAAATAGTAATAAGAATGAAGTTCAAATATTGATTTGTTTCAGAGCTCGGCAAATTTCCGGCAAATATAGCTACAAATATGCAAGGAAGTTATACATGTAAGTATTCTTAAAAATCATTTTTTCAATAATAAATAAATAATCAAATAATCGCATGAAACGTGACGTCACGCTTTGATATCATAAAGTTTTTACTTTAACTCTTTGTCGTCGTTAGTTTTAACAGCTATTTCACTAAAAATTTAAATTTTTTAAATTGCTCAATCAATTATATGTAAAAAGTATAAAATTGGTCCTTTTATGCCTCCTTGAAGAACACCTTGCTATTCTATACAGGTTATCACTAGTAATAAATTTATTTTTTGTTATTTATTTCAGAGTGAGTTGTGCGATATAATATAAAGTAATGATTATCCATTTATGATATATTTTAATATCTCGGATAAAGTATATTCTATTCTGTACATTGTCAAATGCATAGACTAAGTCGTAATGTTTGATAACATACATCCGAACTTTTTGCCATAATCTTATTGAATGCGTACGTGTTTGAGTAAGACATTCCTGTAATGTGCATATATGTGTGTTTGTGTGTGGATATGTGTGAGTCTTGTTTGGAATTAACGTATCTGGATGTACATGGATTGTTTATAATTGTGTAAAGTTGTTTCCATTTATTGTATTATAAACTAAATTTGTCGTTTATGAATTAATAAAAAAAAAGAGTGTGGCACTCAGGGACTGCCGCTGTAAAGCTATTGCCTAATATGCCTTCAAGCCACACCTTTGTGCCTGTTGGAGTGGGGAGCGTGAGGTTTTTCGTTACGGAGTTTTTGGAGTCCCTGCGCTCAAGGCCCGCGATAGAAGCTATGCAATAGCTTAGAAATAAACAAGAGCTCTATAAATATGTGTGTCTGTGCGTGTGTGTGTTCAATTTATAAATTATGCATTTATTAATTTTCACGATACGCATGTTGATGTACGTATGTTTTTGTACAATTGTTGCGTGCAGGGTTCTCTAAAGGCTGGCGGGAGGCGTTCGAGAGCGGTGCACAGGAGCCGTGGGTGTTTGTATGTACGTGTGTGCTCGTGCGCAGGGTTCTCGAAGGGCTGGCGGGAGGCGTTCGAGAGCGGTGCACAGGAGCCGTGGGTGTTTGTATGTACGTGTGTGCTCGTGCGCAGGGTTCTCGAAGGGCTGGCGGGAGGCGTTCGAGAGCGGTGCACAGGAGCCGTGGGTGTTTGTATGTACGTGTGTGCTCGTGCGCAGGGTTCTCGAAGGGCTGGCGGGAGGCGTTCGAGAGCGGTGCACAGGAGCCGTGGGTGTTTGTATGTACGTGTGTGCTCGTGCGCAGGGTTCTCGAAGGGCTGGCGGGAGGCGTTCGAGAGCGGTGCACAGGAGCCGTGGGTGTTTGTATGTACGTGTGTGCTCGTGCGCAGGGTTCTCGAAGGGCTGGCGGGAGGCGTTCGAGAGCGGTGCACAGGAGCCGTGGGTGTTTGTATGTACGTGTGTGCTCGTGCGCAGGGTTCTCGAAGGGCTGGCGGGAGGCGTTCGAGAGCGGTGCACAGGAGCCGTGGGTGTTTGTATGTACGTGTGTGCTCGTGCGCAGGGTTCTCGAAGGGCTGGCGGGAGGCGTTCGAGAGCGGTGCACAGGAGCCGTGGGTGTTTGTATGTACGTGTGTGCTCGTGCGCAGGGTTCTCGAAGGGCTGGCGGGAGGCGTTCGAGAGCGGTGCACAGGAGCCGTGGGTGTTTGTATGTACGTGTGTGCTCGTGCGCAGGGTTCTCGAAGGGCTGGCGGGAGGCGTTCGAGAGCGGTGCACAGGAGCCGTGGGTGTTTGTATGTACGTGTGTGCTCGTGCGCAGGGTTCTCGAAGGGCTGGCGGGAGGCGTTCGAGAGCGGTGCACAGGAGCCGTGGGTGTTCCGCGGCGGGCTGGCGGCGGACCTGCGGCGGCTCGTGCCGCTGGACTGCGGGCCCGACCTGCGCCACGCGCTGCCGCACCCCGCGCCGCCGCCGCTCTGCACGCTGCCGCACGCCGTCAGACCCTACGCAGCGAGGGACGAGCTGCCGGTGAGTTCATACACCAACAGGGACACTACGCACCATTCGACACTTTACAGGATCAGAAACAACGTCCCTACGCACCATTCGTCACTTTACAGGATCAGAAACAACGTCCCTACGCACCATTCGTCACTTTAGGATTACCATTCGTGAACAAAGCAAAGCATATAATGCATACTCGTGGCTCCGCTCCTGTTCGTCTTAGCGTGATGATATACAGGGTGTCCCGCTATTGGTATACTAAGCGCGAAGGGACTTGTACTTTTACATACACTGATCACATAATAAAAATACTTAAACAACAAAATTACGTCAAAAATTTTTTTGCTAAATTTTTCCTGAAAATCCATGTTTTCTTCTCTAGCTTCGCGCAGCCAACATATACTGTTTCTCTAATGTGAGCATTTTGTCTATGAAAACATAATCTTAAACGATAGCAAATTAAGCAAATTATTCCTAAATTACAAACTTCATGCACACACTAAATAGTTATAAAGGATTATTAGTAATGAGCTAAAAATGTATTCAGTTAATGCGGCGATTTAAAACACTCAATTAGTTGTCTCGCTTCACTAGAATAAGGAAAGGACTGTAATGTGTCATCTGCGTAAATCCAGTAAATAAAAAAGTCAAAATGATCAAAAATACCTGTAATAAACTAAATAAGTAGAAGTAGCCCGATCCTTGTGACACTACTTGCTTCAATGGTATTTTCCAACCATCGCCGTCTATTTTCTGTTACTCAAATTGCTTTAGAATTTTTCTTTTTAATACTTAGCCACAGTAGACCAGTTTTGGTAGTTAAAAAGTAATGTATATAGTATCGAACGCATGGGAAAAATCAAAAGTCATAAAATTCCATAAGTTGCTTTTTGATCAATTTTACAGAGAAAGGAATGAGGAGGAAAGGTAGGAGTCGTAAATCCTGAAGGTTTTCCGAATTATTTATTTTTACCAATAACTAATATAAAAAGAAATACCCTCAAAAAGTTATCTGTATAATATTGTTTCCAGGTATGTACGATATGTCATAAAACATGTCGCGACGGTGCGGACTGCAGCGATCTGTTCCCGAGTGACTTGCAGAGTTTGCCTGCTGATAGGTATGTTATATTATATTAAAAAAATAAAATTAAAACCACATGAATAATACAGGTTGTTATCCAAATAAGAATGCCTCGTTTACCCATATATGACTACATTTTTTCAAAATATTCACATTTCGTTATATTTTGTTGAAATATTATTTAAGTTAATTCAAATTAGCCTCTATTTTTGGGCAAAATTTCATGAAAATCGGTTCAGCAGTTTTTGGGTGAAGGTGTAACACACAAAGAAACAAACATTCGCATTTATAATATTAGTCGGATTAAGACACTATTTTCAAATCGTTTATATACATGCACTTATCACAGGTTAGTGATGCCGTTCCTAACACTCACACCGGAGTTATGCATGGTGATAGAAGATGATGGTGATTGCTTCACGGATGATGCGACTGAAGTTGATGATGATTCGGAAGGTGATAAGCCGGATGGTGAAGTTAAAGTTAATGGTAAGTGCGATTTGTGTTCTTAGTTAAGGTATAGTTTGTAAATTTGTGTTACAACTTCTGGTATAGAGATTTTTGTTTTTAGTGGAAAATTGTTTAGGTTTATTTGTGAATTTATTCCTTGTTGTCTTCTGCTAATTCAGATGTTTAATACGTGAAATCCAATGACTACATCTTTCTTCATTAAATTGTACTTCGCAAGGAATAAAAATTAATTTTTTTCTGCAAAATACATTTCACAATTTCTTCAAAATATTAAAAAACAAAATTTTGCCTACTCTTTTCACACGCCACATTGACAATAAAAACATTTTCCACAGGAGTAAAACCAGAAATAATAGGCTACGCTTGCGCGGCCCTAAATAGCAAAGAGTTTTACAAGAAACAGGAGATCGCGTGGATACCGGAGATGTGTATCAAGTATCCAGAGGAGCTGGTGCAGAGGGAGGATCTGAGTCAGGCTGCTAAGGTAGGGCTTTATAGTTTTTTAGGTGGTAATTGTTAAAAATATGTCATGACGATTCGAAAGTGCTTCTAAAAGAAGTCTAATTGAATAAATGACTTAACCGATGTGATACTTGTGTACGCTATTTTCCGTCATTATTACGGTTCAACAATTTCGACAGTTTGAACTCTTGCTAGTTAGATTGTAAAATTTTGTTTTTACGGTGCCATATACATCTTGAAATAAAGAATGTATGTGTAAAGAATGTAAATAAAACCATTGTTTGACTTATTTATGACTTCAATCATGATTTTAATGTTCATAGTTCAAGAATGAATAAAAGATTGCCATTTGACAACTTGACTTGTCTAATGCTTTTGACTTTGTAGATCGCTATTTATTCTTTGAAGTTGTAGACTTTTGTTATAAAAAGGGGTTTTGATTATCGTTCGTTAGTAATGGAATACCAGTAATAGAGATTAACAGACTTTATACGAAATAAAATAGAAGTTTTATAAACATAATCTGTTCGGGCTATGAACGGAGTTCCCCAGGGTAGTGGTCTGGGACCGCTACTTTTTCTTATCTTCATAAATGACTTGCAAATGAAATGCAACCAAGATTTTTATGATTTAATCATAGAATATATTACATAACACTATAGTGTGCAAAGACAGAAGTGAAACTATTGCTAGCCTTCTTTATATCTCTATTGTGTGCAAAGACGACTGAATTAGCCTTCATTCTATTCTAAAACTGATTAAATCCTTAAAAAACACTTTCCTTTCAATCTGTTTGGTGTCTTTCAACCCCCTTCCCTCCCTAATTCTGTTTTTGTCTACTCCTAGCTGTTTAACCTAACACACTCACAATGTCCCTGGCGTTGTGGGTGCTCATGGGTGACGCTGACCGCTTACCATCAGGCATCGCGTCTGCTCTGTTGCCTCCTCCCTCATAAAAAAAAATGTTGTGTGGTTTTATGAAACCACGGTAAAAGTGAAACTTTTTTTCACACTATATACATTTAACTAAAAATTATCGTGTTTGTAGGATAATTATCGTACGTATCGTGAGACCAGAAAGTTTGAGACGATGTAATAAAAGTTTCACTTTAAAAAAAAACTCGCATCTTACGATCCAATTGCACAATTCCAGGAGTGCATCAGCCACTTCCACCAGTTCGGCTCGCTGGAGCGGGCTCCCGCAGCAGTGTCGGCCGCGCACCCCGCGCTGCTCACGTGCTGCGTGCTGCCCGCGCCGCGCGACCCGCACGCGCCCGCGCGCCTGCTCACCTGCCTGCTGGCCGCGCTACGGGCCAACGGTAATGTTGTCACATTGCACGACACACGACACGATACACAACACGACACACGACACGATACACCACACACGACACGATACACAACACGACACACGACACGATACGACACACGACACGATACACAACACGACACACGACACGACACGTGATACGTTAGGTCAAAAGACACATCACATGACATGTCGGGTTGCACGACACGTGACATCACGCATTGCAAAACACTTAACACATCACATTAAACATCGTATCAAAAGATATCAAAAAATAACAGGCTCATTGACCACGGCCGCCTACGGCTGTATTGGCGAACGCATAGCTAGCGCGGCGTTGCCGCTCCGCATGACTAACACATATCGAGTGGCCGTCGCGACGTTGCCATTGTTAATAAAACAACTTTCTTCTAGTTGATTCTATCAATAAAGCATGTTGTATATTTTATACTAGCTTTCCACCCGCGGCATCGCCTACGCAGTCAAAGAAAACCCCGCATAGTTCCCGTTCCCGTGGAATTTCCGAGATAAAACCTATCCTATGTCCTTTCTCGGGTATCAAAATATCTCTATACCAAATTTCATGCAGATTGGTTCAGTAGTTAAGGCGTGATTGAGTAACAGACAGACAGACAGAGTTACTTTCGCATTTATAATATTAGTATGGATTATGTTAAATATATCTTTTCTAAATTATATTCTAATTCACAGGTGCAAGCGGCGTACACGCATGCATCAACTCAACAGATCACTATCTGCAGCAGTTCTACAACAAGCTAGGCTTTGTCGAGCTAGCTCGCGACGGTACTCGCGTCTATCTAGCTAGGTCCTTCTAGCGCTTACATAATAACTACCTAGGTCCGATATAGGACGGATCTAGGATAAAAAACAAAATTCTAGATCTAAATAGCATTAACGTACGGTAAATAACTTGACTCAAAACTGAAAGTGTCCGAAACTAAACTCTGCCTAAGTATGTATTAGGTTTTCTTGAGCGATACAATAGACTTTGAACGTTATTAACATGAACTAAGGTGCTGATTTTTTTAATGTTTTATACAACGCGGTACAGATGTTGTAGTTTTCTAATGAGTGATGCAATAGACCTTGAACCATACTGCTACGAGATAAAGTTGTAATTTCAATGAATGTTTTATAGAACTGATCTTCTTTAATAGGCGAGTGTGACTAGTTGTTTATAATACGTTAATGCTATATGGAGATGACCAAGTAATAAAAATAAATGTGTGCGTGTACTAGTGTACACACGTAAGAAGTGAAACTTCTTTATGACCTTATTTTTCAAAAAATAATTTACTATTATGCAACTTTACAGAAATACGTACTCACGCGTGGTAGGGATAGGAAAAAGATGGCGCGTAACGGAAAAATGTCATTCGTAACGAAAAAATGGTATACTAAATTTTTTTCCAACCCCGATAAAGAAGTTTCACTTCAAAAACTTAATTTTTAAGTAATCGAACTGTATTGTATGTAATAATAACTTTACTGTTATAACGAAGTTCTTATATTTAAGATCTCAAAATTCTTTTCGAATTGTGAAGATTGAATGAGCGATATAAATTGTTTTAAGCGAATTGATGTGATTTTTCTTTATTATTGTAAAACATATGAAAATTGTAAAAAATGTTATAAATCGCAATTTTTTTAACAAAACTGAAAACAAAGAAAATACGCATGTATAATTTTACCCACTAAACATAATATACAAGTTACACGGCTTTAGTGACATTCATTGAAGTGATTAAATCGTGCTGTTACGAATGTGGCGATTACAATTACAAATTTGCTTGAAATAAATAAAAAAGGATTCACGTTAATTTAAAACAAATGTGTGCGTGTACACACGTAAGAAGTGAAACTTCTTTATGACCTTATTTTTCAAAAAATAATTTACTATTATATACAACTTTACAGAAATACGTCGAATCACGCGTGGTAGGGATAAGAAAAAGATGGCGCGTTACGGAAAAATGTCACTCGTAACGAAAAAATGTTACACTAAATTTTTTTCCAACCTCGATAAAGAAGTTTCACTTCAAAAAAAAATACTAAGAAATAAAAAAAAACAAATCGACAAATCAAAAGAACACCTGAAAGCTATATTCAAGGCTTAAACGATATGAAAAACTTCTAATGCATATAAATTTTTGATACATTGTAACAAAAAAATCATGCTTTACATAAAAAAATTATTAATAAATAAAAAAAAATAACCATATTTGCAATCTGCTAGCTCCTAATAATGCTGCTGGACGATTTCTTCTTAGTGATAAGATACTAAAAATGTAAAACTGCGTAAATGTTAAAAGAATAAAAATAAAAAAAAATATTAAAAAAAGCTTCTCTCATTTTTTTTTATTTCGACGTTAAAACTTTCAGTTATAATACGTAACTCTAAAATAAAGTTACGTAGTAATAATATTGTTTATTTTTTTTTTTGGTCGTAAAACCATAAAGGGTTGACTTTTAGCCTACATAAAGACCCAGACTGAAAAACTCAATTTCTTAAAAACTCTCGTATAAACTTATAAGTATTTTCCGACTACCCTCACAATCAATAAATAAAAAAATTCTAAACTTTACTGCCAATGCTCCGTCACTGTAGATAGACCAATATATTGATGAATATTAATAATACACAAATATATATGATAAAAAATGACGTATTTTGGTTTCATTCATTTTAACTAAAAAAAAAATCATAAAAAAAACTGTTGAAATCTATAAAACGATAATATTACATGTATTAAATTTCGAACGGGCAAAATTATCGCTACCTATGCATCTAAATAAACAGGATTTTAAAACAAATTAAGTTTAATGCAATAAAAACTACCAAAACAAAATATGTAAATGGAACTAACTACTAGGTATGTATTAAAATTTTTAAGTAGAAAATCTTCTGCGAAGATTAATCTAGTTTTTATTTCTTTATAATTAATAAGTAGTTCGTATCAGAAATCATTGAAAAAAAAATTAGGAATTCACAATTTTATTCGATTTAATATTGAACTAAATGGGTGGAAAATTCGAAGATTTTGGAATAATTTGATAATAATTATCGTCTGATATAATATGTAAATATATCCTACTATTAATTAGTAGTAAATGGTTGGCGGTTTTGAATTCGATCGAAAATGAGCCTAGTCATCATGTGTGTAAAGACTGAAATCGCTTGACGGTATTGTGATAGAGAAAGTGTTAGTGATCGGATTTTGTGCGTAAATGTTGTAAATAACTAAATTAATGTTGTGGCGTATTAGGAATCGAAAATGCAGAAGATGATATTATTTTAAGTAAAAAGGTATAGATAGGTTACCTACACAACATTTTTTTTAAGCTATTGCATAGCTTCTATCGCGGGCCTTGAGCGCGGGGAACGAATCCAGAAATTGCGTAACGAAAAACCTCACGCTCCCCACTCCGACAGTCACAGGCTTGAAGGCATGCTATGCAATAGCTTTACCGCGGCAGTCCCCGGCATTTTTTTTTTATTGGGAATAGGGAACATTCTTTCAAATACATATATTTAAAAACGGCAGACTATTCACGTCGTAAGCAAAAGATGCTAATTAGTCACATTTTTACGTGCCAATCACGCAGCGCTAAAACCTTTTTACTTATAATATGATAGTTTATACTTTATGATAATCAAAATTGTTCTGCTATTTGAGTTTATTTTCTTTCCAAACATAATCTTAAAAATAAATAAAAAAAACTTGATAAAAAGTGTATTTGTATTAGAAAAATATGATAGAAATTGATAATAAATAAGTCTGTATAATAAATATATACTTATGTATGGTATTTAAGTACTTTTATTTGAGTTTATTGTAGGACAAAATCAGGAAATCACTCGAAAATAATATAGACACCCTTAACTCTTATCACAAGTTCATAAATATAATTATTATACGAATGTGGTTATTCACCTGTGTGAATATTTTGAAAAGGCCTCTGACTCATGTACCTACGTGTAAATGAACGTTACGTAAATTTGAAATGTTACCTATGGAAAAACCGCAATGGGAAAAACGTCTGAAATAATGACTGACGTCAGCATATTATGGTACTAATAATTTTTATTATGTTACTAGCTTACCGCCCGCGGTTTCGCCCGCTTTAACTTAAACCTTATAAATTATATACTAAAACTTTCCTCTTGAATCACTCTATCTATTAAAAAAAACCACATCAAAATCCGTTGCGTAGTTTTAAAGAATTAAGCATACATAGGGACAGAGAAAGTGACTTTGTTTGTTTTACACTATGTAGTGATGTTTTGAGCAAGTAGAATCATCGTGTCGTAATATTACTTCAGAAGATATTTATCGAAATCGAATACGTGTCAAAAGTGAAACTTCTTTGGCAAGATATTTATCTATATCTTTGAAATACCAAAATTGTCGCCTTGCTCCATTAAGTGACGGATCTTGGAAGAAGTTTCACTTCTAACACGTGTGCTCGGCACACACGCTATTTATCATACTAATAACGACACGAAAATATCAAATTCCTTTCAGATTTCAACTTTCTTTGACACCATAGAAAATTTTTTTAGTTTTTACTTTTTATACTTTTGATAACAAATAACAATAGATATTGAGTCGATAGTGAAAGTATACAGGGTGTAATCGTTCAGTGTGCACAGGCGTTTATTCCTTAACTATTGCACTTATCAAAAAATGGTTGTCTGTAAAGTCGGTTTACTGAGGATAGTTGAACGTGACAACGTCTTCAGGCCAATTTTGCTTCTTTGTCGCTCGTTCCGCGTTCTCGCTTGCACTTCAAGCCTACATGGAACGCCTCAGAGCGAGGTAACGACGCATGAGTCATACTTTTTCGTGCGTGCAACCGGCTCTATCGAATTATAAGACGTTGTCACGTCAAAAACTTTAAACTGATATCGAAAGCTATTTACCTAATGAGTAAAATACCAATACTAAATGTATGGGTGTGTTTGATGTAAAAATTTTGGATATTTCCCGTTTTATTTTTAAAAAAGTTATTATTATAATTTTACTCATTAGGTGAAGGGCTTTCGATATCAGTTTAAAGTTTTTGACGTGACAACGTCTTATAATTCGATAAAGCTGGCTGCACGCACGAAAAAACATGACGCATGCGGCGTTACCTCGCTCTGACTCATCTGAGGCGTTCCATGTAAGGCTTGAAATGCGAGCGAGAGCGCGGAACGAGCGACAAAGAAGCACAATCGGACGTTGTCACGTTCAACTATCGTCAGTAAACCGACTTTACAGACAAAATTTTTTTTTTGTTATCAGCAATAGTTACGGAATAATCGCCTGTGCTCACAACGATTACACCCTGTATAAATGTATCAAATGTTATATGTATATGCTCCGTTAAAAAGTAATTAATATAGTAATAATAGTGTATTTAGATTAACTTTTAGATAGGAAAGCTAGAAATTGAATAGTTTTAAAGAAGAAAGAAAGAAAGAATAGTTTTAAGGATCTTTAATAAGCTTGCTTCAAATTTGATTTTTTAAACTTATTTTTTTATTGTTCATATACGCTTTATCTTTTGGCGGATTACGACATTATATAATTTAACGGTCTTACCAATTAAATGTTACCCATTCGCTGTGCAATGGATTAGTTATTGCAATAACCTGTCTTGTTTTTATGATTGACGTTTCATGTGAGCAAGAGCAGGACACAGCTATGGTAGAAAATGGTAGAAATTTATCCGTTGTTTAACTTTTTGTTAGCAAGACCGTAAATATATAAAATTCTCTGTGAATTTCCGTTACCTTTTCACCAAAATTATCAATTCAGTAATTGTATGTAGCAGTTTTTACAGAATTTTCACCTGTCTCTTTCTTTTATATTATTTACCTGACACATAAATATGTTTTATGAGTGAGAAACGGAAAGTTATGATAGAATTGGTGTCTCTCTCTAATCGGTACCTATATCAAATGTTTAATCTTCTCGTAAAGTAATTCTATCTCATGTGTTTTACAAACGATAGAAAGAGACAACTATAGTTTTCACATATAGGTCTTGCAATATCACAGTATGGTCCTATTTGAATAGTTTTTCAGAAGTAGCAATTATATTTTTGGTTTTATGGCATTCAAATGCTTTATAAAGAATAGAAAAACTTATCGAAGTTCGGTGTGTCCCTTAGACACATAAAACTGAAAGAATAGAATAAATTCGATCGCTCTGGCGGGTCACGAGTGGCCGAGTTGGTCAGGCATCCGCCCCGGAATGGCGCGAAAGGATGCGGGTTCGAGTCCCGCCTCGTGATCGAATTTTTTCTATTCTTTATAAATTTATAGCAATTATATTTTCAGTCATGCTTATATAAAAAGTATTATTTCGTATGTAATTATTATTCTTCCAATGTTTGAAGATAGAAACATCACTAATCTTAATATATATAAATCTCGTGTCACAATGTTTGTCCTCAATGGACTCCTAAACCACTTAACCGATTGTAATAAAATTCGCACACCATGTGCAGTTCGATCCAACTTGAGAGATAGGATAGGTTTTATCCCGGAAATCCCTTGGGAACGGGAACTATGTGGATTTTTCTTTGAAAACGCGGGCGAAGCCGCGGGCGGAAAGCTAGTTGTATTATATAAATGTAGCTATAAGTTATGTATCCTGGTTTGCTCTGTATCTAAATTATATGTTTAATTGTAAGCTTGCATATTTTATTTGAATAAAAATAGAAACATATAGCCATTTTTGTTTATTGCTTGTATTATTTTATCACAATTTTATTATAGGTTAAGAATCCATAGATTTTCGTTACATATATTTGATTGCAAATAATTCCAATTTTTGGCATTGTAATAAATGCTACTAAGCCCGGCCGTTTACGGACTGCTCAAGCAGTTAACGGCTGAGCAACGTACAAGGACTGCTCGAGCGATCGGTCATTGACTGCTCGAGCTGTCGCTATAAACCGCGCAGTTGAGCAGTCCGTGTACCTACGACTGTGAATAAATGAATAGATGTCTATAGTTCACCGCGCGGTTGCGGCTTCAAGCCGTCCGCGTCGGTCTCAACTGCTTGAAGTGGTCCGTGTACGGCCGCCCTAAGAACTACCAGAAACCGTTGTAAATAACGAGTGCTATAAAAAAGCAATTCAATTTATTTGCATGCATAGAAAAATAGAGACTACGTTATTGTATAACGTATTACATATAATTTTTAATGTAAAAAATTGAGGTCTGATTCAATAATATGGTTGTATTTTAAAATTTGCTTGCTTTTAATTATGTAATAGTGTTATAATTTTTATATCACTTTCGGGTGCCGGCCATTACATTGAAATAAATCTGTTTATAAATTATAAATGAACGTGTTTTATTTATTCCTTTATCCTCATTTATACAATTTTTACTCAATGTTTATAGAATTTTCCTGATATTTTTGGTCTTAATTGCATCATGATATCACTATTATTAAACAATAACTCAAAATTGAATCATTTAAAATCCTTTGTTGCTATGTTTTGGCAAACGCTCAATGTATGTATGCAGTATGCACTAAAGTTTGTAGGTACCTATGTTTGTTTGTTACTCATTCGTGCAAAACAGTTGAACCGATTTTAATGAAATTTGGCACACACACATAGAAGGTAACTTGGATTAACACATAGGATATAGTTTATATCAAAAAATTCAAACGGAAACGGTAACTATGCGGATTCTGCTATGATTACGTGGGCGATTTAAGTTAAAAGCTAGTCATTATAAAGCGAATAGATACGAGCGACAAAGGAAATTCCCACGGGGATGTTTCGATGTTCCACGTTCCCGCAAAAGCTAGCAAGTTCTATTATAATTTAGATTATGAATTCAGACAGGCATTCTGGTATTCGGCGGCCAGATCCGTAGAGTGCCTTTAGTATCTTAAAAATTGAAAATATAGTAACTACAAACTAACGCATTACCCGTCTGAATTTAGAATCTAATTATAGAAAGATTTTAGTCGAACATTTGGACTTTTTTTCAGAATCTAAATTTTTTAGTTAGATTAGAAAAAGTAACCGACGTGCGTTCTAAATTTCAGACTATAAAATTAAGATTATGAATTTAGAAAATAACTATATCATTTTGTAGAAACTAAAAAATCAGATTCAGAATAATTTTAATCCAGTGTTATATGTTCGAAAGATGCACTTTCTGAATTCTTTAACTACCTAAATTCAGACCATATGTCAGACACATTTTAACCTTAATTTTAACAGAATGATCTGAAAAAATCAGAATGTGTGGGTGGGTATATTTAATTTGTATGCATTTTTGCGCTTACTGAATTCAAAGATGCGAAAGCTGATTTATGCTACATTGTGTTGCGACCGGGCCATACCCCGTCCGAGGCTCGATCAATTATTTTTATTGTTTACAAAGAGAATACAAATATGTAACAATTATTGTTTACTCTTTGTATGAAGTACCATTAATGTGGCTTGGCCGTGCACGGACAGGGCACGGTGTGGAAATGAGTATGGATATTGTTTTGTTTCCCGGCTCCGGGCTCCGGTACGGCTCGTCCCCGGCACGTTGTAGCGTAAATCATGCTTTTAACTTTGCAATAGGTCCCTAATTTCTAGTTCAAGTGATATACATTTTAGCTGATTTACAACAAGAGCTGTAGGTAGGTATTCTGCAGATTACACGACAAGGGAAATAAAAATGCAGAAATATTTAATAATATTTTATTACAACCACATTCAAAATAGCCAATATTTATATAAAATATCTAACTAAATAGCTAGATATTTTATATAAATATTGGTTATTTTGCTAAATAGCTATATCTAATGACGATATTTCAATCTAAAACAGATCTTGCGTTGGATAAAGACAACTCCGATAACTTCTGCTTGATTTCCGTTATCTGAAATGAAAATAGCTTTTTAATGGTAATGTAAGTACTTCTTAGTATCAATACATGAATACAGAAAAAAGGATCGCGTGTTCCGAGCACACGTGTCCGAAGCGAAACTTCTATGCCAAGATTCAAAGATAAGTAGGTACTAAAATTGACGCCATGATGTGACGGTATTGCCATGACGCGACCTTGAACTTTTACTCTCAACGCGCCTATAGAAGTTACACTTCGTAAACATGTTTCTTTCAATTTTCATCTATTCAAACAACGAAACAATATCTAACTACTGTTAAAATATAATGGTAAAGGAAACATGCTTTAATTTCTCATTTATTAAATACTCCCTATCATCTTCCTTACTGAAACTAGCTGTGCCACGCGGTTTTACCCGCATTGCTCCGCTCCTATCGGTCTTAGCGTGATGATAAATGGGCTATCTAACGCCAAAATATTTTTTCAAATCGGACCAGTAGTTCCTGAGATTAGCGCGTTCAAACAAACAAAATCTTTAGCTTTATAATATTAGTATAGATTTATTAACTAAAACTACGCTACTATTTCGAAAACATACTGTCTTACAAAAAACTATAAACAGGGTTTATCTTTAAGCGCGGGTAGACCAATAATATATAAAAACACTCACTTTCTGTATCTCATTCAACAAAACTCTCTGTTCCGTACGCGGAGTCATTTCTCTCTTCTCCAAATCAATAGCTTCCAAATTCTCAAATAATTTCTTTATCTTCATGGCCAAGTGAACATCATTACTGCTCTTTCTGGGCACAGTCGGTTTCGACTTTCTTATTATTTTCTTTCTAAACTTATCTGGTAGATCTTTCTCTATATCCTCTCTAGATAAGAACGTCATATATTCTGCACATGTATCGTAAGGATAATTAATGTCAGTTTGTTTGTCACTAGTCATGAATAATTGGCGAGTTTTGTAAGTGGTCCGCCAGTTCTTGAGTAGCTCCATATTCCTGGGAGATGGTTATAATTAGTTTGGTATAAGAAGCATGAAATACACATTTAGTACACAACTACAGCTTAGAGAATAATAAAATATTAAAAAATATTTCAGGGAGTTAGTGAAATTCATTCCAACTTTTAGATCTAGGATCTAGTTCTTTTGGTTTACAGGGTAACTTGTTATAGGTGTAATAGTTACTAGCGGTCCACCCCGGCTTCGCCCGTGGTACATATTTCGCAATAAAAGGTAGCCTATATTCTTTCTCAGGGTCTAAAGATTGTCTGTGCCAAATTTCATCAAAATCGGTCCAGCAGTTTATGCGTGAAAACCATACATACATAATTACAAACCTTTCCTCTTTATAATATTAGTTTAAATAAAGGGATGAAACTATAGATAATTTAGAGTATATTACCTACCTAGCCGAAACATTACTTTCAGATTTTTTTTTTCATTTTTACTTTGTTTGAAAATTTGCCCAATTCTTCAGGAAAACGATAAAAAGGTATACTTTCATTCCTTTAAAACTATTACACCTATATCAAGTCACCTATACACAACCACAAATCTCCAATTAAGTTGTAACTTACTTCTTATCCTGAATAATTTTCTCTGCCCTCGCCAAGAAATCCTTTCGTTTTTGAACAGCAATATCTCTCAAATGACTCTGCAATATTTTTTTATCTTGCACCTCTTTACCGGACGTCCGCACCGGTCGGAGGTATTTAGCGCTCTGACAATGCGGCGACAAAATTTTATGTCGACTTACCGCCAATTTACGACATTTTCCCTTTGCTTTATCGTAATATTCACTTTCCTCGTCCCTATCATTAAATTGGACGCACATTTTACTGTTTTTAATTTCACTACCATCTAAAACTGAATTGTAACTTCTAGCTTCATGAGAAGTTTCGTTTGATTCGCTCACTTCTGAGAGAGATTTCGAATCTAGGAAAAGTAGATTCGCCATGTAATTATCATATAGAAATGATAAAATTTTCGACGTTCCCGCGCTTATTATTTCTTTTGGCGGGTAAGTAAGCGGATTTCCGCTCAACTGAAGCACTTTTAATGTCATAACGGTGCCTAGTTCATTTGGCAAGGTTATAATTTTATTATTTTGTAGTAGCAAATGCGTTAGTTGAGGGTGGTTTTTAATCGATACGGGAATGCTTTCGATATCGTTATCACGTAAATCGAGCCATGTTAAATTTGGACAGGATGGAAAGAAGTCCTCAGGAATAGCCTTAATGGAATTATTCTGTAAATAAATTGCCTGAAAATGAAAGGTTTTGACTTAAAAAATAATTTGTAATACCTATTACACATATAATCAATACTGATTAGGAAGATTAACATAGTTAAGATTCACAAATTAAGTAGGTCGACTCTAAAAGCCCATAGCCAGAGGGTATAATAAAAGTACTACACTAAAGCTTTTACTGAAGGAAAATCCACGACGATCCACGAACAAGAAATTATAAAATAAATTTTACTTACATTTACAAGTTTATAGTCGAGCTTAGGAAACGTTTCTAAATTGTTTGAATGTAAATCTAATGATGTTTCATTATTGTCTTCTTCATACGGATCACAAGAATGATCGTACGACATTCTCTGAAAGAAGTAAAGATATAAATTGAAAATGAACGAATATATGACTGGTTTTGTTGAATCAATAAATAATAATGAAAATTATTGTCATAGCAATATTTTTGTTTGAAAATTTTACCGCCATTAATCAACAGTTGTTTTTTTTCCATGTAATTTATGTTGACCAAATACAAGCTTTTTGGTTTTATAAAATACGATTGACATGTTTAATTCAAAAATTAAAAATTTACATTGAAACAACAAATAAAATTGTTTTATTATTTCCATTGATCAATAAAAAAGATTTAAAATGAATAAAAAGACATTTATACGAATTAGTAATATAAGCAAGGTTTATTTTTCTTTTATGAAATCAACAATACACAAGTTGCGTATGATATAATTTGAAAAATATATTAACTTGAAACTGTTCTTATTTTTATATATTCCGTAAATAAATAGGTATTTAAGAATTTTAAAATGAAAAAATCGACATTCACAATAATCGATAAATCGGTAAAAGCGCACGTTGACATTACGACAACAAACAACATGGGCGATACGTCACTATTTCAGTTGCAAGATGGCGAACGTTCGGGATAGTGACACATCTTTGTGGCTCCACAATAAACTCGGAACTTCGAATGATTCGTGGACTACCGGTTCAATTTGCACACAATTAAATGCGGAAGTTTTAAAAAATATCAAGGATTGTTTTCCAGATTTGCAAACGCAAGTGAAACTCAAATTGTTGCTTAGTTTCTTTCATATCCCGCGCAGAAATGTTGAAGAGGTAACTTTTCTTTCTATTCTATGGTTTTGCGTAACTGTATGACGTTTAATATCTCTTTCGTACATTATTGAATTGGAATCGGTGGAAGCGAGACAAAAAATGCGTATATAATTTGAACTTTGTTGTCATAAAATAAATACTATAATTTATCGATGATATTATTAAATACCAGAATATATACACGTTGTTTTCTGTCTAATATTGACTGAAATTGTATGAAGCCTTGAATGGATCAATTTAGATTAATTTATCTATTAATTAATCAATTGAATTCGATTCCAACGCACTTACCCTGTGTTTGGTTCATGTAGAAAAGAAAATAAAAATAACTTCACATTTTTACACTAACATTATCATTTAAGGAACGAGTTTATTGTTTTTATTTGGTATAAACAATTTTTATGTTGCCTAATATAGGTTATACATTGCATG
The DNA here is from genome assembly GCF_905220415.1 of Colias croceus. Taxonomy (NCBI): domain Eukaryota; kingdom Metazoa; phylum Arthropoda; class Insecta; order Lepidoptera; family Pieridae; genus Colias; species Colias croceus. The sequence goes on from NC_059560.1 coordinate 7,274,412, forward strand.
TGTTTATCATAAACATTTAGATGGAATGATAAATTCATATTGGAAATAGTTATTTATTTACTATTTGAAACAAACTAATATTTTTTTCACTTTATACTTACAATATTGATCAACATAGTTTTAAATGTTTGCATTTTTAGTTTTCTTGTCTTTGGCATAATTTAAACTCAGAAATGACTACAAACATTTATTCATTCAACTAGAATTCCTTCAGAAGTATTGTCAAAATAGATTATGTTGTATAATTAATAAATACATAAGGTGATATAGGAATACATAATATTACTTTAATGGTGCTTTTAGATTAAAACACTATGTAGACACATTTAAACCAATTCTGTACAGATATTAATGGATGGATATTACATATAGTACAAAGTCAATTTAAAATGCCTACCTATCTAATATAAATCACTGAGGAAAAAGAAGTTATCATATTATGTACTATATATGTGCTATATACTATGTATTATATATAATTTATAATACATAGTACTTGGCTCCTTTGTATTTATAATAACAAATCAAGTCTTTATACAGATTATTGATATAAATGAAACTAATATGTACTTACAGTGGAAAAATGAGCTGGAAGAAATTATTGAAGTGGCGGCGGTGGACTCTGACCTCTGGGTGGCGATGCTTGCCGAGGTCCTCAAGACATTTCCCTCCGCGGGCACTCTTAATACCGAGATAGCAGAATTCGACGAGACCAGGCCTATATTCAGTGATATGATCAATGAATTGAGGAAATCGCTGGCCAAACATTCAGATCTGGGACTGTTGCCACTTGAGTGCCTGTATTTAAACAAAAATGCCTTAGTTTCAGTGGTGAGTACTTTCTAAATAATTAAAACTTCTATATGATACTTTTGAGTCAAGACTGTTGTGCGTTATAAATTAAAGTTCAAGCTAATAAATATGTTGTAGTTAATATTTACATTAAAACAGTAATTACAATATTACTTTCCTTGTAATATACATGAGATGGAACTAGCTTAATTAAACAATTAATAAATCGCCTAGCTTGGTTGTTAAATGTCACCATTTAAACTTATAGCCTGGACTGTCATTCAATCAATTTTAATATTTACAATATAATTAGAATTTTTATGAATTTACAGATTTTAAATTATACTGTTGGCTCACTTGTGTCATAAATAACATTTATATAATAAGTTATTCTGCATTGTATTTAATGTTACTTTTTGAATTATTTTTCTTCCAGGTGGGCCAGCAGCCCAACCCAGTGAAACATTTTACGCTTAAACGTAAACCGAAGTCGGTAGCGTTAAGGAGTGAACTGCTAGCGAAGGCTGCGGAGGTACAAGCTAATCAGAAGAAGGCACAAACGCCAACAGTGCCTGTGAGGAGTCGAGGCATGCCGAGGAAAATGACTGATACAAGTATGATAGTTTATTTCATGTAACACATAATATTAGGAGCATAAAAACGGTTTCTTTTTTTTTAATGATCCCATATTACTGACCGGCCTGCTAACTATCTCCAGTTACAAAAATTAAACTATAAAATATCTCTTCAACAATATGGAAGAACGACAAACAACACTTGGTATGGATTAAATAACTTTGAAAATGTATTTCACTTTATATCCTTTTGTTTGACAACTAGTTAAAATTGATAACCTGTAGTTTTTTTGTGTTTGATTTTACGAGTAATTACACATTTTGAAATTGAAGATCTTAACGGATTTCAGACGCAACTTATTAACTATCATCAACCGGACGTTTCGAAAACTTTACAGAGTGTTTTTTGAGTGGTCCCTGTGACTAAATCTCTATAATTTCTAAGTAATTACCTGTTTTATCAGCGCCGCTAAAAGGCCTGCCGTCCCGCTGGGCGGCCCGGAGCGGGGCCCGAGCTGTCCCCGCGCCCCCGGCGGGCCGCCCGCCGCCACGTGCTGGTATCAAGCTGCTAGATATCACGGAACAGCCCGCCACGCATGCGCAGATCAAGAAGAGAAGGAAGCTTGGTGAGTGTACAGAGACGGTGCATGTGTATTGCGTGCGTGTCAATTAGCCGCTAAAGTCACGTACGTACTGGTTCAAAAACCGTTTCAACCTTTAATCGGTCTAACCTCGACCGGCACAACGCACGCGCCTTATTTAAATGATGGAATAAAAATATATATAATATGAAATAATAATTAATAAAAGAGTTTGTACTGTTTGTTTATTAAAAGTCTTGGAAATTTAATTAGAACCAGTTGTATACAAACAAAAAGAGGGTAGTTGACAAAGAAAAGTTACAAAAAGTATAATACTCACTTGAATATACATTATAGTCATACTTTAAGGCCATTGTAATAATATTACTGCTTATGTATTGATTTAGGCTGATTATTTTATATAATTTCTCAATATTTTCAATTAGAAATGGAAGAGGGTGTCAAAAAGGCTCCCCCCGCTTCGCCGCCGCCGCCTGACTTCAAAACCGCCAAGACTGAAGAACAACCTGCAAGTAAGTTTTTATATGGTTGTACATGTATTTGTTAACTAACACATACATAATATGAATAACAAAAATGTATTTAACATATTATTGCAAGTATGAAAAATATATTATTATGTGGATATCATTTAAAATATACTTTTAAGTCTTAATAATGATTGTATGCTGTCTTTTTTAACGAAATAAAAGTGCCTATCCACATGACATCTAGTATGTTAAAACGACGGCTTTTTTATTGGCAAAAGACGTGGGTACTTAAAAAATTATGTTGATTTATTTATTTTTTTCCAACTCCACAGCAACGAGCACAGACGCGACAGCGGAACCGGAAGCGGAACCGGCGGAAAGCGCGGGATCCCCGCAACCCGCCGCGCAACCGCAACCGCAACCTGCGCCCGCGCAACCGCCGCCATTGCTGTTGCAACAGGTTAGTGTGTGTGTGTGCGTGTGGCAAGTTATAGCAGTATAGGTTACTAATACTTAGATGTGTTCAACGTAGAATGATATTTGGTTTAGGTTTTTCAATTTTTTTTCAGTGTATTAGTATTTATTTTTATATCATCAAGAAGATAAGATTGGGTATAAGAAATTATATCTTGTTATATATTTATTATCCTATATATATTTTTTATCCTTAAAAGACTCGAAATGTTCGATATTTTCTTGAATTGCCAGTCGAAATGACTCAAGATTAAAGCTCTCAACTACATTTTAAAGCTTATCACATCTATATAAATACAAAGTACACTTTTCACCTGAACAATATAAAAAACGTGTAAAAATCTGTTGCAAAACTAAATAATGACTGCCTTGCCACAAAAAACTTTAGACAGGGTTTATCTTTAAGCGCGGGTTCTCTATAATCTGGTTTTGTCGTATTTTACATATGGCCGTAAAATTTATCCGTCCAATAAAGTATTAGACGAACATTTTAAAATGTCACCTGTAAACTGTCAAATACGGACAATTAGAATATATATATTTGAAATGGTAGTTTAATGTATTCTAATTGTCCGTATTTGACAATGTACAGGTGACATTTTAAAATGTTCGTGTAATATTTTATTGGACGGATAAATTTTAACCAAGGATTGAAAAATCGGCCCATAGACGACTATTAAAGTGACCTATCCCTGGTTTAAAGTTAGACTGTGTTTAAATTGTGGTAATACCATGAATTTATCTCTTGTAGGGCGGCGCGAACAAGGGGCTGGTGGTGGGCGGCGCGCCCAAGCTGGTGCTGGCGGGCAAGCCGGTGCTGGTCTCCGCGCAGAACCTGCTCAACACCTCCGCGCTCATCCTGCACCAGGGCGGCAAGGCGGTGCTGCTGCAGAACATCAAGCCGGTACGTGCTCATGCTGCAGAGCGTCAAGCCCCAGCTGGTTCTGGAGGGAAGGTGGAAATCCTCCGGAAAAAGGGAGGATGTTCGACCAGTCTACTGCTTTGTATGTTCTATAGCGACAACATTTCGCTTACGCGATTCAGAGAAAAATGTCGCTATATGGTCTCAGTGAAAACGGCCCATTAAAAATTTTGTTCCTTCCCCGATGAAAAAAATTTTCAAATCGGACCAGTAGTTCCTGAGATAAGCGCGTTCAAACAAACAAACTCTTCAGTTTTATAATATTAGTATAGATTATCACACGTTGCCGTGGAATAGCAGTGTTACTGGATATAAATGTAAGAACACGTCCGACTCGCACCGCGTCTTACACCAATAACAAATCAACCTGTATATTAAGATTAAAGTGTTCATCTAATTATGTTTCATTCTAGGTGACGCAACAAGTTGTACAACAGACGCCGCAACCGATACAACAACACACGACATTACCGCATACGGTCAGTATATTCATAAAAATCTTTATTTATAACAGACTATTCGTGTCTATTCTCCGCTAAACGGAGTCCATTCCACCTGACTCCGAATTTCCAAGGTGTGTCCGTGCCGATAACTAACCACCTCGAGCTTCTTGGTATCACCTTAACGCCCACTCTGAACTTTGGTTCCTTCATTGAATCTAAAGCCCAAGTAGCCTCAAAAAAGCTTGGAATTCTGGCGAAGGTGAGACAGTATTTCAGCCCGGGACAGTTGCTCAACCTTTATCAAGCACAAGTCCGATCGTGCATGGAATACTGCTCTCACCTCTGGGACGGTTCCGCCAAGTACCAGCTGGAGGCGCTTGAGGCGATAGAGAGGCGTGCCAAGAGGCTCATAAACGACGATAACCTAGTAGGCAAAAAGCTCCAAAGCCTCGGTCACCGCCGCAGAGTGGCCAGCTTATCGGTCTTCTATCGGATACACTTTGGAGAGTGCGCTGCGGAACTGCACGATCTTGTTCCGCCATCCCCGTTCTTCCATCGATCGTCGAGGCGCACAGATTCTAGGCATCGCCATATGGTGGACGTTCCATGTACCCGGACTAAGCGGTTCGGTTCCACATTCTTTATCCGAACCGCGAGGGACTGGAACATGCTTCCTGAGTCTGTGTTCCCCGACGAGTACAATATGGGGGTCTTCAAGCGTAGAGTGAACAGGTACCTTCTAGGGAAGCGCGTTCCATCTTAGACCACATCTCAGCTTAACATCAGGCGAGATTGTGGTCAAGTGCTTCCCTATTACCAATAAAAAAAAAAAAAAAAAAAAAAAGACTAGCTTTCCGCCCGCGGCTTCGCCCGCGTTTTCAAAGAAAAACCCGTTCCCGTAGGATTTCCGGGATAAAACCTATCCTATGTCCTTTCTCGGTTATCAAAACATCTATATACCAAATTTCATGCAAATTGGTTCAGTAGTTAAGGCGTGATTGAGTAACAGACAGACAGACAGACAGAGTTATTTTCGCATTTATAATATTAGTATGGATTTCTTTTGCAAAATGTCAATAAGGGTTTGCAATAAATATAAATTATTAGGTTTCCGTCCGCGGCTTCGTCCGCTTTGTCTAAAACCTTTTTTATTGGATGCTAAAACTTTCCTCTTAAATCACTCTTAAAAAAATCCCATCAAAATCTGTTGCGTCATAGATCTAAGCATACAGACACACAGACGGCGGAAATCTACATTTTTATACTTTGTAGCGATGAAATATTAAATACACAACAAAAACAAACATCATTCGCAGGTGCAACTCCAACAACCGGTGCAACAAATACAACAGCAACCGGCAGCGCCGCAGCAACAACCGCAGCAGCAGCAACAACAGCAACAGCCAGCAACGACGCCGGCCAACCAGCCGGGACAGCCGTTGTTGCCAAGACGTGGGCTGTCGCTTACGGTAAGATATAGATATAATATTAAACCGGTGCAACATATACAACAGCAACAAGTGCAACTACAGCAACAGCCAGCAACGACGCCGGCCAACCAGCCGGGACAGCCGTTGTTGCCAAGACGGGAAAGGGAGTTATTTTAAACCAGTGCAAGAGATATGACACCAAACAACAGCAACATCTGGCAATAACAGCAACATGCAACAACCGACAACAAAGCTTGTCAATGTTTTTCCCTTTTTTCATCATTGCTAATAAATTAAAATGTTTAAAATTAAATTATTAAATTGTTTTTGTACCATGGTTCAACATTTTTATTATAATCATTGCTCTTATAGATTATAATATAGTTGTTTATTTTAACATTACAAACAGACATTTGTATTTTATTTAAATATAACTAATATTAATAATTACATTATTATTTCTAGCGCGAGCAAATGTTAGAGGCTCAGGACATGTTCCGTAACGCGAACAGAGTGACGAGGCCCGAGAAGGCGCTCATATTGGGCTTCATGGCTGGATCCAGAGGTAAATACTATTTATGTATTTTATGCTATTTATTGCTTTTGTTAAGCTATTGCATAGCTTCTATCGCGGGCCTTGAGCGCGGGGACCGAATCCAGAAATTGCGTAACGAAAAACCTCACGCTCCCCACTCCGACGGGCGGAGGTGTGGCTTGAAGGCATAGCATGCAATAGCTTTACCGCGGCACTCCCCGATTGCCACACGTATTTTTTTTTTGTTTATGGTGTTATTTTTGGGGTAAATTATAATTTTTGGTTAGAGTTTTGAATGAAAATATGCATTAGATTCATATAATTAACAAGTTAAGTGCTTAAATGTTAAATATTTGAGTTTTGAAATGTTTTATATAACTACTATAATTTTATGATATTTTTTTCGAAAACTCGTTTTGTATGAATTGTGCCCTTTTTTACCTGATGTACATGTAAATCAACTCCTTTGATTTTCATGGTAAGCAGAAGATGATTGATTGATAGATGATTATATCACAATCAATACACAATCAATCATACACAAATATAGTTTGTTAAATAAATGAAAAAACCATAGTCTAATATTCTATCATTTCTTTCAGACAACCCCTGTCCAAACCTCGGCAACATAGTGACAATAAAACTCTCAGAGAACATAGAAAATGTCCTACAATCAGACGACACGTACCTCACAATGCTCTCCGAGATGCACTTCCAAATGAACTACAACAACGGCCAGTGGACCAGGCTCAAGAAGTACAGGCATATAGACGGCATGGTCCCGCAGAAGATCCCCCCAGGGTCCACGGTTATATCGGCCAATAATCAACAGCCTGTTGTGTCGATAGCCAATCAGAGTGTTAGTTAAGTGACTCAGTGTAGTGTATAAAGTGTTAAAGTGACAGTGCGGCCATGGAAAAATGTGTATTTATGTGAGCGAACAATGGAACGATCAGGTAATTTGGAGTGAAATAGGATTTGAAATGGGCGTTCGCAATGGGCAGCGTTGGCCCAACAAATAATCATTGTGGTAGAAGGAAGGTGGAATACCTCCATGGAAAAAGAGAGGATCCTCGAACAGTCTACTGGACTGGCCGACTGGACTAGGCCACAATCTGGTTTCCATAACACAAGCGAAAGCTTAGTATGGGATCAGATCATGCCGTGTGTGAAAATTGTCCTGAAATATGAAAAAAAATTGTCCCGAAAATATTACGGTGATTGTGAATAAACGTCTACAGTGATGGTTGATCATAAACATTTAGGATCTACACTATCGTGATTGCCAGTACTCGCCCTACACTGCCCATTGTGAAGAGGGCCCTAAACTAAATGGTTATAAGCTAGATGTTTTGTGTTAGCGATTTGGTTTTATACAATATAAACTTATACTGTTTATTTATATCAGAAATTATTGAAAAGTAATATGGATAAATAAGTACAGATTTTTTGTGTAGTCTATGGATCTCAAAAGATAAGATTAGACTATTGGTTGAATTTGAAACGAATGGAATTAACTAAAAATGGAACAGAACAGTATGTCTGAATATGAAATATTTATAAGTGTTATAATATTATAGAATAGGCAATGAAAATGGAACGAGAATTTTAGAAGAATCGAAACGGAAGGATATATTTTAACTGAATACTGAACAGTTTATTATCTAGGATAAATAATATGATCCTCTCAATGTAATTGAGCCTGAGATGACCGCCTCCTTGGTAAAGTGGTTGACGCGTGAGCGTAGCACCGAGGGGTCCTGGGTTCAATTCCCAGTGTAGACAAAGAAAAAAAAATGTCTCAGTCTGGTAGGACACAGAAGGCTCATCACCTACTTGTCCCTAAAAAGAAAAATCGATCAGTGAAACAGATGTATAATGCATCTGCCCCTTACCCTTAAGGAGACACGGGACTTCACTTTCTCAATATAATTAAAATATTCTTCTTGGCAAAAAACATTGGAAAAACGGCTTAAAAGAATTGAATGTCAATGGGTTATAAAGACTCGAAAAAATGCTTTTGAAATCTTATAAAATTTTAACAAGATTATAATTGATTCTTGTTAAATATATTAGTTAATTTTTTTTATGTTTCACTGGATTTTGCAAAAAAAAGATCACACTTTCTGTAAGATATGAAAATATTGTTCGGCTAAACTATGAATTATTTCATAATTTAAATTTTGATGAAATTTGAATCTAAATTATGATTATGAATTTTAATTATTATGACCAAGGGCGTACTATGACAATGTTATCGCAATTATTACAAGCGATACTATGCAAAAATTGTTTTTATTTTCTTTTTTTTATTAGAGAATATCTCTGTAAAAATATTTCTTATTCCTTTGCTCATAACATGTCAAACGTATGCCCCAAACGAATAAGGTGTTTCAAATCTTTAGAGCTAGCGCGTAAGAGCAACTTTTGTCTCCGCAACTATTTTGTCTCTCCAAATCAATTTGTATGGGGAGTTGCGTCGCTACGTGCGCGCACTTTCTTACTAGCCCATAGAGTTGATGGGAGAGACTAAATAGTGAAGGAGACAAAAGTTGCTCTTGCGCAATAGCGTAGAAAAACTGAAAATTGTCTGAAATTGAAATGTGTCAAAATACATACTATATTATATACTTATGTGTGTGATTGGTTTTATAATAAGGCTTAATGTAATTGTTATAGTTAAATATATAAGCTATTGATGTTGACCAAATGCGCTGTGAGATTTTGTATTGCTTGTTTTTATTTAAACCTGTTTAAAAATAGGTTGGAATTTGCTTGAATTTTATGTTTCTTAAGTACATTGTTGATACATGCACCAAATTTAAGCGTGTACATGCACACAGATAAACAAAAATAACTATAAAATATTAAAACTAAATACTTACACTTGCAATAATCCATAATAATATTATAAATGCGAAAGTAACTGTCTGTCTGTCTGTTACTCAATCACGCCTAAACTTCTGAACCATTAAGCATGAAATTTGGTATGGAGATATTTTGATACCCGAGAAAGGACATAGGCTACCTTTTATTGCGATATATGTACCACGGGCGAAGCCGGGGCGGACCACTAGTAAACTATAAAGGTAACAATAATATTTACAAATATATACACACTTATATTATATGTTCATGTTCTAATAAAGAAAAAAAAATACAATTTCCAACCTACATTTAAGTGAAAAAGCCTTGGCGAGCGATATGTATTTGCGTTATATTTAAGATAATATATTTCAAAGAGCATGGGACATTTTAGTATGAAGCCTGGTATACCTACCAATTTGCGATAAAAAAAAAGTCATTTTGGCGGCAAGAGATGAAACATGTGCCAATCGATAGTACATCAAAATACAAATAGGAAATACTCTTTGGTAAAATATCGTAATTGATACGGTTTCGGAATAAATAAGAGTTTAAAAAAATTTTTTTTTTTTTTTAGTTTTTTTGAATTATTTGTTACTTCTTACACTTAAACGTTAAGACAAAGCATATACAACTTCTAATTTGTAATAAAAGGGTTTCAAAATGTTGTATTACTATCAAAACGAAAGTAATAAACTAACTTTGGGCTAGGGATACGCACGTGCGGTGCGTCACTTATCGACAACCGTTATCGATTCTTAGAAAATCAAAATCGTTCATTTATCAGTGGTAAGTTGTTATGATCATAGTGCGGCCGAATAACAAACATTATGAATGCTTGAAGCTTGAGTTACTTTTATAGGGCCGTTTTGAAATGCGTCAGATTCATGCTTATGCTATGGAATAAGGATTTTCCATCGTTGATAATATCTTTGGGATGAATCGTGATGGATCTGACACCTGAAAATCAAAGCGGGCTTGATAATGGTTCGAGTTTAATTTTTATTACTTTGCTTTTGATGGTAATGTAGCATTTTTAAAAACCTTTTATTACAAATTCTAAGTTTTATAATGTTTACCTTAACATTTAAGTAAGAAACATTAAAAAGTAAAAAAAAAACTTATTTACTCCAATACTCAATACTCAATATGTATTTATTTGCATCCGAAACTGAAACTAAACTAATCTTCATCGTAACTAACCATATCGATAACGGTTGTCGATAAGTGACACATAGTGTTGCCGCTCGATAGTCCACTATCGATAGTCTATCGATTAACTATCGATAGTTGGGGAAAAGCAATAGTATCGATAGCACTATCGATACTATCGATAGTGTCGATACTATCGATAGTATCGATAGTCCTATAAGCGTAAATACTATCGACACATAGCAATACCATCGATAGTATCGATACTATCGAAGCTCAATATCGAACGAACTATCGATACTATCGATAGTGTCGATACTATCGAAGCTCAATATCGAACGAACTTTCGATACTATCGATAGTGTCGATACTATCGATAATATCGTCCCATCGATAGTGACCTTTTTCTCGATAGTATTGCTTTATCAATAATATTATAGTGGATGACAGAGAACTAGTTAGATGTTTGGTTATAATACTTTTCAAGTTATCTATTGGAGCTTTGTACAATCCATTTTTTTAGTTCGTTAATTCGTAATCTAATAAGCCACGTACATTTGTGCATAGTTAGTGTCTTCTAATTTAAATTGACCCATTATACCAAGAAATCGTGAACAATACTATTGCACAATTTACTACTATCGATAGCTCAAAACTATCGATAGTATCAGTACTATCGATAGTATCGATTGTAGTTGCAATATTCAGTAGCAATAGTATCGATACTATCGACAGTATCGATAGTATAGCAACTATTGGCAATCAATACTATCGATTTTATCGATACTATTGCAGTTCATCAATAGTATTCCATGATTAACGCTATCGATAGTATCGATAGTATCGATAATATCGATACTATCGATAGTGCTATCGATATTCTGACTTATTTTCAAGGTCAACTATCGATAGTCAAACTATCGATAGTTCGGCAACACTAGTGACACACTGCACGTGCGTATCCCTAGCCCAAAGTTGGTTTATTACTTTGGTTTAGATAGTAATGCAACATTTTAAAACCCTTTTTTTACAAATTAGAAGTTTTATATGCTTTGTCTTAACCTTTAAGTGTAAGAAGTAACAAATAATTCAAAAAACTGAAAAAAAAATATTTTTAACCCTTATTTATTCCGAAACCGTATCAATTACGACATTTTACCAAAGAGTATTTCCTATTTGTATTTTGATGTACTATCGATTGGCATATGTTTCATCTCTTGCCGCCAAAATGAAGTTTTTTCAAAATTTCCAACTTTAGGTATACCAGTTAGGTTCCTTGCTTTTTATAGTATTAATATATTATGTGAATATAAAAAAAATAGGATCTCAAATGGTTTATAATAAACTCTATTACATTGATAGTCGTCTTTATAGTGCCACAAACTTATCGGACCCGGTGACGGTGTCACTGATGTCGATTTCTTTTTATTTAAACAAAATATTCCGTATGAAAAGTCTGTGAAAATGTGACATTTCAAAATGGCGGCACGTAGTTCCAGTTTTTGCCACCGGGTCAGTTAAGTTTGTGGCACTGTAACTGACTATCACAGACCAAGGTTATGTGGTAACCCTTCAATAGACTGACCTCACAGTATGTTGATTACCCTGTAATTTACTAAAATTTTATTTTTCAAGATAGAAAAAAGTTTGGAGGGTAGCAATAAACAGATAAAAAAAAGTTTACTGTTTACTTTAGTGAATTTAACAATCTTTTTAAATATACAGATAATGGTAGTTTCACTTGAAAAGAAACCATTTTTGATTCTGTTTTTTAATATATTCAAAGCAATTTTCAAGATAATATATTGGGGTAACATTGGATTAGACATTTTTCTTATAAATCTAATTGTTTTATCTTCACTAGCTTTGTCAGCAATTTTACACGCGAATATTTTATACTATCTATCTCTATCAATTTCATTAAGATTTGTAAAGCCTTTTTAACTTGATTGAGTAACATCCATTCCTTCTAACTTGACTTTTTTGTTTTGTTAGTTGGATGTGTACATATTATTTATATACCTTTTTTTTATAGTGGGGAAATCTTCCAAAGATACCCACTGCCCCCGGGGAAGGAGCCGTGGGTTATGTCGGATTCTTACCAACTAAAACCCCACTGTGTTCTGTCGAGCCGCTTTAATGATGGGGCCGCGGGTATTGGTTGGAATTCTTCCGCGACTAGACAAATTAATATTATTTATAAACCTAAACCAATTTTACCCTAATATATTATTATTATATTATACGTATCATACAAGATATGAGAGTTAAAAACTTGATGAAAAGCACATTATTCTTATTGGCTTATGATTTTTTATGTATAAGTGCAAAAAAGACTAAAGTAAAGAAAAGAGAAAAGCTGTAAAATAAAGATACACACAGACTATCCGGTAAATTAATTTATGTAATACTAGCTACTCCGCGCGGTTTCACCCCCGTGGCTCCACTCCTGTTGGTCGTAGCGTGATGATATATAGATATAGCCTTCTTCGATAAATGAGCTATCTAACACCGAAATTTTTCAAATCGAACCAGTAGTTCCCGAGAAGAGAAAAAACGTATTACACTTGACCACTTCAAAGATTTTCATAGCTTTCGTAATACATAAAATTAGAATTATTGTTGTATTTAACACTTAAAATCATGTCAATTGATGTTCTTAATGTTTATATATTTATATCTAAACTATGTATTATTTACTTATATGTATTCACTTAAATATACAATCTACATAGTTAGGCTGGTTGCAGAGCTTGACCGACCGTCAGTGCGTACCGTCGGTCCTGACGATACGCATCAACAATTGTATGACTATGACACTAATGCGCATGACAATACGCGTGCGTATGGTCGGTCGGTCGGTCTATGAACGGTTTTATGAATTTCCATACATATGACAAGCGCGACTGACGTACGCACTGATGGTCGGTCAAGCTCTGCAACCAGCCTTAGTGTCTCTGTGTGTATCACAATATAAAACACGTTCATGCTGCATGACATGCTCAGACTTATGTGTAAATATTTTAGAATAAACAACATGCTTGCAATCAATATATCATGCATGCATGTCATGCAGCATGAACGTCTATAGACCACTTAAACCCTGGATGAAACTTTTCGGCGCGTAAAGTGCCTTGACGTTATTATTTCTAGGACTTAGTCATATAACGTTTATATTTAATCATAAAAAGTAAAGGCTGAATTATTTTCGTTCCATTTACTAGTTTTCGTTTTCCAAGTGCATCGGAAATTTTCAAACCAGACCATTTAGTTAGCTCAGTACGTGTTAAAGGCGTTAGACTATTATTTATTTCACGTCTGTTTTATTTATAGAACGAGATTGTAAGTAAAAAGTTTTGTGGTTATCTATACTAGCTTCCACAGACAACAAAACTTTTTACGCCGGACCATAGACCATAGAGTAGTCAGACGGTCTATCGTGTCTCTGGTACTACCTAAATCATAGATTAAGTTTTCATAGATGAATAGAAGAGTTTTCTATACATGTTAAGTTAGTTTTATTTTTTGTTGTACGATTTAATATTCACTTTGTATATAGTAGATAGTACAAAAATATTAAAGGAGAAGCATATTTGAATGAATTTGTTGTTTTATTTTACTGGAAAGGAGATAATTTTGCAGACATGCACATTCCCTACAACACACAACACACACAAACACATATGTACAATGTACATAAACAAGATAAATTGGTGAAAAAAACAGTACTTATCAAAATACTAGCTGCGCTCCGCGGTTTCACCCGCCTGACTCCGCTTCTGTTGGTCTTAGCCTATAGCCTTCCTCGATAAATGGGCTATCCACCACCTAAATAATTTTTCAAATCGGACCAGTAGATCCTAAGATAAGCGCGTTCAAACAAACAAATTCTTCAGCTTTATAGTATTAGTATAATTTATGATTTTCAACTAGTACCTACAGTACACTTATATTGTTACTACCATTATAATAAGTAGGAACTCGCCATCTATTTCATCCCTTGCACATTTTCTTTTGGTTGTCTAGTAGCAAACAATTTCATTTATAAAAAAAGTGTAAAGGAATAAGTTTCTGTTATAAAAACAAGAACAAAATTAAACATCATTTATTAACACTAAACTATTCACAATGAATACATAAATATGCGTTTTTAATAGCTAATAACAAGATTAGTTATTTTTAAACAGTTCTAACTGTCGTCATAGGTATACACGTCGATTCGTTTCCGATAATGATCCACTAGAGGCAGACACTGGTACATTACTGAAAATGTGGAAAAAAATTGTTAATAATCGAAAAGTCTAAACTACTATTACGGTGCATTTGCATCAAACGAACATAGAGCAAGAGCGTTCTTTCGTGATCTTTTAGTGTAAACGAAAACTCCTATTCAGTGTTGTTCAAAATTAGAACATTACATAGAATAATAATATGATATTAATCTTTCTCTACGCCTATTACCTAACACTAAAATAATTTGACATAGTGGAGTTAGAATGAGCATTCGCTCGTTTGATGTAAATGCACCGTTCTAAATAAAAACATATTATCTCAATATTTAGTATTTACCAAAAAGGAATACAATTTCCGGAATGAAAGCTACAAAGCTCCACGCGCCTTCCTCTTGCAGTCGAAATAAAAAGCTCAGTATCGATACAACAAATCCCATCACTATAAATGCTAGTGTGTACCAAAGGTATATTTGTAAGAGCATCGCGTTTTCCTGAGAACACAAACATGCCATTAATTGAAATGTATAGGTAGGTACATATTTAAATAATAAATTGTAAAGCCTTAACTATTTAATAACTACAAAGTATAAAACAAAGTATTTTAAACTACGCAACGGATTTTGATGCGGTTTTTTTTAATATATGGAGTGATTCTCGAGGAAGATTTAAGTACATACCTATACTTATGATTTATTAGGTTTAGACAAAGCGGGCGAAAACGCGTTTTAATAATTTTTATAATAATTAATTATATAATAATTTTATTTAATTGGTACTAAGTAGTTTATTTTATGATATTTCAGAGATGTTGTTTTAAGCGTAGGTATCTGAATACATAGCGTGAAGTACCTAGATGGAATTGTATGAACTAGCTGTACGTTTTCTCTTAAATTTTCACTGTAGGGGAGACCGAGGGGAGTTGAAACAATTTTTACGTTTTGTTTAATATAACTCATACTATTGTCAGAAATCTTATGGTACTGGTACCAATCGATAGGTTATTCTATACACTTGCGAATGGTTAGCATAAATAAACGGTAAGCGTTAAAAATGATGGTGAAAAATTGACTTAATCGCAACAAGTCAACTTGTTTCAATTCCCCTCATACCGAGGTAAGATGAAACAGAGGTCGAGGAGAGTTGAAACATTATGATTCTGGGGAGTAATAGGAGCTGCAAAATAAAAATGTTGATTTGATTCAAAGGTTTTAATTAAAACTTTTATTTTCAAGTAATCAACGACCTTGTAATATGTAATAGTAATATTTTAATGACATATCAGTCAAGTAGGTCTAATACAAATAATACACACAAAAATTAATAAAAATTAACATGCGTAACATCAATTATAATTAGTCAAATCAACAAAATGTTTTACATTTTTTTTAAACTAAATCTTTGACATAAAATAGTTAATAATCAGTCGTTTTTTAAGTATGTATTACAATCAGTACCTACCTACTATAAACTATGGAACAATAATTTAAAAAATATCAACAAAGTGCTCCACCAGCACAAGCTTCGTGGGCACACAATTTACATTGAGCCCACTTTTCTTTGGATCTGTTATTTGAATATGATTCCATACAGTAAATGCAGCAGGATTCCTCTTCTTCTTCATCACTATCTTCTTTTCTTGACAACCTTAACCTTTTTAGTTTTACAGCCTGGTTTTGATCTATTTCTTGTTTTAGTTCATCCAGTAGGCATACTTAAACAAATAAACACATTAAATCAACAATAACATCCTATAATCTTCGTACTTTTTAGCTATAATCAGATATTAAATTGAAAACAAGGAGAGTTGAAACAGTCTGTTTCAAATCACCTCGGTGAGAAAAAACCTCCCAATTTTTACTCAAATCTCGATCAAGCAGTAAATAGACAGAAATCAAATTTACCAAGTATATTTCAAGAATCTATAGATAATAAGTTTTTAAAACCTATATAACTCAACCCAAAAAAGAAAACCAATATTAAAGTACAAGCATCGTAAAAAATCATGAAATACTTACTTTTTGCGATTTTCGGCACATGTCATTCAGAACTACAAAACTGCACAAATGACGCCACCGGCGTGAACTGACGCGATAGCTTGTGGTAGGAGAAGTTTAAAAAAGACGTTGCCAGATCGCTAAAGGTTTTAAGTTCCGAGAAATCGGGACTGTTTCAACTCACCTTTGTTTCAAATCCCCTCGGTCTCCCCTACTGTAATTTTACTGGTATCACAGAATACATAATAGTAGCTAAACGCTACTGGTATTATATAAAAGAATAGTTTATTAAAATATGGTAAATGGAAAAGACTGAACAGGGTATCGTATAAACTATAAAGCAATGGAAGTTTCAGCATCTATTAACGTAGGTATAGGATAATAGGATAGGATTAAGGTATAGGATATTAGTTAATAGTTATATACAAAAGTTTTTTTTAAATAAAGGTTAAATCCCTTAGTTATCTACTAACAACAATAGACCCCAACAGCAGTAACATATTAGCCATTTGGAAGGCCGTCACCAGCACACTTCTGAACGAGTCTACGTGTGCGCGCGTATCGTAACACACCACGCACACATCCGAGTCGTCGTTGGATAGGATTTCTAATAAACAGCCAACCTGAAAAAAAATCGATAAAACACAGTATCGAAATAGCATCGTATTCATATACGCAGATATTATAATCTGCTAGGTCGATAAAGATGCTCCTGCAACTTCTCCTAGATGGCGTAGAATATTCTTATAGACGTTGTCGAATATTAGGTAGGTATTATATCATATTCTTTGGATGTACCTACAGCAGCAGGCGGGCAAAAATATTATATAAATAGAAATTTTCAACAATTTGGATTTAAATTTTAAGAGCGCAATGAAGGGGCGTTGCAGTTTTACAATATCTATCTTATACGCCGCGCGCGTCGCAAAACTCGGCTAGCGAGTTTCTGTTTACGCGGGTTTTGTACGTTTAGCAGCTTCATCGTTATTTAACTAATAGCAGTGCCGCGCGGTTAAATCTTCCTCCGACGATCCAACGGGTAAAATCATGTATTTTTGTCTTGTAGAATCATGTTTATTTGTAGCTCATGGGTTATTCTGATTTATAACTTACAACTTACAAGCTACATTATTGTTAAGTTTCATCCAAATCCGTCCAAAATTTTTTTTGTAAAAATGTAACAAATAGATATCAAACGCATTTATAATATTTGTAGGATTTTCCTCCCTCATTTAAATATTTTATAATCGCGCCTTGCATCTTAAAAGTGCAAACACTTTTATACTAACAAGTTTTCATTCACAATTCCTGTAAGCTTAAAAGCATGCAAAACTAAAAAAGCTTACTTACTAATCCTATAATAGATATCAAAGCCACGCTACTCCGAGGTGAGAGGCAGAAACACTCTCCGTCCTCACATGGATTTAATTCTGATAAATTATCCATTACACAAACACAATAATTTCTGACAAATGTCAGTTATAGCTGATGACTGAGAGAATATTAATTAAAAGATTGTAAAGATTTAGGTACTCATTTATTTAAAAAAAAATCCCCAAATTCTATAGGTAGGTATTACAACGATAGCTGCAGTGTAAGTTTTAAAAATATAAATTCTAGCTTATTGCAAATGAATTTCAATCATTCAAAAAAAGAGTATGAAGCAAATAACTCTGGAAAGACAGACCTCTTTTATAAATGAATACTCTATGATATTTGCTCTTCCTTATTTTTTTTATTTATTATTCTATGGATGACCAATGTCATCTAACTGCATTCTTTCTGAGTGAAACAATAATTTGCAAAATGGTTCGCTTATTTGCTTTATCAGTATTTAGTATTTATTTGCTGACATTCGTCTTTGCGGATGATGATCTTACAGGTGTGTATTAGTAACATATTTTATTATATTATGTGAAAAACACCCACAGATTTCAGGCATTACATGATTATGATCAAAATTACAATTAAAGTACAAACAAATTGAGTTAATGCAACTTCCAAATCATAAGTTTGTCCTACAAGTCATTATTAAATAGAGCTAAAATTATTGTAGAGTAGTCGTCTCTTCTTACACATTATTTTATATAGGTATTTTACATACAAACAATCTTTTCTGCAGAAACCTCCGCTCAGCCTGAAGAACTTACCGTAGAAAACGTCATCCAACAAATTGAACATCTCGCAGCATTAGCGGAGAAATCTCGACGTGAAGGAATCCTGTCCACTGATCACACAGAACAACTTTTTGACAAAATAGCTTCATCTTTCAACGATTTGATTGAACTTATCAATGCTAAGAACTACACGGACACATTCTTTACTCTTCAAGGCATAGATAGAGTTATCATTCCAAACATTAGAACGACATACACAGCACTACGACTTCAACTCATTTACCTTCTCAAAACATTGTTTAAAAATGCCCCATCGACTGCCAATACATTCATACCGATGAATATAATAGATATGCTGCTAGATGTATTTGAAAATGACGATAATCTTGCCCTTAAAGCTCACGCGTTGGATGTTATGTACCAATGGTTACCTAACAACCCCAAACTGCAAGCTAGGGTCATGAAACTAAAGGGACTGGAACCGTTCTATGAACAAATAGCTAAATTAGACTCGAACGTTGTACAGAAGCTTCTAGATCTATTCAATATTATATTGGAAGAACATTTGCGCGCAAGAAATGAAAAACAAAGTAAACCAAATGAGATGTTTAAGTTTTATCAAATGATTGGTTTAGTGGAAAGAATGTCTACACCAACAGTTTGCTATGGTCTTCTTAATATATTTAAGGATACAACTACTTTTAGCGGAAATAGCAGGGAAATATTCGTTCCGGTTGCTAAGCTTTTGAAGAATATTCAGCCGTTTTGTTTAAACCTATACAAGGGTAAGAATACAGCGATTGACATATTTCAGAATCTACACGATTTCTTTAAGGAATCCGTTGAGAAGGAATTGTTTAAAGACGTGCAATTTAATGTCACGGATATAGATTTAATTTTGACTGAATATAACGAAAAGGTGAAGGAACATTATAAGGATGAGTTTTAAAATATTGTAAGTTTATATTATGGTCTATGAAATAAAAATATGGAATTAAATTGGTTTTTTTTTCCTAGTATCCTCTACTCCATTCCATACCATGACCGATCATTAAAATGATGTTTCTAATTTACAATTTCCTTATTTTAAACGAATGAAAAGAATTATGGCATAAATGACCAAAATATTTGTACTTGCTTGGTTTCTTTTTTCGCAGGCAGATAAATTATTTATTGCAGTCTATCGTTATTGATTAAGAACTTGATAAAATTGTAATACTCTGTTACTTTTGTGTTGTGTTAATATCTGAATTCAAATTAGAAGCAATAACAGCTAAGTACTTATAAATATCCTGCATCCATAATAGCTTCAATTGTAAAGAACCACATTGATAAATATCATTACATATCACATAATTACGACCCTCTGGTGTGGTCTACACACCGCAAATAATTTTGATTCCCCGACCCATTGTGCAATGATTCCATAGACCTTATAGTAAAGCATAGACAAGGATACAATACAAATCGAAATGTCAATTGTTGGTCTATGATTTATGGTTCGGAACGCTGACTGCGATCTGTTGCTACTTAATTTATTATTTGGATGCCAATTTTATATCGCAGTGTTTGATTGCAGTAATAAGTAATAAGAATTGTGTTAACGCAAAAGATTAACTTTGTTATAATTTAATCTTTGTTGATTATATTATGTCCTGCTGCAGCTGGAACCTAGCTTATATCTATACTAATATTATAAATCTGAAGAGTTTGTTTGTTTGTTTGTTTGAATGCGCTAATCTCAGGAACTACTGGTCCGATTTAAAAAATTCTTTCGGTGTTAGATAGCCCATTTATCGAGGAAGGCTATAGGCTATATTATATCATCACGCTAAGACCAACAGGAGCGGAGTAATGCGGGTGAAACCGCGCAACACAGCTAGTCTAATATAAAAGTTGGAATTAATACAATAGAGGATTGAACACAAATATTTTTTATGTAATAAAATATGCCCTAGAATATGTTTAAGGTTTATTTTACACCGGGTCTTATGAAAGTGAAAATACATATTTTAATTTTTTTTTTAATTATATTGAATACCTACTAAGGCCCCTTGAAGCGCTTGCAGCTGTGAAAAAATCAAACTTATAAGCCAACACAATCAAAAGATATTACATTACACTTAAGTTTATGCTGCAAATTTTCGCAAATTTCAAAATTCGCAATGGAATCAAAACCTTCAGGCAGACCGTGAACACTTCCGTCTTGGTATTTGGCCGGTTTTATTCTTCACAAGCTCCGGTTCCGACTCCGGTTACGGGTTACCGACTTAGGTTGACCTGGGATAAAAGCTCTATTAAAATATAACATAACACAGTATTTTCTTGTCTTTGATTGTGAGCGAAAATTATACATATTTAGAAATTTAATATTAGATTTATTCGTTAGGTATTAATATTATGCCCACAGAACTATATCTCGATATAGTTCTCTGATTATCCCGACGTTTTCCACGGGGAGATCGAAATGAATTAATCACGTTAAAATCCATAACATGCTACTTAGGAATGTAGTAGCTTCCTTTTGCTAAAAGTTTTTTCAAAGTCAAAGTACTTCCAAAACGTATTTACTATTTTAAAAATATTTAACTAGGGTAAGTCCGGGGTAGTTGGCCATAGTTTTTTCTAAGCTCTATCAGAAATGAAATACTTTTGTTTTTGAGAAAGTATTTATTTTTTATTAAACTTTGAAGATTCAACTATGATATTCTAAACATGAAAGTAACAATTTCTAATAAGATCACCACATTAATTTAAGTTTTTTAAAAATCACAATTGGCCATCTCTCCCGAGGTGTCCGGGCGTGATGGCCATGGTACTAGAGGTAAGATGGCCATAACTCAATTCTAGGCTAAGGCTTACTTTTTAGTCTAATTTTTAGTTTGAAGTCTTCTTTTCTCTTCTTCGCCGCGTTTTTTTTTTTGGTTAATGTATCCGCCTTTTCAGTTGACGTCACTTTGGAGACTGGTTTAGAATATTTTTAAGTAAGCACATGTCCTGGATGTCTGTTAAGCTGTAGTTCAGCTTCATCCATGTTAAATAAGTAGTTAGGGGGTAACGTATGCATTAACTTCTGACCTGTTCATAGTGTTGGCTCTAGGCTCTAGCCAAAAAAACTCTTTTTGACTTCCTAAGGGTAATCACTATTTCTGCTTTAGAACATCTGTTACCAGTCATATCCCGCTTTTTGATTCTGTTGGTTAAATTTATGCTATAATTTTAAATGTTCGGCTTATTCGTTGGCTATTCGCTCACGTGATCCATCGTTAAAGGAATTATTTTTCTTTATTCTTGTTTTTGATGAATACCTTAAAAAGTTTAGGTATTTGGTACTGGAGTCCTGCCACGCGTACGTTTATGCATTAACAGCTGCTTTTAGTAGCGATTTTTCCGACCTTTCACAGCCACTGCCTTTTTCCTGTTTCTATTAGGCATTTAAAACAAATCTAAAAATAAATCAATTATTTGTGCAAAACGTGATTTTTATACTATTACACTATGGCCATCATATACCGACTAGAATTGGCCATCTGTCCTTATATTCCAGGAGAGATGGCCACAACAAAAACTAAAACAAGTAATGACTTGAAGCAAATATTTTGAGGTTATAACGTAGCACTGCTCGTATACTTTACAACAAAGACAAATATCACCATTATTTTAAGAAACCAAGACCACAATTCCGTAAAATAGTTGACATCTAAAAAATATTCAAGCTATTTGAATCAAAAAACAAAGGATTTACTTATATTTTCTTTGTTTTTCGCTTAATATTTTGCCGTACTTTTGTCCTCACGCACGACGAGCAGCGAACTAAGCACTAAACAGTAACAGTTAGTGAGCGAATCACTGAAATATTTCGATAGGCCATCTCTACCTTATGGCCATCTACCCCGGAATTACCCTATACTTAACTTTGCATTTACATAATGCAGTCCCCAAAACCGCAATTTATTTATTGATTTCTTTCACACACTATCATTAGGATAATGACAAATCGCGCGCTGGGTGGCCGCCATTTTATATCATTTGTGTCCTTCCTTCCGTTTTCTGTATGTCAATTTAAATTAATTGAATATTTGAAGATGATCGTCACCATTATACATTAGTTGTATTAAAAAAAGTTATTACAATTTGGTACTTTAATGGTTCGTATAAAAGTACCAAATTGTAATACCTTTTTTTATATTTAATATTTTAAATATGTACTTACGTTAGATTTTCCTAATCTTTTAGTCTTTAAAAATAAGGTTTATTAAATGTATGTACTGAGAAAATAAGAAACTTGGAATATACTCAATCGATGCGTCGCGCGTCGTTTGATTACCATGGTATATTCCACGCTTTTTTAATGAATGAAACAATCATCGTGTAAAAAAGGATTAACATGCATCATCAAAAAAATGAACACAGCAAATATTATAATTTTCTACATTTTTATACAAGCTTCCTCTTCTACCAAATCGTGGGAGTATACATAAGGTGCGACAAGTCCGTAAGCCCAGATAAACAAATACATATATTGCATCGAATCGATCACATTTTTCGCGGTAAAAAAAAGTGGCGGCTATTCAACTGTCAAATGTCAAACACGTAAAAATTGGCGGGCTATGATACAACCTGCCAAAACGAATTAAAAAAAACTTCAAGTGCTGCCCGTGAGAATAATCGCAACCTTTTTTTGTATTTTTAAAGTCATCTCATGAATGAGCATTGTAGTGTAATGGCCACGGTAAACGGCTATTTGTATTGTACACGCAATCCTTAGCACTCTATTTGAACAATTGTAGGTTGGCCATGAGATTCTAGGATAAGGAACCGTCTCATAAAAAAAATCAAAATATAGTAATTAAAGTTTCGTTAAAAGTTGGTTAGAAGCTTGTTCAATAGTCTAATGAGTTAATAAAATATCTTTTTGATAATGGCTACATAAGATTTCATCAAGGTGTCCATGTAGAAATAAAAGATTCATCAACTCAACACTAACTAGAAAAACTAACTTATGAAAAAATATCTTCTTAATTGTATACTAATACTAAGAAATTACGATTAATTACATGTGTAGTTTTTTTACTATTACATATTTGTACACAAAATAACAAGCACTCATACATTTATATACATGTCATTTAGTTAAAATTATAAGCATGAATAAACCAATAAATTTAACAAAATATCCCAGTAATCATGGAGTCACTACTATAATTGGCATGCAGTAGCCAGGTAGTGAAAAAAACATAAGCGTAGGCGTGAAAGACCACCTGACTAAAGTTCCCAGGGTCTGCCGTTAATTGTTACTAATTTATGGCCCTGGGACAAAGTACGTTTGTAAAATAATCCTTACATTAAATAAAGATGTTAGGCATGCAATATTATTGGGTATTTCTAAAACTTTAGTGTTCGTTGGGATTAAAATTTAAATATCTACTAGTTTTTATTCTTACAATGGAAATCAGGAACTATTTCTTTAATAATTTTTACAATATCAATATAAAAATTATTCAAGAAATAGTTCCTGATAATAATTCTAAAAGGTTATTTAACTGATGGGGTGATATTGGTCAGTGCTACGATTGGTGCTACGGGTAACTAATTTCTTAGAAGAGTAGTGTGGGGAATACTTAATTTTACGTAATTTTTTATGAACAAACATTGTTTTTTCCGAAACAGAATAATTTAACTATTATAATATGTAGAAGCTCACTTATCTCTGTTACTTACATCTCCTCTATCTTACTTATACTTACTTAATTTTTTACGTAAATACGTAATCGGTAATATTATATTACGTAAAATGTTGCATTTCAATATGTAGATAGTAAGTACTAACATAAAATTATGCATACAACTAAAAAAGTTCAAAACGATTCACATTCCAAAATCTTTTTGCCAAACATGAATGAAGTGGACACAAAATACAAATCCTTTGCACGCACAAAAACCCACCTTCTTTATTCATATATTTTGTAAAATAACAATGAATGAACGTATTTTCCACAGACAATAAATGTTTACACAACTTCGGTCATTAATTTAGACGAAAAAAAATCATTCATTCACGTCACCTGCTCACGATCGAATGTAGTTTTTTATTATCTGATTCATCATGGATTCATCTAATAAATTATCTATTGAACAAATTTGTAGGATTGTAGGCGGGTTAATGCTCAAATAAAATTTATAAAG
Organism: Colias croceus; assembly: GCF_905220415.1. NCBI lineage: Eukaryota > Metazoa > Arthropoda > Insecta > Lepidoptera > Pieridae > Colias > Colias croceus. The sequence continues at coordinate 7,299,201 of NC_059560.1, forward strand.
GACATTTTTTAAATAACTCTAAAATTCTCACAGTATATCTTCACAAAAATTTTGTGTTATATTTTAAAAGTTCGATTTTGTGAGTGCTATTAAAGTATGTGCTATTAAAGTACATGTAGATATTTAAAAAGCATTTAGAGAACTTTTATTCTTTAATCTATGATAGCCAAATTTATTCTACCACCAATTAATATAACAAAATAATTCCTATTGCTTCTATCTACATATTTGTATTATGTACATAATACACACACTTAGAGTGTCAATGTTTACCTATGTATCAAATTTATTGTAATTCTAAACTTTTACACTACCTAGAACTTTTATTTAATAATTTTATCGGTATTTTTGTAATATATATTAGTCATAGGTTATGGGCTAAACCAACTCTACAATTTCGCAGTACGTTGAAAACTAATACATTACAAGAAATATATGCCTTACACCTCAGAAATTATTAGCAAAAGCCCATATATCTCCGTATCACAAAGTATTGACATCTCATTCAACAAGACGTTAAATTGTATAATTTTGTGTTGATATCACGCTGAGAAGACGGACATCCGATTATCATTACATTTACACGTGGGAACGGCGATCATTTGCGCCAATTTAATATTAATGGCGTTTAACATTGTAGGTACTTATTTTGTCCTTGCCTATAAATGTGTGTTCTCAAAACGACGGCTGATCTAATTAGTATTAAGTCATTTATGATAAGGTATAATATTTCTTCTTTATATTTTTATTTTGTAAATGTTCTGGCAGCGTAGAAGGAAATAGTTCAAAGAGTAGAATTGTATAGTTTAAATTTTTATAGTAAGTATTTTATTACTAGGTTGAAGCTATAAGTTTGTTTCTGAGCGAATTATGTAAAATATTGTAAGGTAAGAGCCGGTCAACATTAGCTAGTCCAGACAATACAGCCTATTATAAAAATCTCCTGAAATTTTTATACACATCACACCCATAAAGCTGTCAACGGTAAATAATGATTGATTTTTTTAAATCAATAGACGCAAGTGTGCTTCTCATGACACAATGACACAGAGTCAAAATATTTTGCGAATACTAATTGTTTATCTGTTCCACAGATCTGTTCCACTATAGACCGGAAGTTCGTACTTTGACGTTTTGTGTTTTTTTTTTCTATAAACATTTGAATTGCGCATGTACGAAGGCATTTTGTTGTCCATTGAATTTAAAAATGGAATTTGATTGATATGCGCGCTTTTGTAGTCGATTTTGATTTTAAAAATATTAGATGGCTTTCTTAGAAGCGACTGCTATTTTATTTGTATTTCTTTATAATAAAGTAAATTTACTTATATTATTACATTCAATTTATTTATCAACGATATAATATTTTAGTAGGTATCGGCAAAAATATACTTAGTAGGTAGGTAGTTAACCCCGAATTAGTTAGGTAAAAAAAAATATAGAGAGAGGCCTATAACTGTACTTTAACTACCTACATACTACATATTATAACATATTATCCATACTAATATTATAATTATGCGAAAGTAACTCTGTCTGTCTGTCTGTCTGTTACTCAATCACGCCTAAACTACTGAACCAATTGTCATGAAATTTGGTATGGAGATATTTTGATACCCGAGAAAGGACATAGGCTACTTTTTATCCCGGGAAAATGACGCAATCCCGGAAATCCCACGGGAGCGGGAACTATGCGGGTTTTTCTTTGACTGCGCGGGCGAAGCCGCGGGCGAAAACCTAGTATTTTATAAATTAAGCTTTATAGGTTTAATATGTTTTTTATGTTATTATTAATGTACTTAAAAATACTATACGTAGTACCTATAAAGCAAAGTCGCTGTCGCTGTCTGTTGGTCCCTATGTATGCTTAGATCTTGAACAATGCGCAACGGATTTTGATGCAGATTTTTTAATAGATAGAGTGATTCACGAGGAAGGCTTGAGGAATATAATTTATAGAAATAATTAATAAAAATAATTACAAAACCAAAGATCGATGCAGTCCCACTGTGGGTATACTAAACTCAAAGGAGGTTATAGTTTTGCATACGCTGCGAGTACATAAAAAATACGTAAAAAAATCCTGACCCATTTTTTTTTTCAAATAGATGAATTCTTAAAACTCTATGTGTACCTACACCCAAAACAAGCAACCCACCCAATTTTGCCCAATCGTTTTCAGCCCAATCGTGAGCTGTCGTTTAAGATTATGTTTTCATAGACAAAATGCTCACATTAGAGAAGCGGTAATAGGTATGCCGGCTGCGCGGAGCTAGAGAGGAAAACATGGATTTTCAGGAAAAAATTAGCAAAAATTTTTTGACATTACTTTGTTGTAAGTATTTTTTACGTGATGAAACTACAAGTCCCTTCGCGCTTAGTATACCAATAGTGGGACACACTGTAAAGTTCTGTGAACTCTACCAAAAAAGCAAAATTTTAGTATCAAAGCTTCAGTTGGATAACACCTAACTTAATTAAAAAGTTTCAAAGAGGAAAACTTCTTCCAAAGTGACAACAGTCAAAGGTTATTTTATTTATGATAAGTAGTGGCACAGACTTAACTACTAGAAGAAAAAAATAAATAAATCACTACATAGATAAAACAAAGTCACTTTCTCTGTCCCTAAGTCCCTTTGTATGCTTAAATCTTTTGCATTTTGATTTTGAGGCGGTTTTTTTTTAATAGATAGAGTGATTCAAGAGGAAGGTTTTAGTAGGTATATAATTTACTAGGTTTAAGTCAAAGCGGGCGAAGCCACGGGTGGTAAGCTAGTTTTTAATAAACTTACTATTTTAGTCACAGATCTATATCTCGATATAGTTCTGTGATTTTAGTATTCTATGATTCTATCATTCTAGCCGTGCCGCGCGGTTTCACTCACGTATGAAACCCGCGGGAAAAAACAAGTGATGCTACAGATTAAGCTGCAAAATATCATTAAAATATTATGTTAAGTGGATTTCGTGTAAAAGATTAACAAACATCCATATATTATTCTAATAGAAAATTAGCGTTTATTTTATTAGGTAGCAGGTAAAGTTAGTAGCGTTAGCTACTATTAAGTACTATTTAAATTTTAAAACCAATAATAAGTAAGGAGGTATTTTTGTGTGTTTAAATATATTTTTTTTATTTCACTAAAAAAATAAAATATAATGACTGCACCAAAACCAATTATATAATATTATAATCATAGTTGTATGTTTGGGAGGTCAATTAAAATACGATGATTTGTATTCATAAAATATATTCTTTTAAAACTCCGATATATTCTGTTTACGTATAATTTTGTACAATATATTTGTTTCACAACCTTGTTTTATAATTTAGACATTAATTTATTTTATTATTATTTACATACAGGCATTTCTTAGAATTTACATCTTAACCACGGTAAAAAATGTCTATGAAAATATTTAATCGCTTTTAAATTTTTACAAATAGACAACCTTCAATTACAATATTTAAATATTACAATATTTAAAATTTTTTTACACATTACTTGGTATGTAAATATGTAATTGTTAATTTTATGTGTTGTTAAATACACTTACACAGAAAGATTAGAATAATTTCGACCGCCGTAGCACGTTTGTATGCGGCCTTACGGTTGTAAGCGTCGCGCTACGCACGTGAATACTACACAACATCAAGATATTATTTTTCTTATATTTCGCGTACCTTTTTGATTTAGTAACCATATAAATAAGGAAACCCAGCCACATGCGGCATCGCGGACAGAGGCACGAACACCGGCATCATCCTCTCTGCCTGAACAAAATGTGTGCGCGTATGTTTTTTCAAATGGTCCCGCCGCCCAAACTTCTTCCCGCAGGTCTGGCACGGATACGGTCTGACACCAGAATGTATCCGCTTGTGTCTGGTCAACTCCTCATTTCTGGTAAACGTTTTTCCGCAGTCCTTCTCGTCGCATTTGAAAGGTCGCTCGCCCGTGTGGATCCTGACGTGGCCTTTCAATTGCCCATTGTTGGAAAAACCTACGTTGCAATGCGGGCATTTGTATTTCTTCGGACGCTGTTTTCTCGCGTTCAGAAGTTTGGCTTCACTTTCTTGTTGGAGAATTCTGGCGTATTCTAATTCCATCGCGTATCCTTGAGCGAGGGATTCTAGAAGAAGCGGATCGGTTGGTGGAATGCCGAGGGTTTGCGCGATATCTCCAGGGAGATACTCTGGTATGTATCCCGGATAGTGTGCAGTACTTTGTGGTATAGTAGCAGGATATGCTGTCGTGTAATTTTCATGAATTTCTTTCTGGTTGGGTTTGCTATGTTTGATATCATCTTTTGTTGCGTTAGTTGGTTCTTCTAGCAGTCTATCACAGCATAAGCTTAAGTTGTGCATGGGGGAATCGAAAGCGTCTGAACTTTCCGAATTTTCGTCAACGTTGATTGGCTTTTTGTCTTCGTTATCTTCTGTTGTCGTTGAAACGGTACAATCTTGATTAACGTCACTTTTCTTAAAAGTACCGCGAATTTTTCGTAAACGATTTTCACGCTTGTTTTCAACTAATCTACGCTTCTTCGTCGTTGATTGTTCCATGTCTGTTTCACTATTAGCATCCATTTGTTTTTGATTTTCACTAAGGTCCCAAGGTCTGAATAGCTTGGAAAACTTTTGCTGAGACGACAGCATCGTTGATAGAAGATGTCACACACAAGTCAAGTACGAGACTGGACCCTTTTTCATTTCAACAACTTTTATATACATTCCTTTAACAATAAATTTAATAAAAGCCAAAGTAGAGGGATACTATTGAATGGTCGAAAGAGACAAAATATTCAATTGTTGCACACTTCAACCGCTATTGTTTTTTTTGTCTATGCGCTGTTAGTTTTGGCGCCACATTGAGTCTTGCGTTCGGATACGCTGAGTGGAGTTTGGTTTAGTATTATCTGCGCAGTTACGTCATTTTCTCCGAGTAGGTTGTCATGGTGCTTGAGATAGGGGTGTGTAATGTTATTTATGTTGATTTTTGTGCGTGGTTCGGAGGCGGGCTTGAGGGCAGAGCGTTCTACTCGAGTGGTTGCGGCCCTTGCAGCTGCAAGCTTGTTTGTTTTAATGGTTTTGCCGATTGTTGCGGTTCCGAAAGAGATTTTATGTGACATGCACACGCGATGTACATAGACATAAATTGTAAGCGGTTTATGGGAGAGTGTGCAATTATTATTATTTTTTTAGTGTAGTCTTTACTTAATATTTTAATGTGCGATGCGTTTATGTAAATTATAATTCATATAATATAATATGTAGGTATTATAATTAATGTGAAAGTAGGAATTCGTTACACTGACTCAGTAAGTTTTCATGCGCTAGGTACTTGATGAAGATCCTGAAAAGGTCATTTTTTATCATATCATAAAGAACGAAATAAAAAGTTGCAATAAAAAATACGCAATCACAATTATTGGAAGAAAATGCTAGGTTTTTATATTTTTTTGTATCTATGTTATCAAGTATGTTTTCTGTTGGATACTTACTTGAATAAATTTAGCGTTTATTTAATTTTTTTTTATATTGCTTTGCCAAGCCGCTCTTGGTCGGGGGCAATAGTCCGAGCGGGTAGTCGAGTATCTTCATGTAAGACCGTGCATAATAAAAAATATACTACTTTCAAATAGAACATAATATTATTGTGTATATAGAAATAGCGCTTTTTATAGAATATTGTCAATAGTTCATCAAAGAAGAGCTACCTATACCAAAAAATCTTACGAAAAACATCACAAAACATTGATTTCCTGGATTACAACAAAACGGGTCTGACACCAAAATAAAATTGATGGAACGGATCAATCTTTAAATAAACAAATCCTCTATCCATTGTTATACAATGCTCTTGATTGCGTGTCTTTGACCGAACGAAATTGTTCATTTTGGCGCGATCTGTCAAATTCTGTGTCGGCCATGATGGATTGATCGCGCGTTCACAATTCAATAAAATAACTTGTTTTTGAATGTTTTGGAGTAAAAACATTATAGGTACTTTTTGTAATGTAGGTGTAGGTCAATAAAAATAGTGTGTGAATGACGCGTTTTGCTGATTTTGCAAGTCGATTTAATTTTTTTATTACAATTTAAAATTGCTAACATTACTTTAACAACATTAATTAATTACACATCCTACTAACAAAAATGGATTGTATAATATAGTACCTGCCTACAGTAGATAGCTACTGTAGGCAGGTACTCGACGTAGACGTATATGAAATAATAAATAAATAAAATAAAAATGATATTGTTTTATTTTAAATCTCTTAGTTTATGTATGCTATAAGTAGGTATCTATACTAGTTCCAAGTAATATTTTTAAAGAAATTCATTTTAAAATAACTGTATCAAATGTGATTCATCAAACATGACACATTTATAGAGGCTAGATATTATTTTCAAGATTATGAAATCCCGCCTTTTTGTGTTGGGTTTGTGTGATCGATAGCACAAAATGTGTGGATTCAATGGGCTTCTTCATCATACAATTGATGCAAATAACGTTTTAAAATATTTTACCGTTATACGAAATATTCAATATCGCTAATTTCGTACTGATTGTTGATGATAATTTTTGACGTGACGACGTCTTATAATTCGATAGAGCCGGCTGCACGCCCGAAATAACATGACTCATGCGGCGTTACCTCGCTCTGAGGCGTTCCAGTGCAAGCGAGAGCGAGGGAACGAGCGACAAAGAAGCACAATCGTTGTCACGTTCAACTATCGTCACCGACTTTACAGACAACCAATTTTTTCTGTGTAGGTACCCATTCCCAATAAACATTAACAATGTTAATTTAATTTTTGCAACAAAAGAGAACCGTTGCTTTTCATAATAAAAAGACTTGTTTATTTGTTTGAACGCGCTAATCTCAGGAACTACTGGTCCGATTTGAAAAAATATTTCGGTGATAGATAGCCCATTTATCGAGGAAGGTTATATATTATATCATCACCCTAGACCAACAGGAGCGGAGCAATGCGGGAGAAACAGCGGGGCACAGCTAGTGCATTATAAATCTAGAAAAATACTTTATACAATCGAAATCTTGGAACCGATCTTTCGGCTGAAAATCAGGAGGAATAACAAAATTTCAATACAATTACAATACACAATAAGTTTAGGCTCGTATATGTTTAAAAAGCATAGGTTTACAAAACAATGCTACAATGAGTATGACTTTAAAACTGAATACAAAATAAAGAACATAACAAGACATCTTGTAAACAAGCATATCCTGATACAATCTAAGTATTCTAGAACTTTCAGTAAACACAAAAGTTAAGTAAATAACTTTACTAAGTAGGTCACTAGCTACTATTCTAATAAATAAATGTATCTATACGTTTTGAAAGAACTCAGAAAGTTTCAAATTTGTATGTAAGAAACTTTAAGAAAACTTATTTATTTACTTTTGTTGACTCATTAACAGTTGCTTCATCATAATTATTTTTTTTTACTAAGTAGTACTTTTTCACGACTACTTGCAGTTATTTAGTACCTAGATATACTTAAGTATTAAAAAAGGTATTAAACCTGGAATTTAATATTTTTGTTATCACTTTCGTAACTTACATTTATATTTTTAAACCTACTATGAGTATTCTTTCTTTCAACAATAATAAACTGAAATTTTAATACAAGCGCAAGACTTTTATTTAAGAATCATCTTTAAGATTTACACACAAATAAACGAATAATTTTAATTATTCCATTTCTATGGCCTATCAATAAATAAAAAGCTGATATATTAGATAAAACCGCAAAAGCATAATCTTTCCTTAGTAGGTACTTATTGAATGAAACTTGGCGTCAAGGAGTCTCGCGCCGCATGAATGGACCGGACACGGGACAATACGTTGTCAGCCATTTTAAATTTATAGCACTTTTTGTTCTTAGCTAACTTAACCGCGATTATGCCAAACATAGACCACACTAGTTGCTATTTTAATATAAAGGATGTTTGTAAGTAACCTCTTTTTGATTTTAAATACTTTTGGTTATGAAAAATGTTTAAATTGCAAAATTTGGTTAGATTTTGTTTTGTGTAGGATTTGTGGTTGTTGGTCAGATTGATGCAATTTTAGCAGTAAGTATATGCTTAATTAGATAGGTAAATATAATAAGTAGTAGGTACATACTTAAAAGAACAATAAATACAAACTTTTTTGTGTATTTTTGCTTAGATTAACATGTAACAATGATAGGTAACTTAGTAGGTTAAACTGATAAGTGCGTTGATTTCGTTCTTAGTGTGGAATACCTTACTTAATAACCTAAACATATCTTTTTACTCATTTCTGATACTTTATATTCTACACTTTTGGCTAGAAGAAGACTGAACACGCTGTATGATCACCTACTACGTTCCATTGACTACAAAATAATGACAGGCGTAGTAAACGTACCACAATGTGACATAAAAAGTGAACCAAATTTCATTTTATGAAGTCGTCACGCAATTCTTAAACGATTTCCAAAGCTTTCAATATTGGAGATTTATATGATTTTTATAAAGATCGCTGTATTAAATAGTATGGCGAGATTTATTGATTTCATGTTTCTAAACGACTGTGAATTGTACATAATAAATTTACTACTATAACTATACTAAACTAGCGATTTAATATTTATGTTGTCTATGCCTTCGTATTGAGACCTCCGTGATATAATGTTGGGTTAACACACTTATTAAAACTTTAGACCGTCGTAAAGGAAGGTTGCATGCAAAAGAGAGTCGCGAGTGTTATCCAAAACAAAACATCATAAAATACATATGATTTGAATTGTGAATGCAAAATATGTTTTTGTGCTTGTTGTACATCCTACTAATATTATAAAGTATGGTTTGAAAGTATGGATTGGAAGGATGTTTGTTACTCTTTCACGCAAATACTGCAGAACCGATTACAATGGAATTTGGTATGTAGGTAGCTGAAGACCCAGAATAAGTTATGACATAGGCTACTTTTTATTTAGGAAATCCCACAGGAACGGGAAAAATGCGGGTTTTTCTTTGAAAACGTGGGCCAAAATCTCGTAGGTAGATAATAAGTTAGACTTGTATTCAAGTGAAACCACAGGATGAAGATTGTGCTTCTTGTAAACATGGCGACTCTATAAAGTTTCCTCTGCTCGTAAACTCACGATTTTCCTGTTACAAAAATAGTTTCGGGTATTACTTGTTTGGCGAATAAATACTTTATTTATAAGCTTACTTATGGAATTTTACAAATCGATCAAGTGAATATTTTTGCGTATTAAATTGCGTAATAAATGAAAAATTTGATATTTCCTATTATAATTTAAATTTTTTATGTTTTTAGTTTTTGTTATGTTAGGATTGTCACCATAGAAAATTCAGTCATATTGGTACAATACTAGCTGCGCTTCGCGGATTCACCAGCGTGCCTCCACTTCTGTTGGTCTTAGCGTAATGATATAGTATAGCCTATAGCCTTCCTCGATAAATGGGCTATCTAACACCGAAAGAAGTTTTCAAATCGGACCAGTAGTTCCTGAGATTAGCGCGTCAAAGAAACAAACAAACTTTCCAGCTTTATAAAATAAATTTATAGATCCTTGTAAAAATAATAAGATTTAGAGAATATACCATTTCGAATATTATAAACCTTTAAAATGAATAATTATCTTATACGATGAAATAAAACTACAAAATATCGGCAAAAGCATTCCCATATAATTGAATAAAAATGAAATATTACAAGTTATTGCGGTCGGGAATCGAACCCCACTGTAGTTGGGGCCATGTGGGGTCAATGGGGAGGGGCGTAGTCCCCTTACTAGGGTTCAAATATTGGGGTTATGGTATCAGAGTCCCGCCATTTTAAATGTAGCGATGTATATTTTAATTAAATTATTTAAACTGGCTGATTAAAAGTTAAAACGGGCATCTCGGGAGACATAGACATCTTCGGTCAATCATTAACGGAATTTAAATCGTTGATCCTCAGAGTCTGTAATGAGTGATAGAAATATTTTGTTATTGTCTTCTTCTTATTAAATGTATTTTATGTATGGAGTTTGAATGAATTGTAATAAATTTAATTAGAATATTCAAGCACTTTGACATTTAAAATATTAATACATTAAAATTTTAGATTATTATTATATTATAAAAATTAATTTAAATTTATATTATATTATTTTTCAGCAAATTTACATATTATTGAATTTAAAATCTGAAATAGTAATGCTTGTTTGATTTATATAATGGCTCTTTAATTATTATTATTGTTATATACCTAATATTTTTTAATAAAATGACAAATTGTAGTTGAATTGTAATGAACATTGAACGCTGTAATTTCCTGTAATTAAAGGTACAGTAGATTATGTATTTTAATAAGATGTAATAAACGTGAACTGTGTGCTTTGTTGGAAATTCTATAATAAATAAAATAAAATAAAATAAACTAAATATATATAAGGATATGTATACAATTTTCGTAAGTAATCCTATTTAATTATAAAAATTACTTTAAGCTTGTTCATTCGTTGTTTTGTTAAAAGTAAGATAAGTAAACCGAATCTCTATTTAAAATGCGAAAATGCAAATAAATGCATGAGCATGTTGGAATATTGTAATTCAAGTGACATATTATTATCATATTAAAATAGGTACTCTCCTTTTTAGTAATTAATATTTAATACACATTCATAAGACATTGACATGATTTTAAAAGAGCAACTATGGAGTTTCTTGCCGGTTCTTCTTCATAGATAGGTACTGCTGTGATACTGCTTTACGAATCTGTGTTAAATGTTAAAAATATGTACCTATTGACGATTCAATAGTGCTTCTAGAAGAAGTCTAATTGAATAAATAAATGTATGAGTTTGAGTTTAATAATTCTTACCATAAAAGAACCGATATAGGTAGAGAAATAACCAAAATTGGTGAGTAGGTATTGCAATGATTTACTAAACTTCCACCTATTTCATCAAATCAAATTTTAACAATAACAGCAACAAATACGATGCAATATTATGACATAACTAACATAAAGGGTTCATCCATCTTTATTTGTCTTCTATCTAGTCTGTAAACTTTAAAAAATTATGATTGATCGACCACAAAGCTCTTACTAGAACTAAATAGAACTATCTCGACGTATCGTCGAATAACTTTTACTGTGAAGGTGTTATGATTTTGTTTATAAAGCTTTTTAAAACGGATACCATTCGCACGAGTTAAAATACTTTTTATGTAAAACTTACCAAAGCTCTAAGCTCCCGGAATGAATTTTTAAAAAAATGTTTCATAGTCGTGTCATTCTTAATTTAAATCGAATCATGTTTTGTCCCCAACTTGTAATATTATGTAGGCTTTTTGTAGGTAAGTAGTTAGCATGTGTGTTAATTCAGAAAGAGTAATTAACAAACATTCATGCTTACAAACTTTCCCGTTTATAATACTTAATTTTCCTGTTTATTTCTTAATTGTAGGTCGACACAATAATCCTTATTTATTAAAAGAACTTTTAGTATTGTATAAGTGCGAAAGGCTGTTTGTTTGTTTGATTTATTCACGCAACTTCAATACACATGCGTCGTAATAGAGTAGCTAGAGTCTAGAGAGAGACCAAGGCTACTATTTACCGCGTTAAAACCGACATCTCATTCCCACGGGAATTTTCTTTGACTACGAGAGCAAAGCCGCGCATGGAAAGCTAGTAAGCCATATAAAAGAATAATAATTAAAAAGCGTTCAAACAGAAAATCTATAAAAGGTTCTTATTGGAAAATAATCATTACTACACTCCACCAATTTAATAAAGCAAGAGAAATGTCTGTTTGTTTTGTTTTCACGCTGAAAAAATGGTTGAATGTTAAGGCCGTGTACGCGGTCCGTGCGCTGTTTGGCTCAAATATGTGATTTTTCAAACCAGATTGTCCATCAACCACTTATCTTACAAACATATGAATTACTAATAATTTTAGGAAATTTTATTGTCTATATAGTTAGTTAAGAGTTTTTTTCAATTAATACAGTATTTGTGAATACCATCAAGATAACTGAGCCGATGATTACTTGATTTCGCTTTTAGTGTCAATTTCGAAGCTAAAAATATCTGAAATCGCTGACAGATCTAACACACAATTTTTTTTAACTAACTGCAAAAATCCTTATTAAAATAGTTAGTTAAAAGATTTTTTTATTTTGGACTCCTAACTTACGAAATTAAAATCCGAACAATGTGAATTTTTTTAGAAATTATAGTCGACAAAATGATTATTTTCACCAAGATATTTGACTTAGTTTAATATTATTTTTACATATTGCAATAAAAGAACGTCTTACTTATAAGATAAAATTTAAAAAATCAACTAAGGTACCTCTATTATTTTTCTACAATTTTTTTTAAAGTACTATAAAACACTGCGCGCGACCCGATTAAAATCAGTCGGCAGCGAGCCTTTCCAGAGAGAGGACATGTTGCTCGGCGCTCTCCTGTGGACTTATGCTGTTCATAGTAAAAGGATAGCGCAAGCCGCGATCTATCGTAATAGATCGCGGAGATTTTGACTTGCGTTAAATTGAATAAGCCCTCTTAACACATAGATATAGATTTTATACATAGAACTTTGAAATAATAGGCTATTTATGTTGAAGGCAATGTCTACGGAATACCGTAGGCAACGTAGAGCGATGGCATGAAATAACTTAGCAAAGCCGCCTGCGAAAACCACGAATGAAATCACTGGAAATAAATTAAGTGAACATTTTATTTCTATCTTATAAACCGAATAGAACGTATTAAATGAAAAACTCATTAAAAGTTTACACACCAGGCAACCAAAATATATCTATTATATTGCAATTTTAAAGGAAATACATAGCTGCAAATTTAATCTCTACCTACATAATTTTGCACATATTCTACATAAAGCTCAAAAGTTTCATAATAGTACACAATAGGTCTGTCCGTGTGACACAACCCTCACGCATGAGTGGCTTTCGCAAGTGTCAAGCGAATCAAGGTGTGGCGGCTTGTTAACAAATACTTGACGTGAATGTAACCCTTTATATTCAGAAGCTTTGGGTTCGAAGCGGGTGTAAAAATTATTAGCGATTATGTATTTGATTGTAGCTAAGATATTGATTGTGAAATTTACACTACAAATAATAACTCTGATACGAACGCATATCTATACTTATAATATTATAAAGCTGAAGAGTTTGTTTGTTTGAACGCGCTACTCTCAGGAAATGCTCCGATTTGATATATTCTTTCGGTGTTAGATAGCCCATTTATCGAGGAAGGTTGGCTGTATTATATATTTACGCTAAGACCAACATGATCAAATCCACGCGGGTGAAACCGCGAAGCTAAGCTAGTCATTTATATGTATATCTAAAAGAATTTAGCAAACTTTCGAATACAATTGACGTGAAATTAAGTAAAACAACTACATTATATGAGGTCGAAAATATAACAATGAATAGCAGGATTAGGAAAATTACTGAGAGAGTGGGATAAAATAAGAGAGCGTAGGTTTCATAATAGCCCCACTTGTTTACTTGCTTAAAAATAGTCTATCGACTTCATACGCCTGAAAAGCTCTATTAGGTATAAACTTAACAAAAGGTCGTGATATGTAATAGTTACTGCAGAAATAAACACAATTATTTCGCTAGCGTATTAAAAGTAGCATTTTTATTATTAGTCTTCTATCTATTTCTTTATCAAAATTTTTATTACACGAAAAAACAAATTAACTTTATAAGTTACTTGTTTATAATGTTAATAGAACACGATTTCACCCCAAAAGCACTTTTGCTCTACAGAATTTTTTGCACATTCAACATTAATACTAATAAAATATTTACGCGACCGTCATGTAGTTATTTCAATACATTGTCGGCACCTTGGTCGGCACTTTTCAAACTTTAATGGCGGCCGCTGTCAAAGGACTGTGACAATTACCTACTTTTATGTGTGCTCTCAAAGATGCCGCTGGTGATCGGTCAGTCGATTGATGTGGCGAATCTTTGTTTGCAACACATTGTGCAGGTAGGCTGTCGTCGCCTACTTTTTGAATTACTTTTGATGTAGATGTCACTTGCGTTGTTTGTTTTCGCATTGTAAACCTGCGACGATGAAATTGTAACAATTTTGTGAGTGTGGAGAGGAAAGAAATATTGGTGGATTTTTGGATTGTTTTGTTATAATAACAAATACTATGCTCTCACATTTATATAAATAACAATTATAGTTCAGGATACATCGCCCATTTTTGCAAGTGACTACTATCAAGCTGATTTTCCGTTTGTAGCTTTATTTTGATGAGACAACGAATAATTTCGTGTACGAAACTCTCGATTGGGGTAGCTAACAGAGATATAAAGGATAAAATTTTTTGATTTGATGGTTCTCAAATATTTATTACGCAATTTGTAGGACAATATGTCTGTTGAATTATATAAACATTAACTAAGTGAAAACAAAAAAATCAGCTTGTTAGTAATCATTTATGATGACCTCGTTATCGATACACTTTGGAAAGGGGGACTCTTTGAACAAACTATAGATTTTGTAGGACAAATATTTTTTCGAATAATTTAGGTAATTATCTTGAGATTGAACAAAAAAAAATTCATTCAGTTAGTAATAAATATTTGAGAACCATCAAATCAAAAATTTTTATCCTTGTTATCTCTGTTAGCTACCACAATCGAGACTTTCGTACACGAAATTATTGGGCGTCTCATCAAAATAAAGCTACAAACGGAAAATTAGCTTGATAGTAGTCACTTGCAAAAATGGACGATGTATCCTGAACTATTACCTAAATCATAACAATTAACAATTTCTATAAATTATGTCTTATAGATATGTATTATAGTTGCATTGATATAGACAGAATTATTTCTCATGATAGTTTTTAAAAAGCTAAACTATGGATAATCTGAAAAAGCACTGAACTGAAAATCCTTTTACCAATAGAAAACTATAACATCGGTAAGATCCTATTTGCTCTATAGAGTTACGTAACCTTATACACTCACCGGCACGGAATCTTGGCCACTTACAAATTTGCCGATAAAAAAAGTTTGAAGTGTTTTTCACGATTTTTTTGTATGCAGATATGTTAACATATTATTTGTTTAATTTTATGGTAAGAAATCATTGAGTTTGAGAATAATCTTTTACCACTTTTGAAGAGTTATTCGAAATTTGTGATTTGTGCGGTTAAGCCGAAGTTACGAATTGTTCGTTTTAAACTTTTTTCGATATCTTTTATGCCGTTTTAAGATATTGTTATTGTTGTACTGTAGTCAATGATCATAACAAACAATTAAAAATGCCATTAACATCTGAACAACCTACTCAGGCCATCACAATGTTAGACCAATGACTGCCGCAACGTAAAGTACCTAATGTACAGTACGTACCTCGTTCAGCGATGCACTATGCATGGAGAAGATACCAGGAGACTGGCAGCCACATGTGCAGACCAGGAAATGAAGGTGTGAGGTGCACATCAGCTCGAGAAGACCCGTTTATTGTTCGAGAGATACTCAGAAATGGCTTTCTGACAGTTTTTAGGATACGCCACCGGCTCTAAAACACCAGGATAATAAATGTGAGTGAGCAATCGGTGAGAAGACTAATGAAAGAAGTTAATTTGAAGGTTTTCAGACCAGCACGCCGTCCAGAACTCCTCAGACATCACAGAGAAGCACGTCTTCGTTTTGCACGAGAACATGAAAACTGGACCCACAGCCAGTGCGCTCGTGAGGTGTTCACAGATGGCTGCTAAGGCACTTTACGAGCTTCTGATAGCCAACAGTCAGTATAGAGGAGACGAGAAGAGAGGTTTTCACACATCACCACACTCAAAATGCGATTTTTCATGGAGGGTCAATAATGGTATGGGGAGGTATAAGTTTCGATGCTCGCACGGAGTTATTTATCGTAGATAATGGCTTAAATTTGATCAGGTACATCGAGGAAATTCTCCAGGAACATTTTCAGCCCTATTACAGGTTTATCAGTGAAGAAAATTTGCTACTTATACACTATAACGCACGTCCGCGTGTCGTACGATACGTATAAGAGTACCTTCAAGAGGTTATTATTGAAAAATTGGAGTGGCCAGCTCGTAGCGTAGTTAAGGCAAGAGAAGGAAACAACCTTTATTAAAAGGTTCAATTTTTTTATGGAAACGTTCTTTCTAATTTTTTAGCATTTTTTAAGAAATCATTTAAATTTCACAGGAAAAGCGTAAATTCTTGTTTAATTCATATCTACTCGGTAGTACTTCTTATTAACTTCTAATTATTACTAAAAGTTAGTAAAAACATTAAAGTAACTAGTTTTGATTAAATTTTTATTGAATTTTGTAGTAGAAAAGAAATAGTGTTATTTTACGCAAAAATTTGCAGTGGCCAAGATTCCGTGCCGGTGAGGTAGTTTATAAATTTTGTTTAGCTTCTAGATATTACGTTATTTTAACGTCTACGCTACATTTACGTCATTTAAAATAATCAGAATGATCATTTAAGAAACTACAGAGCTTGCGTTAGAAGTGCAAATATGACAGATAAATAATATAGTGTTAGCTAAAAATATAGATAGTTATATCTCTGTGCTTTACTTAATAAGTAGATAGGTACTTAGCTCAGTAATATTTTTCACAAACTACACTATTTTGATACCTACTTACATGGTTGAAAACGTCAAGCATTGTTCCTGAGGGTATGTTTAATTGATTGAACATTTATATGAAAAAGTAAAGATTGCAAAAGCTTAGATAAAATTTTGTTTCATGTTTCGATACGATTTGGTAAAAATTGACATCGATGACAGTTCACATTCCCGCCAAAATTCATTTGTTTCTTCTTGGTTTCTTCTTTTTTTCTTAATTTCTTTTTTTATTTAGTTGCCAGCTGCTTATATAAAATTCCAGCCAGATGTCACACGTGCTTCGCGGTCAGCCGCCGAATTTCCGCGCGAACACACCTATTGTCATTGAATCATTTGTTATCCTTTTCATCTTAAATCGATAGTAAGTAGATTTCCCGCCAATCCCATTGTTGCTTTATGATAACACTTAAAGTTATTTATTAAAAGTTTGCGTTGATAATATAAAACTTAATGCCTATCGAGCTCAAAAAATATAAACTAATGAAAATAACTATACTATAATGACGTTTCAAAAGTGCTTCTAGAAGAAGTCTTTGAATAAATAAATTTGAGTTTGAGCATGGATAGTATAATATTGGTCCATGGTTTGAGTTTGAACCAGATATGTAATTTTAATTTTCACGAGGCACCGGTATTGAATTGCACAGGAAGAATGCACTTTTAATCGGCCTTTAATTTTTTTAACATTAACTCGTTTTAGATTAAAAAATAAGTATATGCAGTAGCCGCTAGGTAAGAAAAAGTAGTGAACTGAAATTTTGACTGATTTCCACCAGTTTTAGGAAAACGATAATTTACTTTAAGTATACCTCTAAGGAAGCTTTCAAGGTGTTTATGAATTAGGTAACAAAGACGTTACCACAAAATAATAACTACTTAGCTTACATTACGCAAGACCTCAAGTTTTATCATAACAGAAAAATAAAATTTATGCGAGTAATCTCTTTAAATCGATTTTCAGTACAATGGTCATACAACAAAAATAAATATAGCTGTATCAATAAAACTATAGATTCATTGTAAGATGTAGGTTACTGTAAAGAAAGTGCTTTCACTGACACAAGCACTTCAAAAACTCAATCATTTGTACAAAATCAACACCTGCCAACAATAGTATTATGAATCAAACAATAACAAACACAAGATAATCGTATTTATGAACAAAACGTATAACATTTAAGCCTCTTAAATTGAAGTGTCAAATTCTTAAGCTGACATAATACTCGGATCCTAACCCAATTTAGCGAGCGCAAATAAAAAAAAGTAAAAAAAGAATGCACTGTCAAACTAGTTCACTACAATTTTCAACCATATCCCTAAGGTATAGAGTATAATTTTGAATGAATCATATTTTCTGCCAAATTTAAAACCGTTGACTTATTGAATGTATTGTATGCAACCACAATGGCTAATGCACTCATGATCTTTTCAACAATATCATCTATACTAAGTACTTATTTTTGTTGAACCGCTACAAGCTATAGTGTATTCTACACTGAAGGAATAAGGTTCAGTTATATATGAGTTTTGATGATATAATTGCAATAATGTTGTAACGATGGATAATTGAATATTTGACTTTTCTAAACCGTGTGACGGGGCGAGAGAGCGAAGCGAATCGACTCAATGTGACACTTTACAAATTTTAAATCATAATATTAATTTTGTTCGCACATACATCTTAGTATTGGCACATGGTGAGAGGTATAAAGTACGATGACAAAAGTACAAAGAAAAAATTATTAAGAATGACCTTATATAGTATCCAATGCCGCCAAATCTAATTTATTATTGAAAATCTGCACATATCACAGTAGATATATTAGACTGTGCTTAGTATGTATTTGTTACAGAAAACGCGGGCGAAACCTCGGTCGAAAACCTAGTTGAAACGAAACTCGAAATCTTTTAATTTTTCTCGTTCTTTCATTACTTCATACAAATTTTAAATGCTTCTTCCGAGAAAATCAGTAGGAAAACGTCTATTACTGTTTTAAGGTAGTTACGTCTATTATTACCTATAGTTATCTTTGCTAACAACAAAATAAAATTCAAACAACTGAGGATATTTATAGGAGAATTCTACAAACTAAAATTTAAAAAGATTTAAATACCTAAGTATACTTACGAGAAATTTGAAATATCTTCAATATAACTTACCACAAACATCCAGAATCCAACAGCCATATATTACTTACGTGTGCCTGTGGTCTATACCAGTCTATAGCAAAAGACCCTAAAATCTAAACATAAAAGAACATCAAAATCGACACATCTGTTACGCCACACCCATACATTTACCGACCAAACCATTTAACACCCTTTTCTAAATTCTCAAATGGTTAAATACTATAAATAAATTTGATCTCGAGGGGATCTCAAAGGGTCCATGTTAATGAAAGTTTATCCTAATTGTTCCATTTATTTATTCATTTATTACATGACAAAATAATTAAAATTTTAGGCATTTTATATTAAAATTTAAATTAAAAATACATTTATAAATTGTGTGCCAATGCGATTTTTAAAAAAAAAAGTAAACTTTTTCATGTTCATGTTTCAGTTAACGGTGAAGAACTTACAAAATTAATGTTGCTTACAAAAACGAACCCATTTTACATAGTTACTACTTATACTCTTCGGGACCCATCATGGCAAAAGAACCTTCTTTTCTTCGATTCCTCCTTTGTTTTGACTCCTTCTTGGATTAAACGCTTCGAAAATTCTAAACCACAGACTTAACTACTTTTTTTTAATTATTTTACGTTTAAAAAGTAAAATTGATACCCAATCTCTCTTACATAAAATACTACTTAAATTCGATTTAATAAAATTCCACAGCTTATTAGTCCACTTCATATTTATCAAAATTTTCCTTAATACCTATTTTAGAGTGCCATCTACATTATTGTAATAGGAACGAACAGCGCTGTTTAAAAAATGTGTATGGTAGGACAATAGATGGCGCTGAACTTAATGCTTCAGTTGAAGCTTTAAGGCGTTTGATACACGAGAAAAATTTTCAACACGCCATGTTGAAAAAAAATGTTATATTGGGTAAAGGGTATGTTAACGTGTATATTATGTTCCCTAAATACATATATATTCATGAATTTTTTTTTTTTTTTTTTAAGTATTATTATTACAATCCTTATTCGATTCCTGATTAATTCATATAAGAATTATATTAAATTATCATAATTCTAGTTTCATATAAGAATATATATTAAGCACAAATTGCTCAAAACTTTTCTTCTAATGAAAACATTTATTTTAATAATTGTTTGTTATTGTCGAGTATATTTCTTGATATTAAGGCACCAATCACCAATATATTTCCTAAAAAATAATACAATAAAATATTATATTCCAATTAGTTTTCAAGGTGTATTCTTATTCTTCCTTATATTATTATATTCCTCATATTTTTTTGTTTTGAAGAGAGTTAAACAAAAAACGAACTAAAACCTCAATTCGAATTTCGAATCCAATTTAAGTTTATTAGTTAAAACGTAGATACTGTATTTTTTATATATTTTTGATGGTGGAAATATTTAAAATCAGTAATTACTAAAAAGATAACATCGAACTAACACACTCGTAAAAGTACTATCTCTTCTCTTGATACTTTGTGTAGATTTTCTCAAATAAACAGACATTTTCAAAAATTTCTATTTCAAATAATACATTAAAAACCTTGTAAAATTCAATAAAGTCTGTGGATTCTTCCATACAATGCGTTTCAATCATCCAAATTAAGGTCTACGTGATGTTTGATGCTACATGCTACGCGCTACGTGACGCTACGTCGTAGCACGCGTCTACGATTCGTAACGTTCTTCCATTTCATTGCTTTGCAATTTACATGCTAATGTGTTTTTCTTTATTTTTACTTATTTTATTTTTAGCTTCTTTAAAGCGTAGTAGATTTAAATAAATGGCCATTTATTTTTTTGCACCTATTTTATGTAATGAATAGATGAGAATTTTTTTGCTTAGATTTTATTTACGCATTTCATTGATATTATATTTTTAAGTAAAAGACCATGTTACATCAAATAACTGTAACAGTATTAGTACGGACATCTACAAAAAAACATAAACTATAGTAGAGCCATTTTAATAGGCAACATTTGACAGTTCAACAAAATTCAACAACGTAACCTAGTAACGACGACATAGAATAACATGATATTTCGTTTTGTTAGAACTGCACATTTGCTTAACTTTTTTCAATTACGATTACATATTTATAATAATAATGACCGATACAAGTAATTTTAAGATTTCATTTTACTGATAAACCATCCTAAATTTATTAAACAATTTCTGAATTGAAGAACTGACGTCGCTACAATTTTGTGTCAATAAGCCTTTTTTCTTTTTAAATACTAGAGACGTTACTCTAAAAATCGAAATCTGACATATAGAATCGAATGCATTGATTACTTGTGAATAAAAGTTATCATAAATTAATAAATTCGATTGACAAATGTTTCAAAACCGTATCGATTAATACACTTTAATCGATGTTTTTAAACAGGTTACCTCTCTTCGAAGATAAAATTGATAGACGTCAAATGTTGCCTATTAAATTGGCTCGACTATAAATTAATTAATAGAATAACATTTGTGAAACAGTCTAATATTTTGTTATATTCGCAGTTGGTTTATCTATACAAGTATTAGTATAGTTATTTAACTAAAAAACAAACAAAACAACGTAGCTGCTGCAATATTTCTAATTTAAATCCCCTTATTTCAGTATTTGTTTGTAGTTGTTATTTATTGTACCTATCATAGTGACGTCATCGTTCTAAATCTCATTGAATTGTTTATAGGTCAGACATCTAATACTTTAAGAAGTGATGTAAAGATTTCAGGAATTCAATAATAGATATTAGTGCCATATTTATATTAATTGATCGATGGTACCAAAATTTTTAATCGAACGGAATATTCGACCATCATTACTTAACAGTTAACCTATATAAATATGTTTTTCCTTCTATTTCAAATCAATCATTGAAATGTACAAGAATTTAAATAATTTTAATCCACTACATTTAAACTACGATCAACTATTTCTTAATTAAAATCATAATCGTGTGCTTTAATTCAATATAATCATTAACGTAACAAAACATGTAATAAAAGCTCATTATCTTTATTACCTACACCGTAGCGTGTCCATAAAACTATTTTAATTATCGCTACATCTAATTATTTCATATCTATACATTTTGTTCACATACATTTTCAGTACCATAGTACAATTACTACGGATAAGTACTGACGTACGAAGCAGTCGCCAGAATGTCTGCCTCTTCGTCAATGCATGAAAAACTGAAACACAGCTTTACAAATAACACTCAGCCATACAAAATTCAACTTTAAAAACCAGCAATAAAGCTTTATTTGTCGAATTACAACGTGGTTATAACTTCACGAAACGCGCAATCAAATATTACGGTTATTTCATTGTGATAATGTTGGTTTTTCCTTGATTGAATAGCCGGTGTAAATGTGTGCGTGGAACGCCGCGCAGTCGCCCCCTTTTCACGTTTAGTAGGCTCGGTGGCGCCACTGAGCACGGACGTCTCTACGAAGAGGCTCGCTCCGTAACGCTAGTCAATTGTCGCAAACCCCACAGTCAATTACTGCCTTCCATTTACATCGCGATACTCGTCCCGTCGAGATAGGAAATTGGGAATTTTTGACATTTTTAACGTACTTAATAACGTAATGTGCAGGGCTGAATGAATGCCGGTAGCGTCGGGGGTACAAAACATTTTCCGGTGGCGTGTGTTAGTTACGTAAGTTATCCGGGGAAAATCAATATCCTAGTCGTATAAATAGCGGCGGTTGAGAACAGCTGGCCGAAAGCCATGCAGCCTACGGTAAGTGCTAATGTGTTTTATTAAAAAAGTTCGTAGATTTAGACGTCAGCCTTTGTCGCAAGAATCCGTTTATATTAATTTAACTTTTTATTGGATTTGCGATGCCGCTCGCTTTATCTCTGTTATTTAAAATTTAAAATAATGTAACGAAGAAAGATCCATCATTTTTTAATCTCGTAGCAACCTTTTAATTGGTTTTGTCTTAAGTACCTAATGGGTGTATTTTATGTTATTTTTAGTTTTGATATTTTTAACGATAGTCGTATTAGTTATTCATATTAATTTGACCAGTAGATTTTTATTAGTGGTTGTACATAATATTATTTTTTATCTTGGTTAAATATTTGAAACAATGTCCCCGAATTTTATTGTTTAGAGTTGTAAAATAGGTAGAGGGTAGTAACTTTTCATAACAAACTGCTTTTCTTTTCCAACTAAAATGCGTAGTTTTTGTGAAAATCGAAAATGAAAATATTTTTTTTAAGGTTATTTTTGTACTAAAAACGACACTTTTATACCATTGTCGTATCAAAACTTCTAATAATCTCGCACACAGGCAATATTTTTAAATAGATTGCCGGATTATTAATTTATATATATAACAATTTCTAAAATTATATTAACTACCTGAAAAGGTATATAGCCAAAAATTTAAATTTGTATTTACCACGTATTTACGACTGACAACATGCCATAGATAATAAATGTTATATGACGCGTTCACGATTGTAAATATTAAACATAATTAGAAATTGATTTTTAAAATGAATTTGTCAAAAATAATTTTAACTTAGAAAGCATTTGATAATAAAAATAATTTTACGATACATAAATAAAATACAAACAAGTTGTTTAAACCTAAGTAGTTTTTTTTTTGTTTGAGTCGGAATCGCCCTAAAGTCGCTTCTGGCACTCGCCGGCCGCTGCCGCGGCACGCTCGCTTCGCTCGCTCGGCTCGTGCGGCAGTTCAAGAGTTAACCTAACACGCTCGTCGCTTCGCTCCTCGCTACCTATTTGAATACTAAAAAAAGTAAAAGTTAATCGTTTTTAAAAACTGTAGCAAAGTGAGATATAAAAATAACATTAAAATGTATCATTTATACTCTATGATAAGCTAGTATATTTGTATTGCTAATCTGTGATCTGCGTCATATTAACTAATCTGTGGCTTGTAGTATTGTTGTAAATACAAATTATTGGAACGATTTTTGGCTATAATAAATTGTTAAAATAATATTTTAGCAAAAAAAAATTGTAATATGTAAATAAAGTAATAGGTACATGAATATATTTAAAAATAATGCGTGTGAGTGGGATATTTAGACATTTTGATACTATAATGGCTTAAGATTTTACTTTAAGTTGCGTTTTTAGTACAAAAATAACCTTGAAAAATATCATTTTCAATTTCGATTTTCACAAAAACTACGCATTTTAGTTGGAAAAGAAAAGCAGTTTGTTAAGAAAATCCACTACCAGCTATCGACTAAACAGCAAAAAATAATGAAATTCGGGGACATCGAATCAAATATGCAGCCTTTATCTTTGTAGCATATTACCCTACATTCTAACACATATTTGTAAATGCCACACACACGGAAATAGATTGCTTATTAATGCAAAAACAATCTAAAAGGGAAAAGCCCCTTTGGGCTGAAATTTTGAGGCGAAATGTCAAGAGTCATCGAAACAGAGATGGATAACCGCTACTTATCTTGTTTTTTTTACGTTGTAAAATAACAAAACGCTACAAAAATACACATACGTTTATATTATTAGTAAGGAAATACAAATAATCGTTCGCTCCAGTTATGCCCAGACTATGATAAAACTTACAAATATTCAGGAACAATGTAAGGATCTTTATTATTTTCACACTTTACTCTGCTAATAGGTATAGGTACATATTTGTATTATTTCTTAAAATTAAAACTTATAGCTGGAATAGCACAGAGGGCTGCCTTATCACTAAAGAGTGATC
Organism: Colias croceus; assembly: GCF_905220415.1. Lineage (NCBI taxonomy): Eukaryota > Metazoa > Arthropoda > Insecta > Lepidoptera > Pieridae > Colias > Colias croceus. The sequence continues at coordinate 7,323,775 of NC_059560.1, forward strand.
TCTTTCAGGCAAGTGTTTAGTCGTAATTATGAGTTTATAACAATCATCAAAGCCCTCTTTGTAATATAAGTCGTAGAGGTATACTTTACAGTTTACATGTTAATCGCATATGTATGTACATCACGATTAAAATCGGCTATTCCGGTTCCTTTGTAGGTCAAACTCTTTCTATGATGGCATTGGATTATTTATTTTACACTGTATTAGGTATTTTTCAATAAAATATAATAAATGTATTATTTAATAAAATCTAGGTAATAATAACAATATTTACTTAGGTACATCTCGATTGCAGCTATTATTTTGACCTCTAACCTTTATCTGATATGTTCGACCCTCTTATCTTTTAAATTGGATTAATATTAAAAATATATTTGCTTCTATTTAGTCTTTAAAATTCCTTATACAACTAGCTGCTCCGCGCGGTTTCACCCCCGTGGCTCCACTCCTGTTGGTCGTAGCGTGATGATATATAGCCTTTAACCTTCCTCGATAAATGGGCTATCTAACACCGAAATAATTTTTAAAATCGACCAGTAGTTCCCGAGATTAGCGCGTTCAAACAAACAAACAAACTCTTCAGCTTTATAATATTAGTATAGAAAGAAAGAAAGAAAGAAAGAAAGAAAAAACATTTATTTCAAGGACATAATCAAACAAAGTCTTAAAAACATGATAAACAAAACAATAAAAAAGTAAAATAATAAAGAGAAAAAATAAAAAATAAAACGAAATTTGCACGGTAGGATGTCCTCGAAAAAGGGTGACCAACTCAGCTAAATACTGTACGACAGAAATGCACGCACAGCGCTGGTTTTCAGTGGCCCCTAAATGTTGTCGCAATAATCAGAGTGACCTCCATTACAGTAATAAAATATTAAAATACATATAAATAATAAATATGAACAATTAAAATAATACGTCTATGTGCAGAGATAAACAAAAATTAATAGAATAAATATAATGTAAGTAGTAATAAATATACAAAAGAAAGTATAATTAACGTATATTCAATATTTTTTACATTTGATAGATACACCTACATATTATATATTATAAATAGAGATAATCATCATCAGTAGCCACTAAGGTTGGATCTGTTTCTCTAGTAATATAACTGTGTATTTTTTTTTAAAGTTCTCAACCGCGCGAAGGCTAGGAAGCGGCGGTGGTAAATTGGTAAATTTCCAACACTGGTGTTTAGGAATCATCAGTTTAGTCGCTGCTTGTCTCGTTTTGTACACTGCCTGATGATCTCCCATCCAAACCAACTTTTGATAGAGGTATAGAGGAGATTCAAACTTAACAATATCGAAAAGGAACGAGGCGAAATGGAGTCGTCGTCGATTTTCCATATTTAACAAACAGGCTTTAGATTAGAAATTAGAGTATTTATTAAGGTGACTAGTGGAGCAAAACGCGAGTTTGCTGCTAAATTATAATGCTTTTAAGTATATGATTAACTGCAGTAAAAAATCTCAGATAAATATATGATATTCTTCAGGAGATAAACTAGTTCGATAGTGTGTTGAAAACACAATACAACTTATTTTACTCGATAAAAAAAAATCTCAAAGGTACCTCTAAAAAAATCTTTTGATGCTTAAAAACCATACTAAACTACATGCAATCATTCTGTTTTTTCGGCAAATAATTCTACAAGCAACATACTAATATAATACTGTGTTATTTTTTTAGTCCAATAAATAGATTTCGTGTAAATCGCAAATTCTTATTCCCAAACCAAAAACGTACGCATGTGTGCGTGAACGCCTGTGTACCGACACTACCGGCCGAGGCCCGTTCGTAATGATTCGCGTATGGCGTCGGGCTGCAGCTGTGGCGCGGCGTGTATGTGTGAGTGGAATGAAATGCTTGCTCAGGGCAGCGCCTTAATGAAAATGATTAACTTAAAATTTTTTCAGTCGCATTCTCTTACTTATTTGATTTAGGGCCGATTTTTCAATCCTTGCTTAAAATTTATCCGTCCAATAAAGTATTACACGAACATTTTAAAATGTCACCTGTAAACTGTGAAATACGGACAATTAGAATACATTTTTGAAATGGTTGTTTAATACGTTATTCGATGAATAAGTTTTAACCAAGGATTAAAAATCAGCCCTTAAGAAAAAATGAAAAGTAATTTCTTACACAATCTGCCAAATGGATACATGGCAATTCATGTTATAAAAATAAAAAGAAACGTGCTATACGTTACTTTTATGCATAAACGAAGCTGCAATATTAATATCTAAAACAATTTATAATTAGATGCTTGAGAAATTAGATAACTACGTCGAGATATCTTGTACAAATAAGTAATTATTATTATCGTTTTATACTTGTACCTACAATCTAACTATGTTGCTCGATGTTTTAAATAAAACTATGTAAGATATACATAATTTGCTATTTTTCTGCAAAGACCAACAAGGGTCAAGTGGGCTGTAAATAATAAAAAATGCAAAAAAGGAAATTACGTGCCGCATTTATAATATAAAAGATAAACCTGCCCTACCGTTGTAAAGGTCATTAATTATATTCTGAAAATGGAGTTAAAAGAAGACTGCAAAATAAATTTTTTTTCCATTCTAAATAGGGACGAAATACTGAAATAATTAATGAAACGTAGAAAATAAAATTATTCTTGTAAATATTTATTTTTAACTCGAATCCAGAAATCTAGAATATACCTATTGAATCTTAACTAACTGAGGAATTTTGGTATAAAAATGTCATATTTTCATTTCAAATCGGGTCTGTGGTTTAACCGTAAAATCTTAACAGACAGTCAGTAACTTTTTTTGGATCTATTTATGATATTTTTACGGATTAACCTTCAACAATCACGTTTATTTATCTCGGAAATGAAACTTCAAGGGGTTGAAAAAGGGAAGGTAAAGGTCACATTACATTTCACATTTATATTAGAACTATCTTTCCGCCCACGGCTACCCCCGCATAGTCAAAGGAAATCCCCATGGAAATGAGATATTTCACCGCGTTATAATAAAGCCTATGCCATTCTCTAGTCTCCTAACTATCTCAAGACACAAAAATCATAACATAAAATCACTCCGTTGCGACGTTAAAGACGAATAAACACACGTTCACTTTTATAATATTAGTAAGGTTAAATTTACCTTGAGACACTCACTTTTTAAAGGTTAAAATAACTATTAAAGTAAGAAGAGATTAAAAGATATGAAAAACTCACTAAAATATAAATTAAAGCAAGCAATTTATGTTAGGTTTCCAAATAGTTTGTTATACAGGGCACGACCTAAATGCGAGTGCACTGAACAGGCCTGTAGGTCAATAGTTATCTGACTTATAAAGGTTATATAGTTGGTAACTCGTTATGGCGTCAAATATAACAGACTTGATTTGAAAGGCAACAATTGCATACAGATTAAAGAATAAATTGTGCGACTTTGTCTTCTGAAACTAGGGCCGTAATAGACCACTATATTACCACTCAGTTTACGCCGTATACCTAAATAAAATAAATATATAAATTGTATAGTTTAATACGTTATTCGATGAATAAGTTTTAACCAAGGATATATAAATCGGCCCTTAGTAAATAATCATTCGACGAATATTATAAATGCGAAAACTTTTGAGGATAGATATCTATCTATCCGAAGAAAGAGTAATAAACATCTGTTTATTACTCTTTCACGCAAATACTACTCAACAGATTACAATGAAATTTCGTATGTAGGTAGCTGAAAACCCAGAATAAGACATAGGTTACATTTTATCCTGGTAATCTCACAGGAAAAAGACATAATATGCGGGTTTTTATTTAGAAAACGCAGATGAAGCCGCGGGCGGAAGTTTAGTTATATTATACTATGACCTATTTTCCAAACCTTGGGCAGAAAGCGTGAAATTGAGCTCAAACATGATTACGTCAAGTCATTAGAAGATCCACTTAACACTTGTTAAACTTAACATGAATAAAAAAGTTTTATTTTTGTTTGTATGAAAAATATGTGGTTCAATTTATAAAGATTGCATAGAAAACTGACCAAGATTACGTCAAAATTTAACAATTACTTACTTATACTATTTCCAAAGACAAAAGAATACGAGATAATATAAGCTAAGATAATTACTTACCCACTTCAAAGTCGTTCAAGATGATAATGTAAGGCTTCTAAGTTCTAAAGATATCCCATAGATCGAATAAATTTCCAGCATTTGAAAATAATACTTTCGGAAGTACATAAAAATGCAAGAAAAATGCATTAAATCTTTCGTATTTGGTATTTGCTATATTAAAATTCCTACGAATAAGGGGTACTAACTATGGGTACTAACTACTGGTCCGACTGGCAAATAAAATTCCAATTAAAAAAAATATCATCCAGTATAATGAAGATTCTATCTCTTTCACTCATGTCATAGCACTAATATGAAAGAAGAGTCCAACTAGTGATTAATACATTGGCAAATATTTATATGGAGCTCTCTCGTATAATACGGCTAAATTAAAGAGCTCTAGTATTTAATGAATGTCACATTAAGCTATAGAAGCTGATGACGTCACACGGGCGTCTCACTGTCGCCGTGTTACGTCACAGATTTTACTAGAATGGAATATGAACTTTGTAGTATAGTTTATCGGAAGGGCTTCTTTAGACCTATTATTATGTTTATTGTTGTCGTTTAATTTAATAGTGTGACTAGTATATTTTCTGGGCTTAAATTTATTTATTTCTACCTAGTATAAAAATTCAGTTTGAATTTTTGTTACGGATTAATTAGTCTTGAAATTTAGTTTTTTCATATCATTTCAGTTTGTTTATCATTATCTAAAATATGTAATGTTTGAGTACTACAAGTAGATATAAGACTGAGCTTTATCATTTTAATTTACGCATTTTCTAAAATAGAAATGAGATCTTGATTGTTGATTGTCTGGTTTATATTAATTTTATGGCTTATGACCTAAAAATCTATAAAATTAAAACTTTTATAATTTAACTTGAGTAATTCGTTTAAAGATTTTAAAAATAAGTCAGTTAATACTAAAGTAAGTTTAATGACATTGTAATACAAAATATGATAAAAAACGCAATCAAAAATAAATTTTTCAAGAATAATTTTAAATTCAAGCGTACGACTCAAAACATAACCTAAATAACGAGTTTGAGATATACCTAGACTATTTCGGGGCAGATTCATAAAGCAATTTGGGAGATAACGCAATGTTGAGTTGGGGAGGCTTATCCTAATCCGATCGCGACTCCAAATCACGCTTCTGTCATAGAAATCTATAGCCCTTTGAACCTTGACAGATAATAAATGCGCCTTTTTCTTTTGCGCGGGAACTGACGCGAACTGTCAAATGAGGCGAAATACATTTTTAGTCTGTATTGTGTAATGTAAATCGTTTTGCATTGTTTGTAATCTTGTAATAATATGACTATTTTAGTCTTTTAAAATAAAATGCAATCACGCTGTTATCTAAATTCCTTTTTTTATTTTAAAAAATATTACGACTCAATATTAAAAAATGAATTGAAAAGAAAAACTAGAGAAGTTTATTCATTCTATTTTTGAATCTATTGGTGTTCATCATGTTTCGAAATCGGTCGTAATTTTGAGTGTTTAATTTAATTACCTATCGTCAAGAAGTAATATTACAAAGAACGATTAATAATATGATTGTTATAATAAATCCAAGTGAGTATTTCTCATTGCTTTAAATACATTATTTTAAAGTTAACATTTTTCATAAATGGCGCGTTTGTTGGCAATATGATTAATGATTATACTGTATTATGATTTATGACGAATTAAAAAATATAATATATTTGTTAGTAGTAATGAAAGAAATATTACCTACCTACTTATCTATTATGTTGTAATGAGATATAATATTATATTTACCTACAATCATTAAAATCTGTTGTGTTTGGTAAATATATTACCTACTCTAAGTAAAAACGCACGCTCTAATGCGGTACTAAACTTTTTAATCTTTACATCAATAAGCTGATAAGCTTCATACGCGCTTTCTTATGGATTGTTCATAAATGTAGCAGTAAATCAATGTAAGTCATCACAAAAATAATCGTGAAAAATATACGAGAATATTAAAAATTAACAAAAGATTAAAATAAATTTATTATTAATAGAAATAAGTGTAAATATGTAAAACTAAGTATGTATTGTAGGTATTTTGGTTGAAGGGTTTTTACGCTAGACGGAAGTACAAATACTTTACAAAAATTCTATTCATGTATTAAAGAAAATTTTATTTTTAATACAGTTATTTCAAATGGCAGCAATCTTCAATATTACAATTTTTTGTAATATTTCAAAATATCCGTAACTTTTAATATGAAATTTCCTTCTCTTTGAGATCAAAGACGTGCCTTTCTGAGAATATTTAAGATTTCCTTTTCTAGATATAATGGGGGCTTGTGAAATGTTGATGGTATGACTTATATAAAGTGCAGTATTAATTTTTACCGTGACTTCGTCTGCTTTTTCCGCTCTACAGTGATTGTGTTTGTTTAATTCATTAATAATATTATTACAGATTTTTTAAGTGAAACTTCTTTAGGCACGTTTAAGGTTAAGATTATAGGTCACGTCCGGGCAATACCGTCACGTCATGGAGCAAGGTGACGACTGTGGTATCTTTGAATCTTGCCAAAGAAGTTTCACTTCTGATACGTGTGCTCGACACATACGCTCTTTTTTTAAAGATCTGTCAAAAATATGATAAAATACATTCAGCTACGCGTTTTTACTAATTAAGATAGTAGAAGTTTAATAGGCATGACGAAAGATTTTGAAATCCTCTTCCATAATGTGTGTATACGTTTACTATACAAGAAAAACCCTATATTTCGGTAATATACTTAAATTTAACGGAGATAAAAGCCATTTTTCAAAAAATATTTATTAACTGTGCCAAAACAGCTCGCAGGTGTCATGGCGTAGACGTGACGTCACGATTAAGTAAATACGTAATTATTTGTACGCATTGCGAAGAAAATTAAAAAAATATTTATTTAATATGTGTTATAGAAACGAATTTCAAAGTTTATATGTGGTGTGCAGTATTGCAGTGTGAATCCACATAAAAATAATTCTCAAAAATGTGTTAGTAATTATTTCAAGCGAGAAAATAATAAGAAATGATTGTAAAAGTTGGCGCGAAGAACCCCGAAACCACGTATTCGTGAATTCGCAATTATATTTCCGTTCTGCGTCGATAAAGCATACGTGAAACAATAGAAAATAAATAAAAATGCGTATTCTCAACATATTCATAACAACAAAATACATCTGACGTGAGTTGTTTACATAAGCGTGACGTCACGCGTGTTTTAGTCAAAATGGCCAACTGCAGAATTTCAATGTTTTATTTTATTGATAATCTCATTAATCTTAATGTTTTTAAGATTTTTAAGTCACTATACTTAATTAATTTATTATACATTTTCCCTTAAAAACACTAATACGATAATTTATGGATACTGTCGTCATGCCTATTCAACCTGCGGAATAAAAAGCTTTGTTTTTATAGTCCGTTTTGTTTGTCAGATTTGTAAATGTAATTCAAGCAATTGTTTCGAGGGTGGAAAGCTAAAGGTACATTATAAATGAGTGTTATAAGCCACTAAGTAAACATTTGTAATGTAACACCGCATGCACACAGTATACAGAATACAAACAGTAGCGAAAGTCCCTACAAAACGTTGGAAACGGTTCACTCACTCAAACATACGCATCTACGTGACTCCTGCGGTCGTCCGCCGTTTCGAACGTTTTGTAGGTAGTTTCTATACTGTTCATATCTGTTTACTGTGGCATTAGTTAAGTGACCGAACATCCCACATAATGCGTCAGCAAATATACGGTTGTAAAGGTTATAACCCTGATACATGAAACCTTTTATCGAATAAAGCCTTGATTTTCACTATGACAAGCTGATCATCGCTCTAATCGATCAGAGATAAATTCTTTTGAACAGAATCTAATATTTTAGGTTAGTTTGTATATTGGCATAGGTACTAGTTGTTGACCTTCTTGTTGTTCACTATGCTATTTTATACCAAAACATTGTTGTAAATACGAATATGATAAAATTATTTAATACGAAGCATCGAAAAGCAATTCAATAAAAAAACACATAACTACAGTATTTATAAAATTTATCTCGTTCGAATTTATTCAATATTAAACCCTGTCAAATAAATACAAATATGATAGTTTAATACCACTGATTAAATGCGACCATTTTCACCACTCCTGCAAACTTGTCCTAAGAAAACCAATAAAATCTATGTAACATAATAATATTTTCCACGAACCCTCAATCTTTCATAATTCCAAAAAAGTCTAAATAATTTTCATCCATCCTTTTAGATCTATAAAAGGCGCACAAATAAAGCGGAGTCCTCTATTTTTTCTCTAAAAGCTTTAGGTAACCCGATCACAAAGACTACGGACCCTCGTGGGGAATATTCCAGATTGAGGTCAAAAAGTTCGCTCCAGGGATCACTTACATATTGTATCCTAGACGCAATTTAGGCGGAAAATATTTGTCTATTGTTGTATTTGTAGTTCTCTTTCGTGATACAATTATATTTCAATTGAAATCGCTAGGCTTTTCACGTTGCTTCTCGTATTTTTTATTGTATAAAACTCTCAATACAATAGGTATATAGTTTTTGTTATAAAAATAAAGATATTTTTGAGTTACATTTCCAAAGTTCGATTATTTAGACAAAAAAGTTATAGACAGTCGGGGTAATTTCCGTAAAATTTTATATTATAGGTACCTATTCGAACAACCAACAAATGCAGGTAGACTTGCAAGTTGCTGTCGGACAGACTGTCGGACATTTCTCGCGGAAGTTTTCTTACAGGTGGAAACGCGGCCTAAAGCATGTTTAAAAGGAAACCTTTCTTTCGCTAATAAAAAGGCTTCATAAATCTCATCACAATAAAAATCAAGCTTAATAATAATATAAAAATCCAATAATATTAGCAATAGATATTAATGGCGTAGACTGTCGACAATTTGTCCCTCAATCAAAAATTTTTACGGCATCCATTCCACAGTGACATTTACGCGCCTCTCCGCCCGAGGTGAAGTGATCAATAAAAATATATTTCCCGCCATTTTCCCGCATATAAAAGCGCGCAAGGAGGTTTTATATCGCGTTCCATGAAATATGACAGATGTCAATAAAGTATAACTTGTTGAATGTGTATGTGTGTAAAAAGTGGTAAAAAAGGGTAAAAATATTTGAAATATGGATATGTTATAGATGGTTATAGATGTGGTTATAGAATTGTAAGTGGATTGATGTTATGAATATACTTATAAGTGGAATACCTAAATATTTTTGTGTGTTCAACAAAATTTTACGACGTTTAATTTCTCTTGCTTTTTTTTAATGTAGGATCCTTAGTAGGATCTTTTTATTTTCCTCCATGGTGTCTTGATATTGACAAAATCCTTCAATGTCAAGACTAGACTACCGTTATCTGTGACCGTTAATAATTGTTAAAGAAAGAGATAATGCCGTATGCTTGCCGTATGTATGTAGTGAAAGAATTTTAAAATAAATTATTCAGGTAACAAAAAATAATGTAAACACTCGTAATACTCAATACTCAATAGTATCTAGAAGCTTACAATACTTAAATATTAATTTTAAATACATAAATTTAAACACAATTTACCAAAGTATTCTTCGTAAACTCCACATTTAGCTGTAATTTTACTCAAACGTAATACACGATTCCCTTTGGCAGAATTCCAAGTTATCTTTTAAGCTTTCAAAGTTTAACGCTCAAAGAAATCGTACAAGTTGGGAAAAGTTGTGAACATTGAAGTAATTAACAATATATTTAGGTAACCATCTTTCTCTTATTTAACAGCCTTAACAGCATGATTATATAGAAATTAAACAAGTGGACAAAACTATTACAGATATTCCTTGATATAGCATTATAAACTACAAAAAACTTCAATAAAATATTATAATTCACACGTGAAAGATAACACACACTGATGAACTTAGCTCACCTTTATTTTGTAGAAGTATTTTTATGGAAAAATATATGCTTTACGCATGCCTCAATTTATTTCCATTTGCCTTGATTTTCTTTGATTTTTGTAAGATCTACAGTACTTTAATTCATAGCGTATTTTTGTAATAATATGAATTTAGTTTTATACCTATTTACTACTATTAGCAGTTTTTCAATCACAAATTATGGTTTAACTATCTCTCCGCCCGCGGCTTCGCCCGCGTTTTCAAAGAAAAACCCGCATAGTTCTCGTTCCCGTGGGATTTCCGGGATAAAACCTTTCCTATGTGTTAATCCAAGTTTAACCTCTATATGTATGCTAAATTTTATTGTAATCGGTTCAGTAGTATTTGCGTGAAAGAGTAAGTAATAAACATATTATATACATACACAATACACATACATTTATAATATTAGTAGGAAGTAGGATAGGATAGGATTATCATAAACACTATCTAAAAAAGTAAAAGAAAGTAATATGTAGGGGTAATACGAACATAGTTTATTTTTTTAGCTCTTGATTACCTATTTATTTATCAGCTCTCTCTTAACCATAACGCCTAAATCAATACTTACGGCAGTAAAAAAAACGTTTAGTTTCTGCTAATGTTCGTCTTCCCCTTTATTTAAATTTAAATTTGAATTTGATATCAAATTTAAATTGTTCCAGAGGATGCGGCGTCCCCGCCGGCACCGCTGGCTGACGGTGTCCATATTCTTCATCGCATATTCCGTGTTCCAAGCCGTGATTGGAAGCCCCTCGGAGCCTGTCAAGGACCTCCCGGAGAACACACCCGTACCGGCTGCTACTGTCAAACTTGATGATAAAGGTAATAATCATTTAATTACTTTATATCTATAGGATTACGTGACTTCGTTTATGTAAACGTATAGGTATACACTTATAACAAAAAAAATGAAATGATTGATTCATAATTATTATTGTGACTTTAGGTTTGAGTTTGAGTTTAGTGTAGTAGTGCATCGTATAAATAATGATGACGGGGTAAATGTATTTTCAAATGCGGGTTTAGGTATGTTTTTTTCGTCAGTGTAGCATTGCAACACAACCTTTTTTAGATCTGACATTATCTCTTAATCCTTTAAAAATTCTGAAAGTGAAAGCCTAAGTAGTAACATACAGATTGACAAATTTAATTATGATGTATGAAAGTTCATGTAAATGATCGATACTCTATGCCTCATGCCAGAACCATTTTTCATTTTCCTCTGTAGACGTGTTACCTTAAAAAAAATCTCGATAGCTATTTTAAAGAACGCGAACAATCACGCATTATCTATTTTACTTACTTAATATCCTAAGGCCCCTAGGTGGGGCAAAGGGCATCGACAATACGTATCCCGATTTTTGGCAGCATGTTTTATTTCGCTCCAGCATTTTCCTATAGACTTGGCCTCTGCGATGACAGTCCGACGCTAAGTTAACTTTGGACGGCCACGTTTTCGTTTCCCCTGGCGGTTCCAATCCAAAGCTTGCTTTCGTATGTTTTCCCGGTCTCTACGTAGCGTGTGGCCAATCCACTTCCACTTACGGCGTTTAATCTGTTGGGCGATCGGTGTTTCGTTGCAGCATTCCCAAAAGTCGTCGTTGGAGATTGTATTAGGCCAGTAAATTCTGATGATGTGACGATTAACTATTTTACTATATTATTTATTCTTTAATTACATATTTATTTTTACCCAGTCTTTTTCAAATCAAATCAAATAATTTTTCAGAACCATTGAAAGTGACTCCAAGCGTAGCAACATTCGGAGATAGAGTCACAGATGGCGGTAAAAAGGCTATGAAGGAATTGGATGAGGAGGAAGAAGGGGAAAAGAAGAGACAGAAAGATGCTGGTTATGAGGATGTGAGTATTTATTTATTTATTTAGTTTAATTCTTTATTTAACACACACATAGGTACAGAAGATAAGAGAAAAACATATAGATAGGTACACATGTTAAATAGGCGGCCTTATCGCTTTCAAGCGATCTCTTCCAGGCAACCTTTGGATAGGATTAGATTTAAGCAATAGAATGAGATAGGTGGTGTTTAAGTTAAATTAAATTAAAAAGACAACAGACAAAAAAATGATATAGGTAGAAATAATGACAGAGAAAAAAAAATAATTAAAAATAAATATAATTTAAAATGATATACATATTACATATGTAATACATTATAATAATACGAAAATAATTACTATAATACACATACATATATTCATACATACATACATACATGCAAATATATAAATAAATATACATATAGATATATTACGTCAAATATTATAGCTGATTAAAGAAATGGTCAAATATTTGTTTTTTAAATATGTTTAGTGATTGAGCGCGTCTTATGCTTATTGGAAGAGCATTCCACAAGAGTATAGCTTGCACATGAAACGAGTTTTGGTAAAATTTGGTCTTGTGAGGTGGAATTTTTAAAAGTAAATTTTCCGAGCAGCGCAGACTAAAGTCAGTGCTCTCTCGAAATTGGAATTTTTCCTTTAGGTAGCCGGGAGTTTTAGGATTAAACAGGACACGGTATAGAGTAAATACTTAACAAATATTCTTGTATTTATTCAGGTAAAAAACCGCCGATTTTGATATAAAGTCTACTCGTGTGGTTCTACTGAGGAGAATCGGGTGAAAATTTGATAGCGTTTCCTTTTCCTTTCTATTTTCCTTTTTAAATCACTTTTTGTCACTTCAATTTTAATGAATTTGCTGTCACTGTAACTACGAATACAAATAAAGATGATGGCGAGAGAAGATACCAATAACACAGTATGATGAAAAATCACTGTTTACATGATAACTATAAAAAAAACACTAAAGTGTATTAACTACTGATCTAATAAAATGGCGCGTTTTCAAGTCGAAATATATAATTTTAAACGTCTCCACGTTGTTATTTTTTATACTTGTGATAAATTTAAACTCGTTTTTTTTACCAATCAAAATAAACTTTACGTTCCTTTTAATATATTTTAATTTCCAGGATAAAGAAACGGCTGATATTCGCAAAGAAGAGGAAATATTAGAGATGTCGATAGCTACGGTACATCCTCTGAGATATAATTGTACTCCTCCGGCCATTGAACAGGTATTTATTCTGAAACTAGCTTTCCGCCCGCGGCTTCGCCCCGCGTTTTCAAAAAAAAAACCGCATAATCTACTGAAAACTAAAGCTTTACATTGTAAGCAGATGCAAAAAATAAGCGGGTTCTCCATTTCTTTTTAATTTGTTACCTCAAATCTTTGGACTGTGTGAATCGATTTTAATGTTTTAATACTTCTGCTTCCCGTGCAGGAGTACCTGTATAATTTCGCTCCATTTCTCACAATTAGAAGTGACTTTGTTAATAATAATTATTCATGTTCTATTTCTTCCATTAGTGCCGAAATCTCTCTAAATTCAGCCGTCCTTAGCCTACAATCACAGTAAAAAGATACTGACAGTAGCGAAACTTCATACAAAACGTTCGAAACGGCTCACTGACACAAACGCGTCGATGAGTCAACTAGTTTTACTACTGTTTTTATATATTTACTGTAACATAGAAGATGATAAAGTCTCGTTAACCGTAGTTCAATTTTATTAAAAAAGAAGTTATTTATAAATTCAACAAGTCATCATCTCCCTTGCCTCATCCCGTTTATTTGGGGTCGGCACAACCAACACTCTTTCTCCACATTGTTCTGTCCTTTGCAGCTTCAGGCGTCAGGCCCTTCGTCATTAGGTCTTTTTTGATGGTCGAAGTCCAGTTAGTCGGTGGACGGCCTCTTCCTATTTTTTGTTGGTTTACCGTGGTCATAAACATTACTTTCTGGGTCATGTGTCCAGGGTCACGGCGTTGCACATGGCCAAACCACCGTAGTCTGCTCTCTCTCATCTTGTCTCGGATATCCGCGACTTTAAAGGACCCTCTTATGTACTTGTTTTTAATTTTATCCAATCTTGTGACACCGCCGGACCATCTCAACATTTTCATTTCTGTGACGTGCATCATCTGTTCGTCCTGTTTCCGCACCGTACAGCATTCGGACCCATACAGTAATGCCGGTCTAACTGCTCCTTTGTAGACTGTACCTTTTGTTTTAATTGGGATCTTGGGGTCGCACAGAACACCTGTTAGAGATCTCCATTTTAACCATCCCGTTTTCGTTCTATTTTCTATATCTGCGTCACTTTTTCCTGTTGATGTTATAATTGACCCAAGGTACTTAAAGGAATCTACTTTCTTTAAAGGTGTGCCAGCAATAGACGGTGACAGGGACGCGCTCCGACCGGAAAAGTTTCCGTGCATATATTCGGTCTTTTGTCTGCTCACCCTTAGGCCTCTTTTTTCTAGAGCGTCTACCCATGTGTTAAGGTCTGATTGGATGCCTGGTAATGAGTCGTTTATCAGAACAACATCATCTGCATACAGCAGGGTCCAGGGAGCCTCTTTTTGGATGTCTTTTGTGATGTAGTCCATGACCACATTGAAGAGTAATGGACTAAGAGCTGAGCCTTGATGCACGCCTACTTTAACCTCGAATGGTTCGCTGGTTCCGGCCGATGAGATTACTTGGGTTGTGACATCACGGTACGTATCTTGGATTAAATTTACATACATTTCTGGAACGAGCTGAGATCTGAGTGCTGTCCAGATGAGTTTTCGGGGTATTCTGTCGAAGGCTTTTTCAAGGTCGATAAAAATGTAGTGCAGGTCTTTCCTTTGTGATTTATAATGTTCGCTCAGCAGCCTTATTGTGTGAATAGCGTCTATGGTTCCTACGCCGCGGGTGAATCCACATTGGTTAGAGGTGATTTTCATGATGCTGTTAAGTCTCTCTATAAGAACCCGCTCCCAGATCTTGAGGGTGTGCGAGATTAGCTTAATAGCTCTGTAATTTCCGCATTCCGCCACGCTTCCTTTATTCTTATAGAAAGGAATCATATTGCTTGTTCTCCAAGCATTAGGCATTCCCTCTACAATGATTGTATTAAAGAGATGAGTGAGCCAGTTGATACCTTGAGAGCCGGTTTTCTTCCATACTTCTACAGGGATTTCATCTGGTCCGGGGGCTTTTCCATTTTTCATTCGGGATAGTGCTTTTTTAACTTCTAGCGGTACGATTAAGTTTATTGGGCCCGAGGTTGGAGGTAGTTTAGGTATCTCTTCTTGTGGATATTCCTCGTTGAGAAGGTGTAGAAAATAATCGTGCCATCTTCTGTTTATGTCTTTGTCCGTAGTCAGTAATTTGCCAGATTCATCATTTATATATTTCTTATGTTTGTGGTCTTGGGTTTGTGAGTGGCGCGATTTAGCTATTTTGAAAATTTGATTCTCGTTTGCACAGTTTTCTAAACGTTGTATGAAACTTTTATCGGCTTGCGCCTTTGCTATGGCTACTGTCCTTTTAACCTCTTTCTTAGAAATATTATAAAGCTCTCTATCATTGTTATCCTGTGTTTCTTGCCATTTCTTAAAGTGACCTTTCTTTTCTTTTAGTTTCTCTTTAACTTCCTGCGTCCACCAGCTGGCCTCTTTGCCTGTGTTAAGTTTTCCTTTTGATTCGCCAAGTTGTTTTTTGGCATTAGTTGTGACAAAAGAGTGAAAATTATCCCACAACGTGTTAACGTCCTGTGTTTTAGCGAGATCTTCTGAGAGGTACTTAACAAGTTCGTTGATGAGGCTTTTGCCTTGGGGCTTATCTAGGTTAAACCATTTAATACGAGGTCGGGGTTTTATTTTGGTTTTTAATCTAAGATTCGGAATAGTCAGACAGGCAAGAAGCAGACGATGTTGTGTTGTAAGTGGTTCCCCCGGAATAACTTTGCAGTCCTTGAAATATTTGCGTTGTGAGGCATCAGTCATAATATAATCAATTTGTGTAGCGGATGTGCCGCTTTTGTAAGTTATGAGGTGTTCTGGTTTCTTTTGGAAAAAAGTGTTAATGATGGGCATTTGAAGGTTATTCGCGACTTCAAGTATTTTCTTTCCCTGGTCGTTAAGTGAGCCGTAGCCAAAACCCCCATGGACAGTACTTTCGGTGGTTGGGACATTGCCGACATGGCCGTTTAGATCTCCAGCTAGTATTTTTGTTTCAGTAGCAGGTATACTGAGTAATGTTTCTTCTAGTTCCTCCCAAAAAGTTTCTTTATCCTCGCTGCTATGGCCTATTTGGGGTGCGTAAGTAGATATGATAACTGATTTATAAATTCAACAAGTAAACTAGATATTATTGACTGACCGGTTCTCTTGGTTGGTAGTGACCTTGCCTTCCAAGCCACTGGTCGGGGGTTCGATTTCCACCCGGGGCAAATATTTGTGTGATGTACATAGATGTTTGCTCTATGTCTGGGTGTTAATTATCTATATAAGTATTTATTTAAAATTATATATGTAAGTTTGTCAACCATTTGGTTTCCATAACACAAGCGAAAGCTTAGTATGGGACCAGATCGCGTGAAAATTGTCCCGAAATATTTATTTATCATTTTATTCAATGATACACGTTAATTGTTTTTTTCTTTAGTTCCCCCGACCGCTTATGGGCCAAAACGCGCGCAAGCACGGCGGGCTCATCATACACATACTTGTGTGTGTGTTCACTTTTATTGGCCTGGCTATTGTGTGTGATGAATACTTTGTGTGCAGTTTGGATCGGATCTGTGAAGGTGAGCAAAAATAAATGCAACATACAACCTGTTTTAATTGAAATTATCGATATTCAACATTAAAACACATTTTAATATTTTATATTTTTATTTACTCAAATCTGTAAAAAAAAAATTGTCGTTATTTACAATAAAACACATTTTAACGTATTGTATTGTTTTTGAAGTTATACTTCTTTTGGCGCGATGGAGAAAAATGATGAGAGTGAATTTTTACGATGCGCGCGCACACCGACACATAATTTTAACAGCATGAAGTTAGTTCTAGGTGGTATGAAAATTGATAACTATGTTCAAGTTGTATATTCTAGTATTTTCCATACGCCAAAGAAGTATAACTTCTAACGCGTGTACATAAGTACATACACTCTTTTTTTATAACAAAAGCAACATATAATTACAGAACTAAAGCTAGCGCCCGATGTTGCTGGTGCGACTTTCATGGCGGCGGGTTCTTCCGCGCCTGAATTAGCTACTGTCGTGATTGGAGTGTTCTGTGCGCAGGATGATATTGGTATGTTATTATGTTTATATATTATTATGGATATATTTATTGGGTACAAAATAATAAGAAATGTTAATACGAGTAAAAGAGAAGAGGTCTAGTCTTGTCGAAATAGACAGTGAATTTAAAACTGGATAATATATTGTGAGGTTTTTTTTTTATTTTCGTCTGGTCTGGTCTATCATTAAACATATTATGAACACTTTAATTTCACGATACACGAAAGGGGTGCTATATTAGAGAAATGCTTATAAGTTGGTCATGAAATGCTACGCTTTATGTATTATTTCACAAGTTATAAATACAGTGCAATAGAGTAGAGTACAGTGTAGTAGAGTAGAATATGGCCACGACATAATCATTAATTAATAACACACTGTGAATACTAGAGTGATTTTATTTATTTTTATTTACAACACTACAATTTATTGTGTTCAATTTTATACATTTATAAAATAAAATTATTTTTTGACATTTTAACGGATTTAAAAGTCGATTTATTCCGATCAAAACTTTACAGCAAGCTTAGTAATTTTACAAATTTCTATATTTATTGAATAACATATATTTCAAATAATTATATTGTCTACAGGTGTATCCGGAGTGATAGGTTCCGCGGTATTCAACATAATGTTCGTAATATCTGTCTGTGCGTTGTGCGCGGGCACAGTGTCGCATCTCAACTGGTGGCCGCTCTGTAGAGATTGTTTCTTCTATGCAATCTCTATATTGGTGATGCTGTGTACGATTGCAAATAATTATGTTTCTTGGTAAGTGTGTATGATTATTTGTGATGTTTTCTTGTATGTATCTGTCCGGAAAGATAGCTATTGTTTAGCTAACAATAGCTATTTATTTTTTTATATATATAGTTATTTATTTATAACATTTTAATTCAGGTAACAGACAGTAAATTGTACAGACCCATAGAATAAATACCTTACAGACTAACTAATAATATACACGTTTTATACTTATAAAGCTCGTACGTTACAGGCCTGAAGCGCTATAGTTACATGTTGATAATGTACGGCGTGTACTGCGAGGCGCGGCAAGCAACTCCACAGTAGCTCTTTTAAAGTCAATATTACAAATTTAATTTCACGTAGTAATTTTACATAACGCTTGTACATTGTTGATCCATGTTAATAATGTACGTGTACATTAAACTGTATTGTATAATTCTTGTACGTTATAGGCCGGAAGCGCTGTTCATGCTGATAATGTACGGCGTGTACTGCGTGGCGCTGCGCTTCAACACTGCGCTGGAGGCCTGGGTGCTCACGTGGCCGCTGCCCTTCAAGCTGCCCACTAGGGAGGAACAGGCCGCGCTTGTCACTTACAAGTGAGTGTACAGTACACTGGAGTAGAGTAGAGTGTAGTGTAGTAGGATACAGTACAGTGCACTTGTGCAGTCCAGTTAAATTGAATTGGAGTGGAAAAGAGTGGAATGCAGTGTATTGGAATAGAGTATAGTGCAATCGAGTAGAGTGCAGTGTAGTGGAGTAGAATGCATATTATGCAGTAGCATGCAATGATGTATGATATACTGAAATAGAGTAAAATGGAATAGAATTAAGTAAGATACAGTACATATAGATAGATTGTAAATCATTGCACTACTAAAGAATTTCCCACTTTAAATATCCCAGATTTTATATGATAAGATTTTTCTAAATGAGATGATAAAAAAAACGTTCTGTTTCGTTAATTTAAAAAGTACAAACACATACTTCAACTCACAGAAACACAACAAATTAAAGAAGTAAACCATAGAAAAAACATAAACATGCCTTACATTACCTAATAATAATAAACACAATTATGTGTTGTACAGAAGTGGCGGCCAACCGCCCGCACCGCCGGCCGCGCCCTACAGCAACGTGGACGGACAGACTAAGGACTCGCCTGTTGACCCCGCTCGTGAGTTACTGTTTTATTTGTTTACTATGGCTCTATTTACTGTAATGTATCTTTATTATTTACGGCTACAAAACGAACCATAATAATTTATCTGTTTTGTAAAATTATAATTTGAAATTTGTGAAAAAACTAAAAAAACATGCCTATGTTTTCGGACAGAATTAATTAAAACTTTGTATATTTATCGGAATTAATTAAAACTTTGTATATTTATCGGATCGATGACTGATTATTGTATTGTCCTCGATTCTTAATAAGTATGCAAAGTTTTTATTAAATCTGTCCGTTTGAAATCGTTCAAAATCGAGTCTATAGGAGTCGGTTACATACAAACATGTACATGAAGCTAATAAAAGCTTATTAAAAAGAATGATCACTTCAGATTTGACACACAACGAAATTCCAAATTCCTCTTTATTCAGTTAATACAACTGTTTATCGCTTCATTTATCACTACTTTTTTTTTCAAATCATCCATTATTATTTATCACAATGTACAAGTTTAATAACGATGTACAATTTAGCGAAATCGTTCATAATTATTTATCACAATGTACAAGTTTAATAACATGTACAACATAGCGTACAACCCGGGTGGCGCGTACGAGAACGCGGCGTACAACGCGGAGCCGGCGCCCGTGTGGGACCCCGCTAGTGCCTGGGACGATACCAATAATGCTTGGAGCCAGGAGACGTCGCTGGTAATATATTACACTACACTACACCACAATACACTAAACAAATTGCATATAGTATGGGGTCCTATATCTCACAACAAATATATGACGGCGCCACCGTCGAAGCTTTAAAAAATAACGAACGGCGAACCGATATAAAGCAGCGCGGGCGCGCACGCCCACTCAAGCGACAGCAAGCCGAGGTTCGAGATCCCCGTGGCGGGGGGACGCCCGCGCGCATGTCGCTACCACGCGTCCGCGTTAAAATGTAGAAGCCCTTTTGGCTAACATTGAGGGACACCTTACAAAAAAAAACGAGCTCTCTCACGAGCTTACTATAACTTATTTGTGATATTTATTTTTATTAATCGTCATAATTGTTATGCCAAGTGATTTTGTGGAGACCTTCGTGTTCTTTTAAATCAACCTCGGAGCCTGACGCCTATATATACATAGGGCATAAACAGCGTCTGACAATTCACTACACTACAATACTTGCACGCTGCATAAGATCCCTGCGGTCTCTGCCTTACATACCTTTCAAAGCAGAAGAAAAAATATACAACTTAGCACGTGTGTGATCCTACACAACTAACAAGAAAACCGCAATGTAACTATACTACATTACCCTACTTGCGAATATCCTGAAATTATATCAAACTACATATCACTACACTACTGATACACATAGCTAAATTTTATGAAACCACACATCACTACACTGCATTCACACACATTACTCATTCCTAAGTATCAAAATAAAAAGCTTTATTAGCTTAATATACATATATAAATCTCGTGTCACAATGTTTGTCCTCAATGGACTCCTAAACCACTTAACCGATTATAATAAAATTCGCACACCATGTGCAGTTCGATCCAACTTGATAGGATAGGTTTTATCCCGGAAACCCCATGGGAAAGGAAACTATGCGGGGTTTTCTCTGAAAACGCGGTCGAAGCCGCGGGCGGAAAGCTAGTATTACCATAAAATAATCAGTCTATCATTACACTCAATGAGCGACATACATTTACTTAAGACGCTCAAGATTTTTATAATATTTCCCAGCAACAACCAGCTAACCAAAGTTGGAACGTAACTCAACAGCCACAACAACAACAAGACGTACAAACGCCCCAAACGCCGGGACAAGCGGAACAACAACCTCAACAACCACCACAGGTATGTTATTTATTTAATTAAATTCGTTTCAGTTGAATCAAAGGGCTAGACTGCTTTAATATTACTTAGTCTTTTAATAAAAGAACTGTAAGTTAACAGACAAAGAATTTTAATATTTTGAAGTGAAACTTCTTTAGGCGCGTTGAGAGTAAAATTTCAATGTCGCGTCATAGCAATACCATCATTCCATGGAGCAAGGTGTCGATTTTGGTATTTTTTGAATCTTGCCAAAGAAATTTCACTTCTGACAAGTGAGCTCTTTATTTTGTTTAAATAGCACATTTCTTAACAGACATATAAGTAGCAATGTAATTTCAGCCACAACAACAGCCGTACTACAAAGCGAAAGAATACAACCCAGAGACTGCCGTCGACCCGCTCGTTAAACCCATTGGAGCCAGTAAGTAGTGCTAATCCTACTTATATTATAAATGCAAAAGTTAGTATGTTTGTTTGCTTGTTTCACGCAAAAACTGCTCAACCGATTTTCACGAATTTTGACACACGTAGGTATCTTGGATTAGCACATAGAATAGGTAGGTTTTATCCCAGAAAACCCCCCTGGACGGGAACAATGTGAATTTTTCTTTAAAAGCGGGTGAAACCGCGGGCGAAAAGCTAGTATGTATGTTATTCAGTTGCTAAGTTCAAATAATATTATGTAACGCTGTCGATATATTACTAGTAGTAGTTAGTAATAAATCATTGCTCTTAGAATACAGTCCACGCCTTTTATCTATGAATACCTCATTGTTATAGAATAGAGTACATAATCATGGTAAAACATTTTATGTGAGTACTGTATGTATATGTACTGTGAGTACTGTATGATGTGATGTTGTCAATTTGCGAGTGTGAGTTAGATTTGAACTGCGCATGTTGTGAGTCATTTATTTGGTGTGAGTTGTGTATGCTGTAAGTAGAATGAATAATAAGCAGTGTATACGATGTTAGTATACCATGCTAAGTATACTGCTTACAGTATTGTGCAATAATATATGGTTTAACTGGTGTATGAATACAAATCAAACTGTACTGTACTGTTCTTTGAGGCTATTTAATAATAAAATTTTTGAGCACAAAAATATTTTATTGTGCATCCTTTACCATAGTGACTGGCCGTATATAACCCGCATACGTTACTTATGTATAATAATCGCATACTCGTCATAATTTCACCATATAGACCTTCTAAAAAAGATGATACAATTCTTATTCAAAAAAAATATTGCAAAACTAAACAAAGATAAGTTCTAAATTAAGACACAGTGTAGGTACATAATTAAATTATAGTATACTAGCGGTCCGCCCCGGCTTCGCCCGTGATACATATTCACGTTTTCTCTACATAAGAACCATCCTCGAACTTCAAGGAATATTATAAAAAAAGAATTATCGAAATCGGTTCAGCCGTTCTCGAGTTATGCGCTTACCAACACATTTTGCGATTCATTTTTATATGTAAGATTATGCTCATTTTGCTCATTTTTTATTGGTTGTCCATCAAGTTCTCTAATTTTTGTGTATTTTTATGTAACTTCATCGATGTACAGCTGCTAATGAGCCTTAATAAATAAATAAATGATGTATGTATCAGACTTCGTGCAACTCGCGTGTTGGTACGTCGCGTTCCCGGTGCACTGGTCGTGTCGCCGCACGATGCCGGACTGCCGCGGGCGGTGGTATCCCATCACCTTCATCATATCGATGCTGTGGATCTCCTTCTATTCGTACTTTATGGTCTGGATGATTACTGTTATTGGTGAGTGGTAAAAAGGCTATTTTTTTTTTGAGGTTTAAATTTTTGGATATTGATTTTTTTTTAAGTTCTCATTGGAGGATATATTTTAGTTGTACAAGTTCTTTTAGGTCTCTAGAGTTTTATTAGCATTCTCGTTTTTTTGATATAAACTTAATTTGATATATTGGTATTCCTTTTCATTGGCGTATTGTTTTGTTAAAGTTAAATAAAAAATATTGTAATACAAATAGCTGTAAGGAATTTATGTATGTTAAAATAATAAATAAATAATAATAATAAACAATAACTTTCCGTTCGTTTAACTAAATTTGACGTTCACACTTAAATTAAAAAGAAAATTGTTACATCGTCAATTTTTTTCTCAACTTATGGCTTTCAGTCATAAGGCTACCAAAGGTTACAAAAAACATGTGCACTCTATCTTAAAAGTGTATTTATTGTGTCTCACTTCACTCTCTTTACAATGAAATAGAAATAAATAATATTATACTACAGGCTACACCCTGGGCATCCCGGACACAGTGATGGGTCTGACGTTCGTTGCGGCCGGCGTGTCCGTGCCCGACGCGCTTTCTTCACTTGCTGTCATCAAGGAAGGGTAAGACATACACACACAAAAACATACATACAGATACAGTACGATTTAAACTTAATGGTAGATCGTAACATCGTACACTGATGCACAGAAAACAAACAAAAACATTACAACACATTACCAATCGACCTAACAACACACTTGTCTTCTTACTTTACAACATACTGTCAACCGATTGTACAACACACTGTCAACCGACCTTACAAGCTACAATACACTTCCAACCGAATTTACAACACACTGCCAACTCACTTTACAATGCGACTTTTTATTCGTTTTTTAAAACAAATGTAAGTAAATGTTAAAAATATGTTATGACGATTCAAAAGTGCGTCTAGAAGAAGTCTTATTGAATAAATAAATTCAGTTTGAGTGTAATAAAAAACACTATATCTATTTAGTTACGGTGACATGGCGGTATCCAACGCGGTGGGGTCCAACGTGTTCGACATCCTCGTGTGTCTTGGTCTGCCGTGGTTCATACAGACCGCCATCATACACCCCGGCAGCCATGTTAATGTTATAAGCAAAGGTGAGCTTATAATTTGATGTTTTTTTGCTTTAAGTAAGTTTGAAAAAAATCGGTATAGCCATTTTGAAGATTTTTATTTTTGATTGATATTTAATGATAAAATAACTATTTAAGGTTTTTGAACTTTGAAGTGAAACTTCTTTAAGCTTGTTCAGAGTAAAATTTTAAGATTGCAATACCGTCATGTTGTGGAGTAAAGCGACTATTTTGAATCTTGCCAAAGAAGTTTCACTTCTTACACGTGTGCTCGGTACATCGCTCTTATTTATCTTTCAAAGTTTTGTCATGCCAATTTGAATGTTCTTTTAATCACTAGGTACATAGTATAAAACAAAATCGCTTTCTCTGTCCCTATGTCCCTTTGTATGCTTTATCTTTTTGAAGCGGTTTTTTTAATAGATAGAGTGATTCAATAGGAAGGTTTTAGTATATAATTTTTTAGGTTTTAGACAAAGCGAGCGAAGCCGCGGGTGGTAAGCTAGTACGAAAATATAACAAACTTTAATCTTTTTAAATACATTTATTTCCAGGTCTAATCTACTCCACTCTATCCCTATTCTCGACGGTAATATTCCTAGTGCTCGCGACCCACGCGAACGGCTGGAAGCTCGACCGCAAGTTCGGCGCCGTGCTCATGGTTTGGTACTTGCTGTTCATTACATTGGCCAGTCTGTACGAGCTCAACGTGTTCGGCATATACCACCCGCCGGACTGTGTGTCCGCGTACTAGACGTTTGACAGGTGACAAGTGACAGCTGACAGTTGGCGGGTGACAGGTGACAGGTGGCGGGTGACGGGTGACAGCTGTCAAGTGGAAGCGGTTTTTTTTTTGTTCTATAATGGTTTTGTTAGAGTGCGCGCAAGATAAGTCTGCGTGCTACTGGTGGCGTGCTTAATGTTATCAGCCCAACTAATATTTTTTTTTCTTTATTTAAAGTAAATTTTGGGATTCTCTATAATATATATATTGTTATTCTAATTTGTTATTCAAGTTTATTATTTAGGTATGTTATTGCAACTAGCATAAAAAAGATGGCGGCCAATGTTTAGTTCCAATTTTGGCCGCGCGCAGATTTATCTTGCGCGCACTCTAGTGGCCTGTTCGAAGGGGAATCGACGGAACTCGGTGAATGACTAGAGTTTTTTTGTGATGGCTTTTTAATTTGACACTGGCAGTTTGAACGTGCTCATTGAAAAAAAAGTTTTGATTGTCACAATTGGTTACTTTTTTGAAATGACTAATTTGGCATTGGCAACGACTGTGCCTGAACGTAATAAAAAACCGACTTTGATGATGATAGAAGTTGTTTTTTTTTGCGGCAGTGCTGGTTGGTTATGGTTAATAACAAATATAAATTTTTATGAATGCCTACAATTTACGTTTTGTTAAAAAAAAACCGTTTCCACGATATTATTTTGCATCTACTTTCTCTTCTTACACGTTGGTAGATGTTGATATTTGTTGAAACTTCTAGAACTATTTAGATTAACGCATCAAGTGATATAGATACACCGTTACGGCATAAAATTGCTTTAAATGCTTAAAATAAAACGGATCACAATACAAAATGATAATTATTTATTATTAAAATGTAACGACGTACGTCGATCGAACTATCTAATAAGTTCTGGTGTCCCAAATAGTGTCATAAAAAATGTGTGGGTAGAACTATAAACTATATTATAAGTACTTATGTTATTATCTTACCTACTCCTAATTTAGGTTTGATATATAATATAACTAATGCGAGAAATAAATAGAATGCATTTGTTATAGCATAATTTTTCTTAATAAATTGTCATATTATTATCTAAAAAAATATGAAAAATAGATAATTGAAGTATGATTTATTATGCTATCAATTTAATATGGGGGAGCGGCAATATTTTGACAGATCTAATGTCTCAGAAGCTATGCTATGCATAATCTGTATAAAAAAAACATTATTTATTATCTGTATGTAATGGCTGGTTCACACTTTGATAAGTGCGAGTGCAGGTGATGAGTAGTACTACGTGTGGACAGCGACTGTTTAGTGCGAGTGTTTAGTAGGCTGTGTAGTAAAGTGAATAGAAGCGTGTTCTATTTTTTTGCGAGTGGACTGCGAGTAGCCACGTCCCGCGCGCCCTCCCTTCCCCCTCACTCGCAGTGTGCCTGCCTAAACACGTCTGGACACGAGTGTTTAGTGTTTAGTGTTTAGCGTAGTGTGTAGCGTCGCGAATTGCACCATTGACCTGCACTCCCACTAATCACCTGCACTCGCAGTTGAATTGGACACTACTCGCACTACACACCTGCACTCGCACTAATCACCTGCACTCACACTAATCAAAGTGTGAACCAGCCATAACTCGTTGTTTTCATTGTAAATAAACATATTTTTTATAGATTTTATTTAATGTTTTCGTGTGTACAAAAAATATTATAAAATAATTTATTTACATACGTTACTGCAAATATTATTTTGATGAAAGAAGTGATTACAGGTTAATAAATTTTATTTTTATTCTTTGTTATATTCTTCTTATACTCTACTTCAATATTAACTTTGATGTGAATTCTCATCAAAGGTTTATTTATTCCAAAAGTCGGATAAAATTAAAGACAATAATATGTATTACCATTATGTTTAATTATTATTCAAAATTGAATATTTAATATAACAAAAATCCAAGCGTACGACTTTCGTAACACGCACAAATCGACAAAAATGAATTATTTTAAACGCGTATAAGAAAGTAATAATATTTTTGTTTTATTTACAAATAAATTATCGTAACTTTGAATCATTTATGTTTTATTTTTTAGTAAATTTAGAAAGGGCTATGATCCTTAAAAATAATAAATACAGTATTAAATAAATTCTCGTACAATAATAAAAAAATACATCGACAAAATTACGAATTATAGATATACCTAGTATCAATTTTGGAATTTAGTTTTATTTCAAACTTGGATTAATTTGAACAGGGCCTATTGAAATAATATTAAAAAATAGTTGTTTATAATAACACATTCAGAAAGTACCAATGCTTCCTTAGTAATTTTATATATTTTCTACCTCGTATAATCTTCCCAAATTAAAAAAAAAACTTATTAATAACTGTTTGTCCTAGAATCTCATTTTATGGAAAACTACATATTAAAATCAAGCACTCAGAAAAATAAGTATCTTGGAATTCAAGATTACTTTAAATAAAACACTACTAGCCTTCGTAATTCCAATAATTAAAATCAACAAATGACAAACCAATAATATTTGTCTAAAAATGTCAAAGAAAGACTTTCTTTTATTTTCTTCACTGAGATCTAGACTAAACTATAATAAATAATCATAATATAACTATGCAAATCGCGCACTTTTCTTTTTAAAGCGCTTAACCATCTTCAAAGTTTCCATATATTTTTAATCACAATAATATTATGATCATATTAAAATATGCATCGTTTATAGCTATCTGTATCGAGCAATAATTGTTTATATGTTCGTTATTATTTTCATAATAATTGTTAGATAAATATATTTTATAAATCATATTATCTTAGAATAGGAAATATATGTGTTCTCACTAACTTATTGAAAATTCTATTTAAATGTAATCTTTGTCTTGTATTAGCTAGCTCAATATTATTTAAGCTGTAGAAATTGTTTAAAAAATATAACAATGTAAGAATGGAGGCGACGCTTATATTATATGTCTAATAATCTGTAATGAGCCCCCCTAGCCAAGTGGCTTTCTGTTAGCGTAGCGTTCAATAGAATAGACTACGAATGTATGAGATTGACGTAAGCTAACGCTACGCTAACAGAAAGCCACTTGGCTAGGGGGGCTGATCTCTATAATGGGCCCTCTACACAATGGGCAGCGTTGGCCCAACAAATGATAGGCGATGTTTGTCGCCATTACGGCGATAATGATTAAACGTCTACAATGACCGGCGATGAATAGGTATCTATGATCGGCGGCCGATCAGGCTCTCTACACTATCGTGATTGCCTTTACTCGCGCAACGCTGCCCATTGTGAAGAGGGCCCATAATACTTAAAAAAAAATCATTTGGCCTTTGCTTTCAAATTGTTTTTTAATAATATTTAGCTTTTTTTGAACAAAATTCTCAGGTTAAATTGAAGTAAAATATGTCACATAGTATATACCTACTCAGTACTGAAAAAATCGACGTAGTTAATAAAATAATAAAAATACATTCAATACACCACATTGCCTACCCAATTCACTATAAGTATACCCATATTTGTGTCAATTAATATTATTAGGTAATTCACAATATTTAAAGTAGAGCGTTTTTGTGTGCAGTATGTTTTGAAATATCCACTCTTGTGTTGTGGATATTTCTTTTCCATCTTAAAAAACTGTTTGACTTATTTCAAGAGAAATAATTGTGTCATTCCAAAATATTATAACGTGACTTGACTACATATATGAATTCATAAGGTTGCAAATTAACTTTTAATTTTTATTGTCTCGTAGTAGTCTACGAGACACTAGACTTAGAGATAATAATTATTAGTAATATGTTGAATAAATTTCTATAAATGCATGTTCGTTATAAAAGCAAATGTAACATAAAATGTTTAAAAACTAATCTCATTCTAAAACCAAACTCATAATCAATTAAAATGTCAATTTAAAATTGTTCCAAATTAACCCTTAAAAAATGTACCAATGTAACGTTATTCATAAATGTTTGAAAATGTAGTATATATATGTACCTCATGAAGGCGGGTGATTCGCGATCCCGGTGCTTTTGAATAAAACTTATTTATAAATATTGAATACCATCAAATAAAACATAAAAACGATGCACCTATAAAAACAATACACCGCCTTCATGAATTTATATACTGTGGTAGCAAAATGCCTTCTCTCGTGTGACTATTTTCTTCTCACTTTTTCTAACATGCAATGCGATTTCTAGAGCGAGACAGATAAACTGTCATATAAAAAGCGTATAAAAACGAAATAAATATTTAAAACCAAACTTAAAATTGTAGTTTTAACCCAAAACATGTAAATACCAAAACATCACAATGTGTAGATATTTTCACGTAAACACGTAGCAATATACAAAACGCATGGAAACTGTGATTGCTTCAAGCGGTCAAGCCATGCTTAACGAGCGGTGTAGCTAAATATTTAAGCACATTTTAAATATAGAGGAGCAACATAAACACTGCCTGGCAGATAGTAAACGCTAGTACATAGATAAAAAATACAATTTTAACCTATGTATGGACTCAGGAATGATCGTCGAAAATTGCGTAATACTTACTAGTCAGCTTTAAAGGCATGTTGCGTTGAAAATTGTAAGCGTATAAATATATGATAATAATCTATGCACGAATGTTAGTGTTCAATTGTGAATAGACGTTTGTGTCTGTACCTTTATGATATAAAACGAAATAACGATAAAAATAAAGTCATTTGATCATACTTGGAAGTGTTTCGTATAATTTCTAGTGTATCTTAGATACCGATCTTCAAAACTATTATAGTCATGCTTATGAACTTCATCGAGTGTTTGAGTGTGTAATAAATAAGCTAGAACATTTACAAGCTAGAACATTTACAATATACAATCGAAGCCATTAGTAGTTAATTTCCAAAGACTAGTCATGTGTACCTTAAATATAAAGCTCTCTTTGTTGAATCTCTAAAGTTTATAGCCTTCAATATCTGTACCTCTTAGCATAATATAAGTAAAATGATAGAAATTTGCTGGTTGCGTTAACGATTTCGTAGAATTAATACACTTCAATTTGTTAAAATTTTATACTGTCTTATACCCTTAGCTTTAGCATGTAATCTGTAATAAAATATATTGTTTATGGTCGACGTTTTGTGGTTAGTGTTAGAGATTCATTCATAGTGTTTATATACTCTTTCTCATTTGTTTATATATATAGCTCCTCAGGCCTGTTTGAAGAAAGTGAAAATTATTGTTAATTACTGTAAGTTATATGATGTTGAATAAACGATAAAATGTAATTTGGTTGTTTTAATCCTCATCCCATAGACAACGCCTCTGTTTCTTATTCTTTGGTTCCAATAAAACCTACACTGTAGTAACATATCCGATTAGAATATAATCTAATTAGGCAAAAATAAAATACGAATGTATGTGCCTAAGATCATTCAGTACCACTCGATGACCTAATTTACTTTTAATCTTATACCAATAACTATGGTATACTATGGTGGTACTACATATTTTGTAAAACATTAATATATTTTTATACCCATAACTTTTTACTAAATGCTTCGGATACGTCATACGATATACACGAAACAAAAATCAAAATACATAGAAATTTTGGCAATTTATGTCTGTCTGTCTGTGCCGCCTAATCTCTAAAACGGCTGGACTGATTTTGCGGGACTCTCACTGACAGATAGTCAGCTGATAGCTGATGTTATAAGGAGTAATTTAGGTGATTAGTGATGACGATATTCTCGCAGGAACATACCTAAAAGGAAAAACTCAATTATGCGTGTGAAAGCGCACAGCTTGTTTGAAAACATGTGTAATAAATTTAAACTTTAAAACTTTTACCAAACTACATTTGTACATTATGTTCGATATAACGTAACATACTCTTTATATTTCAAAGACCAACGAAATATTCTCGATGGAGCATTAATTTACAGAGCAAAAGCATAACTACATCCTATTGTAAAAGTTCATTTGTCTCCATCTTCAGTTTGTCAAACTCAGACATTCAACAAGACTTCATAAAGAAACGAAAAACGTAGGTACGTTAACGCAACGTTAGGATCGTAAAACAAACCACCGCACCGGTAGCACACGCAGCTGTCAATGCACACCTAGCTAGCCGCACACATTATGAGCATTACCACGCTGGGCATCGAGCATCGCAGGATCAATGGATTTTTTGGATACATAATATTTTATTTTATTGTTTTGTATCATTCGTAAGAAATTTACATTTTAAGAAATGATCTAATCAACTACTTTGCTAGCCGCAAAAAGCACGAAGTAGAAAGTGTACCTATATAAAATTTTGTTAGCAACTACCCACGGCTGGCAGCCGAAAAAAACACTTTCAATGTCATATTGTTCTTTTAGCTTGAGCCTTTCTCTTTAAAATCGGACAGTTTGTATACAGTCGAATATGTAGCTGTAGTTTGATAAATGGATCACAACATGATCACAACGTACTAGAGTAGGTACCGTTGTAGATTTGAACGCGTACTAGAAAGGGCTTTGGTATAAGCACAGAAATAGTTAGTGTGGAGTATGGATATGAATACAAATTACGCATGGCGAACAATAACTATATTAAAATAACTACTAAGATAATACCAATCTATTCTCATAGAATTGTCTTCATAGTTACTGACAGAGACAATGATTATTTGAATTTGTATCAACTGCGTTGGATGATATTGTAGTAACTGAGACACGGTTTGATTGTGAATTTAGGAAATTATTCTACAGTTTATTACATTTTGCATATTGAGCAGTCTGTAAGTAGAGACCTTCGTAATTTTGGACCGAGACGCATTCTATCAAAATATTATATACTCGAGTAGTGAAAGTTTCGAGGCTTGAAGGAAATGGAAAAAATGATTTATTAGAGTTAGGGCGTTTGTCCACTACAAGGAATTTTACGGTCCGGCATTCCGATTTTTTACGGTCCGTTATGGCACGCCATTAATCTAAATTCCAAAATCTAGCTTGTGCACTATACGTAATTTTACTGTCCGACATTTTACTTTTCCCTATTCCGGATGGTTTTTTGTGTCTACGAGTCGCTGTAGGTATAATAATTGTTTTCGAATGCCCACTTGCTTGGATTTTACTCTTTATACTGCATATGCCAATTGAAAGCAAGCTCTTGTTTTACTTTCTTTTAGTTGGCAATGAGATTTGAGAAGTCGGTATTGTTATTTTATATACATTGACCTATAAAAATTTAATTATTATCTAAGTAAGTGTTGGTAAGTTAAAGTTCAAGTGGGAATAGCTTTAGCTCCTCGTTACCGATTAAAATAAATAAGTGAAACACGCATTTTAAATCTCTTACGGAACTTTACTTTTTATTACAACGAAGTAATATAATATTTCACCTTCTATATTTTTTACTCGTTTCTTGTAAAATGCAAAAACAATCATTTATGATAGCATTATACCGCCAAACTTCCTTGAACTGTACCGCACTGTTCCGAGTAAAGACGGACAGGTGCACAAGCAATTCATCGGTTTTTTCATGCCACACCGGACCGTAAAAAATCGGAATGCCGGACAGTAAAATTCCTTGTAGTGCACAAGCGCCCTTAGGGAGGTTTTCGAGGTTGAACTTTAAGGCTTCTTTAAGGTATTTGGTGTTTTTTAATTAAATAAATGGCCTAATACATTAACTAATTTCGCAATAATATTCGTTCTGAATGAGTTTGGCGTAGGTATATTGCCTAATTTTTTTATGAAAAAATTGTGGCATACCTACAAGTGATTTTCCATGTATCCACTGTATCCTAGTGTCTGTACTCTGTGTGGGTATAATTAATCAGAGTAAGAAAAATTAATCATGTACGATCGATTTCCCATTCGAAAAAATAGGTATAATTTTCTTAAGTTCTAAGACCCAAACATTTTTTCGCTAGGCCAACGGGAATCGAACCCAGGTTATACATACGTTTAGTTAATATATTTACAACCCAGCCCACTACCAATCTTTTATGATATAATTTTACGTGTAGTGATACTATTTTAAGCAAATGAGGGTATAAAAGAAAACAACAATCATGTTTAAAATTATTTATTAATTTATAGTTAAGTGCAGTACAATGAACATGAATGGAGACAAAACAGACTGTTTCGAATTCAGCATGAACTTATTTTCAATAAACAGGAATTAGTGAGATCCATATTATCACAAGATGAAATGAAATTGGTCACAGATTCCAGTCATAATATTTTCGGCACACTTTTGTCTCCGTTTCAACCATACACAATATATTTACCACTATTGTTATTCGTTACGTTTCGCGCGTAATCAAATTTGATTAAGTTTATTAATTTCCACGTATATTCAAGCCAATCAATTCACAGTACATTTTCTAATTACATCAAGTCAAATTCCTTCATCGGACAGTTTAAAAAAAAATCAAAATATGGTTCATTTAGTAAACTCACGCGCGAAACCCGGCGTCTGTGTATAACACTGACATTTGTGGAAGCTTTACATTAGTGACTGTTAACTCTTACAAAAATATCCCCTGACAAATATCGAAGCCGACCAGTGTTACACGCAGACATCGGCCTACAAATGGTGTATCTTAAAAAATAATAGTTATAATGAACACTCTTGTATTTACAAAATTCCTGCAGTATTTTAAAATATACGATACATATGTACCAATTCAACTTTGACTCGCGCCCCTTGCATATATATTTACAATTTCCATAGAGTACAAACCAAAGTATTAAGCCTATATCTATTGTTACACGGGACGCGAGTCGAAGCAACTGATTATATTATTATCTCTTATGTCCTATGACAGATTTTTTTTATACTTTTTTTTACATTTTTTTCACATTTTAATACAAGAAACCTATTATATTATTAATCAGTTAATAATAAACTTTCGATAACCGCCTCTAGTTAGCCAGACTGCAACACATCGCAGACACAATCAATTTCGTCTCAGATC
Source organism: Colias croceus (assembly GCF_905220415.1). Taxonomy (NCBI): domain Eukaryota; kingdom Metazoa; phylum Arthropoda; class Insecta; order Lepidoptera; family Pieridae; genus Colias; species Colias croceus. Next base: position 7,357,398 of record NC_059560.1, read on the forward strand.
GAAGTGATTGTAATGTGTTCATTGATAATTACTTAAACAATCCTAAAACTGGTTTTGACTGCAAATCGAATAAGAAAAACACCAACATTTTCACCTTAAAGAGCTATACTTTAAACATATGACAAAGCAACACTTTGTTAAATGCAGTAAATTACTTAAATCTTGAATCAAAATCAGATGTGAAACAAAATTATAAAACTGAAATATTAACATTTCTTAGCTTCATTTACAAGTAATACCAACATTTTAAAATATAATTTGATATTAATAATTATTTTCAGTAAAAGGTGTACTGTGTGTAAATGTACCTGTTCACTCTTCTCTTTAAGAGGAGAGTGAACAGGTACATTCTAGGGAAGCAAGCTCCATCTGAGGCCACATCTCAGCTTACCATCAGGCGAGATCGTGGCCTAGCGGTCCCCTATCGCAGCATAAAAAAAAGGTTTTTTTTTTATGAGGGAAATAGCATACAAAAATTATTAAAGATGTAATTTTAAGAAAACATATAGTTGGCCAATCGTCAGAATTAGACCCAATTTAAATTGGACCACAGGAGGCAGGCAATCATCAAAATTGGCTCACCCATTGGATAATAACCCAAAAAAAGAACAGTTTTATTAAATAAATGGATTATATAACCAAATGCTTCTGATTAAATTCGCAGCCAACACCAGAACATTATGTAGCTAATAAAATTCAATAAACACTAACTAATGAGGATAAAAACTAACATCAAAGAACTAAGTATTCAACTAACATTTATTCTGAAACTGATTATAGACATGTCACTGATCAAAATATTCATTCCACTTTTAAGGCTGGTTGCAGAGCTTGACCGACCGTCAGTGCGTACCGTCGGTCCTGACGATACGCATCAACAATTGTATGACTATGACACTAATGCGCATGACAATACGCGTGCGTATGGTCGGTCTAGCTATGAACGGTTTTATGAATTTCAATACATATGACAAGCGCGACTGACGTACGCACTGACGGTCGGTCTAGCTCTGCAACCAGCCTAATAATAATTTATACAATAAATCGAAATTGATGGACAAACGAGTTTCTATATAAAATAAATGTTACCAAAAAATATTAAACACAAGACAAAAGTAAGGGGAATTACTTTTACATGTGCACGAGAAAAATTTGTCACCGATCTTTTTTAAATACAACCTGTGGCTGTAATATCACTATACTGACATTTAAATTAAAAGGCCTCAATAGAAAAAAATACATGTGTCCATCGCTGACGTGGCACAAATCGCACAGTCACATATCGCACACACACACAATGTCAATGCACAACTAACGAGCGTGTCTCGCTAGCGTGAGTTGTCACGCTGGGCCACGCAGAGTAACTTTAGCGTCACAAAAAGTAACATTAGCATCACTTAAAGAAACGTCACGTCACGCAATGTAACTTTACCATCTGAAAGTGACTTGAGAGTCACGCATAGTAACTTTAGCGTCACGTAAAGTAACTTTAACCCCACAAAGCGACACGCACAGTAACTTTTACGTCACGCAGTTACTTTAGCGCCACACGCAAGTTACTTTTACGTCACGCAACGCAACGCAAACGCAACGCAACGCAAACGTC